>NC_082674.1:53347500-53670500 GCF_025265405.1 Mesoplodon densirostris
TTATATAAATCACTGCTTTCATTTTTTTTTTTTTAATTTGTAAGGAGGAAAAGATTTCTCCTTTTATATCTGGGGGAGTATTTTTTTTCCCCTTAGTTAGCTTTCTGCTTTTTAGTTTTCAGCTTGCCCTAAAAGAACAAACGTTATTTGTATATTTTAAGTTTTTAAAATTATACTAGATTGCAAAATTGTTAAAGTAATAAACCAGAAATAAAAATATGTAGGTTAGACTGGAGAGATTGATTTGGTTTAGCCAACTGCACATTCAGATAATATACTATATTTACATTATATGAAATTCTGTGAGAGCTGATTTTAAAATAGTATTGACTTGTTAAACCCATTAAAACTAAAAAATTAATTTCCTCTGTGTAAATTTTGTATAAATACAAGGCAAGGTGGCATTTGAAGTTCAAATAGCTTAATTGAGTCTGAAGGGGGAAAGGTCATTTAATTGGTCTATTGAAATGTTAACAGAAACAGATATGCCATGGAAAAGACTTTAATGGCAGCAGTGTTGCTCTAATGTCTGTATTCACGTGCAAAATTGTTAATTAGGGCACTTTGTTAGTTCATTTGTTTTCATATTGATATGCTTAGTCCAATAGGAAAATCAATTTTATAGAAGAAATTTACATGACTAGCTAGAACCCTGAAATGCATGTTTATTTTTTATTCCCAAGAGAATACTATATACAGTAAAACTAAGTGCATTTTGAGTTGGACACCTCTGCTTGTCTTCTGGATAGTAGAATGTCATCATCATTTTTCCATTTTCTTTCCTTGATAAAGTTAAAAAGTCCTGTTTGAACATCTGGATGTCTGAGTCTATGTGCAACTCTTCTTAACTGGATATTTCCAGAAACTAATGTCATTGTTATAAGGAAAAACTAAATAAGGAAGAAAACAGGAAGAAGTGGGGTGTGGGTGGTATTGCTAATTCCATCATTCTGGATGACATGTTTTGCTGGGTATCAGTGCTGATTGCATTAACTAGGGAAGACAGCTAAGAAAGAGTATTAAGATTTCCTTACTAAGATTTTTATGATCCATTTTTTGTTAAGTGGAGATTTTATTATGAAGTTCTATTACTGAATCTTAGCCTTGTGCAGTCTATACATACATAGTGCAATTTGTACTATTCACTTTCAAAAGCATTTGTGGAGTAAGGAAGACTATAAGAATCAACTTTTGGGGCCTCCCTGGTGGCGCAGTGGTTGAGAGTCCGCCTGCCGATGCAGGGGATACGGGTTCGTGCCCCGGTCTGGGAGGATCCCATATGCCGCGGAGCGGCTGGGCCCGTGAGCCATGGCCGCTGGGCCTGCGCATCCGGAGCCTGTGCTCCGCAACGGGAGAGGCCACAACAGTGAGAGGCCCACATACCGCAAAAAGAAAAAAAAAAAAAAAAAAAAAAAAAGAATCAACTTTTGAACAAATTCCTAATATTAACTTATAATATTATAACAATTTGTTTTGTATAAATTAGTGCCACATAGTTATAACTGCTTGAAAATGTGAAGAATCTTAGAGATCATCTAGTCTAAAACCAGAGTAAAAGATTGGTACAGAGCTATTATTTTCTGTCAGTCCAACATGTTTTCCTTCTCCTAAGCCATGCTGTTTGTTATACAGTTCATTTATTTAAGTAAATGTTTAGAGAAAAACAATATAGATTGCTATAGTATACACACAGCTAAGTGAATCCCTAATTTGAATCTCCTAAATAAACTAAAAATTCATATTCTACTTACTTATCTCATGTAGAGCAAACCTTTTGTAGTTTAGACTCTGAACGCTAGAGAATGTAAAATATTCTCTATATTAAAATATATATTTTAAAAGATTCCTATAGGAAAAAAGTAACACATTTTAATATAGTAAATTGACACTGATTCTGTGATAATAGAATACATTTCTTAGGTTCCAATGGCTTTAGGTTTTGTAAAATAGATGAGTGTATATTGTTAAAATATTGTTGTAAATAACTACATTAGTCTTGGGCCATGGATATTATAGGTTTATTGCAGTATGTTTAAAATCCTTAGTAATGATTCTATCTTGACTCTTTATCTTTCAAACTACATATGTACATGGCCCCTATTTAGCTTAGTAGAGTAATAAAAATTCTAGAACATTTCATTGTACCAGTATGCAAATGTATTTACATAGGAATAAATCTAGGTTTCTTAAAGAGGGCAACGGAATTGAAAACTGAGGCCAACAAATAAATGAAAGTTTCTCTAAATCCATTGAATAATAGAGGCGGTGTTAAGGCTAACCATAGTGTTGAACTAAACAGAGGGATTACTCCTGGGTTTTGCATCAGTTGTTTTCTGCCGGGTGGCCTCACTTGTCAAAAAAAAAAAAAAAAAAAAAAAAGTTTAACGGGCAAACATTCACATAGGCACATTGAGAAAAGAAGTATGCTTAATTCCATCAAAGCTTTAAAAAAATCAATCATTAATTTATTCTAACTACAACTGTTGGTCATTTGTGAAAAGCATCTGGCCTTTAAGTCTTAGGAACCCAAACACAAGTACAATGTGAACACTTGTGAAGAGGCTTCAAATTTGGCATAATGTAAAAAAAGCTACATTAGCATGTGTGTATCTGTATCTAACTATACAACTGTGTTTGTTTACTCATAATGCTCTAACTCCCATTTTTTTTTATGCTTTAAAAATCAAAATCATTCATTGGCAGCTTTAAAGAGTTCAGCTTTTTCACATGTCTTTTCATGGTTGTTTAAAAGGTGGTATTTCAGCAATCTTGGTATTACAAGTCAGAAATGGTTTCTAATGAAGTCTAAGTTCAAGATAGACAATATATTTTTTAAATGGTTTTAGGAGAGACATACCCTATTTTCCATATGGCTAAGTAATTGTTAAGATATTTGTTTTAAAGCTGGACTTAGACACTCCTGACTGCTCTCTAATTTGATATAGCTACTCCAAACGATTTTATTCAAGAAACTTTGGTAGGAGAATTCAGTGAAGTAGATAAATAATTTTTGTGGCTATACTCATATTGCAAAGTATAGAACTAATTCTGTCATTATTACTGTGGTAACATCCATTTTTTAAATAGTTTTAAAGCTAGCAGTAGAACAGCTCAGTGTTGGGATACACTTAAATATTAAGCTATAAGTTACTCACGTTTCATGTTCTAACAATATATAAATAGGCTCACACTATAACCACAAAATTATACATAGTTTTTTTTGTTGTTTTTGTTTGTTTTAAGAATGATTTTTAAATTGTAGAAGAAGGCCTAAGAAAATCCTGAAGGGGTGAAAATTAGAACTTAAATTAGAAATAAAAAAGTATCATTTTAATTACATGCTCTAATATAATATGAATAGTTAATATATAAAATCTACCCCCCATGACAACATATCACTTAGTCTGGTAGTTTCTTACTGTACAAAGGAAATAAAATGGAATATAACCAAATGCTATTCTGTCAGAGGCTTCATATAGAAATGATCCATTCTCTTACTATTAACTATTTTTACCAGATTACTCATATATTGCACTCATCACTGCTCTTTAGCTTCCCCTGGGTTTTTAATAATTAGAAATTAAGAAAAACTGTGAACACTTCTCATAAATAAGGTTTGATTCTAAGCAAAATGACAACTAATAATAAAAAAGCACATTTTCTATAATAGAAAAAAATTGGTTACTAATCTTTAGTTTAGACATTTAACTCAGTGCCATAAATATATTATTATAACAAGATAACCGTGTTTCTAAAATACATATTGAAAATAAATCTAAAAATTTCTATGCCATATGTAGAATTCATGTGTAAACTTTGTTTAGCCCTCATTTCAGAGGCATTGATATCCAAAGTACTGTTAGGATACTAGAGATGAGAGGAAAATCACTTAAAACCGCTTGTGAAATATAATGTTTGAAATGGTTCTTTGAGAATGTGCAGATTATGCTTGCATAGGGACTCCTTCCAGCTCTCTGGGAAAATGAGCTGTTGACATTCTTTTGGGTCATCATCCAAGATAGGAGGGCAACCACAAGGATTTAGCAGATAAATTCATCCCCAAAGACCTTTATCCATTTCATTGCAACTTGGAAACATTCATGCTGAATAGTAGCATTAATGTAGCCCATTTAGCTCTTCAAAGTGAGCCTTATGTTTAAAAAAAAAAAAAGGAAAAGAAAAGAAAAAGAAGACGATGAAGAAAATCAAATGACTAGGGTAATAACTTATTTAAGTCTTCTAAGGGGTATTCTTTATTTACATAAATTCTAAAACGTAAACCACTTTTTTTCCTCTATACTATTTTCAAAAATAGAATTAAAGTCTATTATAGTAAGCAGTAAGGTTTTGAATTTTAACTAACTTTATCAGTCCTGCGGGTTGTTGTTAGTTGTTTACGACAAAGAGCAGAAAATAAATTAATGTTTTAATGTTGTGGTCTGAAATGAAAAATGTCCCAACATTTTTAAAAGATTGAAAATTATGTCCTTCAGATTCTTATTCTGACTTTTTGTGGACTTTATGATTCAGGCAAAAGAGAAAGACAAAGCTGTGATAAATGTATTGAGGGTGTGCACTAAGATTCACACACATGTCCTTTCTTATAAATGGTGAAAAAAAAAAACTTTTTGACTCAGACTGGAATGATACTATATAGGGCTGAATGTGCAGGAAAGGTTCCCACAATGCATTGTGCAAACCTAGGGCTAACAAATACCCTGCTGCTTTGAAACCCCCCCAAAAGACAAAAGCACAATGAAATAGAAAGCTTACCACCGGTAGCTTTCAAAACGACAAACTAGGCAAACTATACATCTCCACCACTCCAATTTTGTCAGAATGCTAATGAGCTTGCTCTGATCTTTACTCAGCTTCCCGTGTTTTCTACATCTTCAAGGACCACATGGCGCTAGCAAAATAAAGACAACTAAATGAGAATTTCGAATGCTTTTTGTGTTAGGACTTGGTGCTTTTCAGTGGACGCACTCGTTGAATATTCTCAACTTAAAAGAGTACAACAGGGGGTTGGGTATGAACTTTTTAACAGGAGGAAATTTGTACAAAAGTAAATTAGTGAGATGAGGAAAATATGAGAAAAATTTCTGATTAATTTCCACTCCATAATATCAATGACACCTTCAGCCCCACTCATACTCTTCTAACAAGAGATGCTGATAAAAGATGAATGATTCTGTGTTGTTCACAGTGAATGTTCAGTGGTTTTTTAATAGCAGCATTCTACATAAAAGGCACCAGGAAGTACTCTGCATTAGCAGTTGAGATCAGTAGTTAATAGGATGTGTCTTTTAGCTTTTGTCACAAGATTATTAGAAAGGATGGGTTTCTGTTCTCATCAGTGCATAGTTTGGAGTGCCTGTTGAGTACAAGTGCTAAAATACATGTTCCTCAGTATTGTTTCACATATAAAGCAAAAAGCCTTTTAATGCTATACCTTTTTCCTTTTTTACCAGGTGATTTTGTTATTGATCTCTAATCTGCCCCTTTAGCTGTATTAAATGCTTGAAGTGTTCTGCTTTTCACTCTAGCCTTGATGCTAGCTATTTGTGTCTATAAATTTATTAACATTAAAACAGGGTCTATATAGACCATTTGATTCTATGATTAAGAAAGTGGCAGATAGTGTAGTTTTTATGGTTTAGAGTATAGATAACAACATAAAGTTAAGATTGCCTCAGTGAATACTGTAAAAATGTCTTCTTTGATTAAAAAACATTTTATGATAGTTAGATTATGTATTTGTAAGGAACATATTTTTCACCAGCTCTATCTCTTTTCTCTAGCAGTCACTGTACACTTACTAGGAGATTGGGAGTAGTCAACTCTATCCTTCACCATACCCATATCTAGAAAGGGAAAATGAAAACCAAAACTGGGTATATTTTTATATGTAAAGACATCTGAACTTAGAGTTAAACTGATTCTATACAGCTAATAAATAACCAGGGAAGGAAGGAAAGGAAGTTTAATACAGTAACACTTTTCAGGTTTTGTGTAGAGAAAATTTTTGGCAACTTTTGTCACATTTAACACATGTATTTCTGATATTTCTATATACTATTCTTTAAATTTTCTCTTATCCTGAAAAATCATATTTTTGTACATTGGATTTTGTTCACATGGCTTAAGACATTGTAATTTATTCACACTTATAACAAAGTGAAAGGAGGGAACCCTATAGTAATAGGAATAACTTGGACAATCATAGTTGATAAAGTCGGCAAAAAATAGAAACTATCTTCTAAATAAAATGGAAGTTTTAGAAGTTTTTTTTATATCTGGTTATTCTATATCCTCTATCATTTAGAATGATATTTTTGTGCTTCTTACAAGTATGGATAGGAAATAGTATCCATGTAATAAAATGTCTTCATTATGTAGAGATTCTTTTTTAATAGCTATAGTATATCTATTTTCATATAAGTTACAATGAGAAAAGAGGCCATGACATTAAAAATATACATTAAACTAAGTGAGATATCTATTTCGGCATTTTACTTACAAAACTAAAAAAAAAATTAAGAACTATAGATTTCTCATTAAAGAAATTTTTTTCTGTCACCATATAACATACCATGGTGAAATAGAAAATAAAGTTTTTAGTTTATTAAAGTAGAGTGTTTCCATTTAATTTCTACAGATGTAAAATATGAAATAGACAAGATTATAATACTGTCTCTGCAAAGGAACTTTAATAAGTAAAAACAAATTACGTGAATTTGGTGCTGTAAAGTAAATAAAATGATCTCTAAGGTTCCAAGATAGTATAGACTTAGCTTTTGTTCCCTGCTAAGATAATTATAAATGAAAATTCATAGGGAATTAAATTTGTGTCATTATCAAGAAGCCAGTAAAAAAAAAAAATTAACATTTTATATCTGAAAATTTTGTACAAAGTGACTCTTTAACACAATTTCCAAAGGCAATGAGCCACATCCTTTGATAGACTCTAAGAGTTGATAGAATCCATTCCTTTTTGGAAGTAAAATGCTAACATACTTTTGGTAAATGTGGTGTCTGTTTTGTGTGTCTGTGTGTTTTTAGCTGTGTCAAGATTTTAGTTACTTTATCTCACCTAACTCCAAGAATATGAAATAATATAAAATCACTTTCTAATTGCAAGAAATAGTACAGTTTCATGAAATTATATTCTAATCCAATACTCAGAAAAATAAAAAGCATTAAAAAAATATGTCAAAGGATTGATTCTGTCACATCCTTGATTAGCAGAGTCATAGCCAGGTGGAAGAACAGTGAGCCAAGGCCCAGTTCTCCAAGGTCTCCACGTGAACCTTCCCTCTGGTACTTCTGTACATTAAGTACTGAAGCCCATCTGTCCTCCATTGCTGTAGCATAACTACAGGAGAGGCTTTTCTTCCAAGCTTAATCCTCAGCATACCTTCATCTGAAAACATTAGGCTTAGCCCTTCCAGTGGTGAGTTGGAACTCTGGCTGGGAGAATGATAGCCAGAATCCCATTCTGCTGTGCTATATGCATTCCTGCTTACTAGCCCAGCTTCAGAGCTATGAGCCTCAGTTCCCACTTACATAGAATGAAGATGTTACAGCTTGAAACATAAAAACTGGGGGAAAGAACCTACTTTAATTCCCATAAAGGGTGAAATTCATTTATCCTTTTATGTCTTGTGATTTTCATTCATTCAACAAATATTTTTTGAGCCTTGTTATGCCTAAGGCACTATACACTGAGTGTTAAAACTTAACCCTGGTTAGTGAATATAATTAGTTCAAATTTTCTCACACTGAGTCAGAGTTGATGTGGTGTGGCAGCTAAGAGAATTGTGAGAATTAGATACCTTATATCAATCATTTTTACAGTGCCTGGTACATATACAGAGTTCAGTAAATGTCAACTATTATTATTTATATGATCCCTTTAATACTTAAATTTGTCAAGGTCTCCTTTGAAATAAAAAATACCAAAAGATGAAAAACACTAATATATTAGGAATATCACCATCAAACACTAAATGAAATATTTATAATAAGTTAGTATTGTTCTCTTTGCACATTTATGCATTTTATTTATTACTATGTATTACATATACTGGGATAGTCCTTTGATTATTGAAAATGATCAATAATGAATAAAATACAGTGAAGAAAATAATAAAGTTTGTTTTAAAAGGAGAGTTTACATTTTAAGGTGCTTACACTGTTTTTGCTCTTTTCTTTTTTAATACCTTCTGTTTTAACAATTGGTAGTATTCCTAAATTCTTTTCTTTCTATAGTTTTTTCCTTCTGTAGTTACAAGAAAAATTAAAACTGTCCTACTTTCAGAATTTCTGTACTCTCACAATTTGTTCAGCTAATTCAAACATCCTTCATAACTGTTTCTATCTGCATTTCATTATTCATATTATTTAAAGATGGAAAATATAAAAATTATATTTAGAAGTAGTAGCACACAACTGTTGTTGGATCATTCTAGTTCACGCAATAGATATTGGATCATAGATTTTCGAATTTTTTTTTTTTTTTGCCGCACCGCTTGGCATGTGGGATCTTAGTTCCCTGGCCAGGGATCTAACCGCACCCCCTGCATTGGAAGGGTGGAGTCTTAACCACTGGACTGCCAGGGAAGTCCATGGATCATAGGATTTCTAGAAAGGAATCTCTGATTCAGAATGTAAAGAACCCCCTGCAGTTCTCATTTCTAACATTTGTTTCTTCTCTCCTTGGCACACAGTGTATGTCCCAGCTTTTTACTACATAGTCTGAAGGTGACTTTTTCATCTGCTGACTCATGTTTGTTCATTTATCGAGGGGAACAAATGTATATAATATCTACTGGTGATATTCAGATAGTATTTTCCACTTCTAGAAATTTTGAATTAGAAATATAAAATATATTTTTTGAACCTAAAGAATTATCACATCACCATAATTTTCAATTTGGAACATGTCTATTGCCTAAAGTGAGGTACATCCTTATTCTAGACTGCAATAAAATTTTTTAACACTTAAAAAAGTAGAAATTCCAGGAAAATGTGTTTTTCTCAGCAACTATCTATGAAACAAAATTTAGGCATTTGAACTGATTTGGCAGCAACATGTTTTTCTTCTGAATGTGAAATTAAATTTGTGTAATGTCATGCCAATGCTAAAATAACATCTTATACATGGAATATCATCATTTCTTTTAAAAAAAAAACAAAACTCAGTGACTTATTTGTGAAAGGGCTAAGACATTGGCTCTCAAACTTTTATCTGCCTTAAAAAAACACCTGAGGAGTTTGTTTAAAATACAGATTCCCAGGCCCCACCTAACCGATTCTGATTCAGTGGATCTGTGGTGGAGCCCATATTCTAGGCAATTCTAATACAGGTGATCCACAGATCACATTTTGAGAAACAAGGGGCTAAGATATGCTAAACTCACAGTGTTACAAGTGCTAAAGGAAGTAACATAACATAGAGATTCAAGAGCATAGACTTGAAAATCAGCAAGATGCCAGCTAGAGTCTGGGTGGTCTTGGACAAGTTACTTATCCTCTCTGAGCCCCTATTTCCTCTGTTAATTTTTTTAAAAGGCTGATGAAACCTATTTCAGAAGGTTATTGGGAGTCTAAAATATATTGCTACAGATATAGATAAAAGTTATATAAGAGTACTTAGCACAGAGCCTAGCAGAGGCTTAGTGCTCAATATGAAAGTAGCTGCCATCAGTCATAGTAGTGGTTTTGTTATTTATTATTGTTTCTACCTTTACTTTAAAATTTTCCTTTGCTTATAAGTAATATGCTTATCCCTCTTTCTATTATAACTCTTCTCTTCCCTCAAAACATACACTCATGCGTGTATGTGCATGCTGTCTCTCACAAGAAATGCCTGAAGAACTGGTTTGGCAATTTGTCATAAGACTGGAAAGTTGTTGGGCTTTTAATTTTGGGGGAGGGGGCGTTAATCCTTGTCTTATGTATAAAAACAGATAAATGTTTCTGTGAACATTTTCACAACTAAATAAATAACTGGGAGAGAGCCTTAGGAATTTTGCTAGTCCCCCAACCCATATAAGTTTCATTGAATTGATATACTAGTTATATAGTTTTGTGAGGTACATACAGAAATAAACAACTTAAGCACTGTATCTGAGAAATTTATTTTAGGACATCCATGTAAGAACCAACTTTGCAAATGTATGTTCTGCTCTTCTGCTTCATCTTGATGCTATCCTAAGAAGCTTAACCAAGATTTCATAACTTGATTTAACAAAGTATGACAATAGAGATTGATAAGCATATGCGAATTGCCTCCCCTGTCCAGAGTGAAAATAAAGGTAGTTTATGGAAGGATGTAAGCTCTGCTCCAACACTTTTCTCCCAGTCTTTCCAGATGGAAACATTTTTCTCAGAAAACACAGATGTTCATGTACAGAGACAACTGGGTACATACTGGTTCTTACTAAGTCTCCTCATCTTTGGGATAGAACTGTCTAATTGAATGGCAGTGAACCTAACTTTTATTGTTGTACAGACTTCCCAAAGTTCTGCTTTCAAATCATTGTTCATGCCATTGTAGAGACATTTCCAGTTCTTCTTCTAGTGGATTGTAAATTATTATGTCTTTTTTTTTTTTTAGCTTTTAGTGATGCTTTTAACATTCTTCATAGGTGCATCACATAAGAAAACTAAACATATAGTCATTGCATCTGTTCCCTGTTCCCACATGTCACTTCTAAGCTGGAATATGAAAGGCATTCATCCACTCAGAGGAACTATTTCCTCAGGAAAAGTTTACAATAGAAATTAAGGAAAAACCATTGAGCTGATATCTATTTTTAAAATTAAATTAGATATTTTTAAATGCTTAACATTACTGATTAATTTGTAATGCTTATCGTTGAACAGTTTTTTCTGTAAAGGTTTTTTGTTTTTGTTTTAATGGGGGGATTTGGATGAATGTTGTAGAGGGAGGAAGATTAATGAAACTTGTGTGATTATTTTTATAGCTACATAGCCTGAAAGGATAAAGTTTGGGACAAATATTTATATATAAACAGTTATTTTCCTGACAGAGTACAATGGACTTTACCACCAAAATAAGATTATATGAATTCATTTTCTCCCTTCTTTTTATACTGATGACATTGAGTGGGAGATGATACGTGAATTCACAGTACACAGAATTATGAACAGCTGACTTGTGAGTGTCCTCTGCATTTACTGACTGGTTTTACACTTTACCCACCCAAAGCCACGCAACCCTACTCCCCCAATGCCAGTTCACTCTGAATTGATAGCACCACTTGGTGGCCAAAGCTAGGAGTTGAGTAAAGTGCCAACATTTCTTCCCCACCAGCATATTATCCTCCATTAGACATTTCTGAGCTGGCCTTGGTCATAGCTGTATCTGTTATTCTCCCAAGGGATCTAGCTCTTTAAGGAAAGTTCAAAATTTAAGTCAGTATACTACCCAAGGCAATCTATAGATTCAATGCAATCCCTACAATTCAAAGCAATCTACTGATTCAATGGCATTTTTCACAGAACTAGAAGAAATTTTCCAATTTGTATGGAAACACAAAAGACCCCGAATAGCCAAAGCAATCTTGAGAAAGAAAAATGGAGCTGGAGGAATCAGGCTCCCTGACTTCAGACTATACTACAAAGCTACAGTAATCAAGACAGTATGGTACTGGCACAAAAACAGAAATATAGATCAATGGAAAAGGATAGGAAGCCCAGAGATAAACCCACACACATGTGGTCACTTTATCTTTGACAAAGGAGGCAAGAGTATACAATGGAGAAAAGACAGCCTTTTCAATAAGTGGTGTTGGGAAAACTGGACAGCTACATGTAAAAGAATGAAATTAGAACACTCCCTAACACCGTACACAAAAATAAACTCAAAATGGATTAAAGACCTAAATGTAAGGCCAGACACTATCAAACTCTTGGAGGAAAACATAGGCAGAACACTCTATGACATAAATCACAGCAAGATCCTTTTTGACCCACCTCCTAGAGTAATGGAAATAAAAACATAAACAAATGGGACCTAATGAAACTTCAAAGCTTTCGCACAGCAAAGGAAACCATAAACAAAACAAAAAGACAATCCTCAGAATGGGAGAAAATATTTGCAAATGAAGCAACTGACAGAAGATTAATCTCCAAAATATACAAGCTGTTCATGCTGCTCAATATCAAAAAAAACAAACAACCCAATCCAAAAATGGGCAGAAGACCTAAATAGACATTTCTCCAAAGAAGACATACAGATTGCCAACAAACACATGAAAAGTTGCTCAACATCACTAATTAGAGAAATGCAAATCAAAACCATAATGAGGTATCACCTCACACCGGTCAGAATGACCATCATCAAAAAATCTACAAACAATAAATGCTGGAGAGGGTGTGGAGAAAATGGAACCTCTTGCACTGTTAGTGGGAATGTAAATTGATACAGCCACTATGGAGAACAGTATGGAGGTTCCTTAGAAAACTAAAAATAGAACTACCTTATGGCCCAGCAGTCCCACTCCTGGGCATATACCCTGAGAAAACCATAATTCAAAAAGAGTCATGGGGCTTCCCTGGTGGCGCAGTGGTTGAGAGTCCGCCTGCCGATGCAGGGGTGCAGGGGACACGGGTTCGTGCCCCAGTCCGGGAAGATCCCACATGCCGCGGAGCGGCTGGGCCCGTGAGCCATGGCCGCTGAGCCTGCGCATCCAGAGCCTGCGCGTCCGGAGCCTGTGCTCCGCAACGGGAGAGGCCACAACAGTGAGAGGCCCGTGTACCGCCAAAAAAAAAAAAAAAAAATGAGTCATGTACCACAACATTCACTGCAGCACTATTTACAATAGCCAGGACATGGAAGCAACCTAAGTGTCCACTGACAGATGAATAGATAAAGAAGATGTGGCACATACATACAATGGAATACTACTCAGCCATAAAAAGGAGTGAAATTGAGCTATTTGTAGTGAAGTGGATGTACCTAGAATCTGTCATACACAGTGAAGTAAGTCAGAAAGAGAAAAGCATGTGTATGTTAACACATGTATATGGAATCTAAAAAAAACAAAAAAAGGTTCTGATGAACCTAGGGGCAGGACAGGAATAAAGATGCAGATGTAGAGAATGGACTTAAGGACATGGGGAGGGGGAAGGGTAAGCTGGGACGAAGTGAGAGAGTAGCATTGACATATACACACTACCAAATGTAAAATAGGTAGCTAGTGGGAAGCAGCTGCATAGCGGAGGGAGATCAACTTGGTGCTTTGTGACCACCTAGAGGGGTGAGATAGGGAGGGTGGGAGGGAGGCTGAAGAGGGAGGGGATATGGGGATATATGTATACATATAGCTGATTCACTTTGTTATACAGCAGAAACTAACACAACATTGTAAAGCAATTATACTCCAATAAAGATGTTAAAAAAAAAAAAGATGCAGATGTAGAGAACGGACTTGAGGACACAGCAGGGAAGGGGAAGCTGGGACAAAGTGAGAGTAACATTGACATGTATACACTACCAAATGTAAAATGGATGGCTAGTGGGAAGCTGCAGCATAGAACAGGGAGATCAGCTTGATGCTTTGTGATGACCTATAGGGGTGGGTTTAGGGAGGGTGGGAGGGAGGCTCAAGAGGGTGGGGATATGGGGATATATGTATACATATAGCTGGTTCACTTTGTTGTACAGTAGAAACTAACAACATTGTAAAGCAATTATACTCCAATAAAGATGTAAAAATAAATAAATAAAAATGTAAGTCAAGGATGATACTTAGGCTGGTATTATTTTTTTAATTAAAAATGAGTTTTTATAAATTTCATTGATTTAAAAAATAGAACTAGTTTTTTGTATGGGGGGTGTGAATAACCTACCACATAAATAAATTATTAAAATAGTCAAAAATATTTTAATTTCTCATGAGGATAAAATGAAAGGGAGCCAAACATTTTTAACTTTTAATACTATTTGTTTTGACTCGTGCTTATTTTGAATCTAAGTAAAAGGTTAAAGAAAGTTATACTGAACATTGCAAAATTGTCAGCATAGACTAGGTAGCAATTTTGCTGAATTCTGAAATATATAATATTATCAGGAACATCATGAGGACTAAATAGATTTGGAGTTGAACATGACTTTGGGTGGGAATGTAGATTGTGTTTTATATTTTTTTAAGACTTATTATTTATTTATTTGTTTGTTTGTTTGTTTGTTTATTGGTTGCAATGGGTCTTAGTTGCAGCATACAGGATCTTCGTTGAGGCTTGCGGGATCTTTTGTTGTGGCGCATGGGCTTCTCTCTAGCTGTGGAGTGTGGGTTTTCTCTTCTCTAGTTGTGGTGCACAGGCTCCAGGGCGCATGGGCTCTGTAGTTGTGGCGCGCAGCTTCCAGAGTGCCTGGGCTCTGTAGTTTGCGGCACTCGGGCTCTAGTTGAGGCACTCAAGCTCAGTAGTTGTGGCACACGGACTTAGTTTCCCCGCGACATTTAGGATCTTAGTTCCCTGCAGGGATCGAACCCGTGTCCCCTGCATTGGAAGGCAGATTCTTTACCACTGGACTACCAGGGAAGTCCCTAGATTGTATTTTATTTTATTTTATTTTATTTTATTTATTTATTTATTTATTTTTTTGTGGTACGCGGGCCTCTCACTGCTGTGGCCTCTCCCATTGCAGAGCACAGGCTCTGGACGCACAGGCTAAGCAGCCATGGCTCCCGGGCCCAGCCGCTCCGCTGCATGTGGGATCTTCCCGGACCGGGGCACGAACCCGTGTCCCCTGCATTGGCAGGTGGACTCTCAACCACTGCGCCACCAGGGAAGCCCCCTAGATTGTATTTTAGATGTGATTGCTCTGACCTTTTCTTTTTAAATTTTTTGGCCGCACTGCATGGCATGTGGAATCCTTGTTCCCCGACCAGGGATAGAACCCACACCCCCTGCAGTGAAAGCGTAGAGTCTTAACCACTGGACCACCAGGGAAGTCCCCTGCCCTGACCTTTTTTAAGTGAGCTGTAGCTTTGAAGAAAAGGGAGAGGATATACAACACAACAGAAGGACATATAACTAACTGCTGGAGCTTGGCTCATACGACTTATGCCAGAATCTGAGAGGGGCTATTGGGGAGCATGATGTTCTTCAGTCAAAAGGTTATCTAAAAATTTATATCATGATAAAGGGCAAATTGAACATGTCCTGGGAATTAAGTTGAGGAGAAATCTGAAAATTATTTTTGGTAATTCTAGAGATTCTGAGAGTCACATTAGATTTTTATTTTCTCTGAATTTCTGACTGAAGGAACTGCTATTAGCAAGAGAACCTTTGGAATAGACTTCACAGTATATGTGTAACCTTGGAAAAGAGACTGTCTCCTGGAGAGTTTGCATTTGAGTAGCTTTTTTAAGAGAAGAAAAATGGGTAATGGGTAGTTGCTGGGCTTCCATACTTAAGGGGAATGAAAAATATGAAATGATGGTAGGATGCATTTTGGTTGATTGGTCCAGTAAAGTAGATATGTAAAGATATTAGAAATGTCATGCTCAATGGCACTAACATCTTAAGACTTGCACCAAGTTGCCCAGTATGTTTATCCTTGAGTAGGCCTATCTGGTGCTTGCACAGGCAGGCAGAAAAACGGTGAGACCCTGCCATGAGGAGTCACCATGCCTTACTCCATTGGTAATCCTAGGAATCAGACAGCAGGGAGGATCCTGAAGCTTGAAGAATGTGGATCCGTACTGTTTGTGTGTGTGTGTGTGTGTGTGTGTATTGTATATATAAGGGTGTGTTTGTGTGTAGAAATGGAGAGAATATAGCAACCACCATTATACTACTTATAGCATTTATTATACGCCAGGCACTATTCTAAGTACTTTACATACATTAACTCACTTAATCTTCACAAGACCCTATGAAGTAGTTTTATTATCTTCACTTTACAAATAAGGAAACTGAGGCATAGGGAGATTAAGTAATTTACCCAAATTGCCACAGCTTTTAAAGAGCAGAGGTGGAACTTGAATGCACCCTGATAACATCTGGTAGGCAGAGTATTCTTTTTTTTTTTTAAACATGTTTATTGGAGTATAATTGCTTTACAGTGTTGTGTTAGTTTCTGCTGTATAACAAAGTGAATCCGCTATACGTATACATATATCCCCATATCCCCTCCCTCTTGCATCTCCCTCCCACCCTCCCTATCCCACCCCTCTAGGTGGTCACAAAGCACTGAGCTGATCTCCCTGTGCTATGCGGCTGCTTCCCAGTAGCTATCTGTTTGACATTTGGTAGTGTATATATGTCAATGCCACGCTCTCACTTCATCCCAATTTACCCTCCCCCCTCCCCGTGTCCTCAAGTCCATTCAGGCAGAGTATTCTTGTTTGGCCATTTTCATTGAAGGATGCCTGAAATGCTCAAATGGAATCAGCATAGCTTGTAGTTGCCCAAGAAGTAGACAGGTATCCCTGGAATCCCCTGTTTCTTGAAGACATCATACACCAACCTATAATTCAAGGATCATATAAACATATCTGCATAGGAAGAAAGGCTGACTCCCCTTGACACCCCTTGATGTACTGCTCTGAGATCATTGTTAAGTCTCAGTGACCTACATGGGAAGAGTAAACAAAATCACCTCTGCTAATGGATGAACTTGTTTGTTTATCAGAGGTCGGAAGGTTTGCTTTCTGTTTTGGGGTTTTGTTTTGCTTTGTTTTTTCTGCTTTGCTCATCAGAGCCATTATGAAGGCTTTGTCAAAGTTGGCCTGAATTCTAAATAAAGGGCCCATTCTGGTAAGACTGGTTACCTATGAGTGTCAAGTAGGATGACTAAGAATGGTGGTTCACAAGACAAACTGCCTGGGTTTGAGGCCTAGTTCCTCCACTAACTTTTACTTTAGGTAAGTTATATAACCTCATTAAATATTTGATGTTATTATCATAATCATCATTATTATTATTATTCCCAGTCTATGAGAAAGTTATTGGTTCTCAGTCATCTGGTGAGGGAGATATATGACATAGAGCATCTTTGAGACACTCTTCTTTCCAAGACTTCAGGAAGCAGCACTGTGGACGCAAGTCCATCATGAATGTCTGTGTCCTGGTGAAGAGCATGGCTCCACTGGGAAGGTTAAGGGGCGTTGGATGAGATAGTATAATGCTGAAACTCACGCTAGTCACCTGGCCTGGTCTTGGAAAGTAACATTCATTACAAGGTAGTATAATGCTGAAACTCACACTAGTCACCTGTCCTGGTCTTGAAAAGCAACATTCGTTACATTTGATTTAAAATGTTGTGTAATTGTTGAAGCTGTGTGCAAGTTAAAAGACTGCTGGAGATGGCTCTGCGGTGTCCTGCTTTCATTAGGCTTCTCTGTTTAGAGAATGAATGTGGCCGCAGGCTAGGAGGGGACAGGCCTAATTCCCTTCAGCTCTCCCTCACTGAGTAAAGATTTTTAAGAAGGTACATAAGGAAGGATATATCGCAGTATTGCCTGGTTATCTGAACCCCCGAACATGATCAAACAAGGTGTAGGGAGGAAGAGGAAGTTACTGTGTGTGTAGCGCACTGGGGGTTGGGGATTGAACTCATCCCTTACTGGAAACTGGAGGCTCTGGGGACACCCTGGTATGATTTTTTAAGGACATTTAAAGACTTTAAGCAGCACAGGGTTACCTAAAAGAGTAGCTAATTGAAACTCTTTATTAGAAGCCTATTTGGAGCATATCTGCCTGGTTTGTCCTTTTGTATTTTAAAAATTATATGTATTTTCCACACTTTCAACAAAATCAAATCTCATTCTCACCTGGCATTTAGTAAATCATCTTTTTTATCTATATTGCCAACTTCGTAAGCTGATTTAATGATGCTCTGCTTTTAACATCAAAATCTCTCTATAAAAATGATGAAAACTTACTATCTCGGTGAAGCTTTTTTGCTTTATAAATATTTGGTTTTTCTTGTTGAGGGCCTTCTTTTCTTAAAATTATACCAATTTGTACTTCAAATTGTCTCTTTTTTTCTTTATTTTGATAACTAGTAAACTTTTAAATGTGTTCTAGTAGTCTATAATTTTCAATCTTAAAATTTACCTCTTTCATTTTTGGATATTAAGTAGTATTTCATGATCGACTTTGTTCTTCAATCTCTAAAACCCATTGCAAATAACTAGACTGTCATTACTTGGAGCACAACCACAATACTGTGTCACCATAGCTATGGCTGTCTTTTGTATGCAACTGTGACACTGCTGACCCAAAAGGGCATTCACTTTGTTTTTCCAGCTGCAAAGATGAGTTTGTGCTTATTCACCCACACTTTTCACCTATCTTGCTTATGACCAATGACATACTAATTCTGCTAACTATAGACTTTGTTATCACTAACGAAGATTTAAAATATAATTTGTGTCCAAGGAATTGTTTAGAAATGTATCCTCACTCAGATGTCCCTGATTATCTGTCTCTCTCCACACTAGACGGATAAGCCCTTTTGAGGTCACCGACCACATCTTGGTCATCTTTCTATCTCCAGTTCTTGGCTCAGTGCCGCACGTGCCATTATCACCCTCTTCATGATCGTCATCATAGCTAGCATTTTTAGTTGTGGGCACTGTGCTAAGGACTTTACACAGATTTTCTCATTTAATTCCTCCATCAACCATATGAGGTAAGTAATGTGATTATACTTACAGAGAAGGAGAAACTGATGTTTAGAGAGGTTAATTGGTCTAAGATCAAAGGATTCAGTCAATTTTTTTTTAACTGAACTGGAAGAAAGCCATTTGAGATGCAGATTCAATGTTCATCTTATTTGCATCGTATTCCAAACAACAGACCTAACCAGCCACAGAAACTATAGATGGTATACAGTTATAAATTATGCTTGGCCCTACCAGAATTTATAGTCTTATCCGCAGGAGTTTCTCAGAATTAATGTAAGTAAACATTCATAAAGGTAGTCCTTAATTTATAAGAGGTCTTTATTCTAAAGTTCATTTCTGAGTCAGTTGTTTTTCCATAAAGTACTTAAATTACGGATTGAGTTCCCAGACCACCACATAAAAAACTGTGTGCCCAAATGACCTTAAAAAAGATAAACCCCTGTTCTCCCAATGAGATCTCCCCCAGGAATTTTGACCTTCTTGAATATATAAAACTTTAGTAATATCTCTTGTAACATTTAATTTATCTGTATATATGTACTTAAAATCACATCTTAAAATACATTAATCTAGAAATATTGTTTCTCTCCACTCCCACTTTTCCAGAAATAATTTTATTCAACTGTTAATGCTCATCCTTAACATTAATATCTCTGTCACTTCTAGGGCCACTCTTTAAAGTCATTTCCATGACATGACTGCAAGAAGGCTCTAGGAGAGGGAGAGGGTAGAGAAGAGTCTGCCAGGTGCAGGCCAAACAAAGGGGGCTTCAAGAAAGGGGAGAACTGGCAGGGGAAGCTATCCATCTGTAAGTGTGGCTCACAATTCAAGTTTTCCCCTTATTGGAGGATGCCCAGTTGATCCTCCAAGTAGACAGTAGTGTGTTTGGTTGAATGATGCATATAAAAGTGACTCACTGTATTTTATCCCATTTTACAAAGTATGTTAAATGCAACTTGAAAAATAAATAGTTTCAGAGTTCTGTTCTGAGTGTTTTGACCTCAGCCAAATGTCTGTCTGTCAACAGTCAAAATAGTCATGCATTACCTGAAATGTAGGTCATATTAATACTTTTAAAAGCTAAAGGCACTGAAAAGTTATGGAAGCAACTCCATCCCACATGTAATTTTTTAAATATACTAGACTGTAAGTAAATACAAAGAATTTTATTGGTTGTGAATTTTCCCATGATGATTACTTTCATACTTTTTAGTTTATTTTTTTTACTATATTGAGTTTGTGCTTAATTTACCTTTTGAGAAATTAAGCACTGACCTTTGGCATAAAAAGTCTCTTCAGACTCTATTAAGAAGTTGGCACAAGAAGATTGCTGTTAATTTCTGGCCTTTAGAAATAGCATTTTCTTTTGTATAAGTCTAAGGAGGAAGAGCTTTGGTGAAGTTGTCTATACCTCCTCCTGCATAGGTATGTCCATAGAAGTCTGTCAAAATTTATCTGTAGAGAGATGTTGCCCTGAATCTCTCCCCACATTCTGTTTTACTAAATGGGTAAATAAAAGATGTGTTTATTTTGAGAGAATGTGTTAGTTTCTTTTACTTCAACAAAAGGAGACAGGATTTTCCCCCAAAGTTTATATTCTTAACACTATAACAAATATATCATGCTGACCAAATAGTTTTAAGACAATTGCTGAAGACATCAATAAGGATTATGAGATTCTTCATTTATTGCTGTTAGAGGATTTTCTTAGTGTAGAAACATTTATCATCTGTTTGCTCATATAGTAAAATTTGTTTTCATAATAAAGCTCTATTTCCTAAGCTTAAAATATTTTCTAAAACTGGAGCACTGGAGTCCTGTAATGATGTTGGCTTTGGAGTTCATGTGTCCATGACCCTGTATAACTGCAATAAATTAATCTTTCTCATCCATTAAGTAAATCTACCAGACTTCACCTCCTTTGTTATTAAAATATGTTTGTCCAGTTTCAGTTAGTTGGATACCTTCATGTGTATCTCTGTTGTAATATACTAAATCTTTCAGAGGTCATCATATATGTGTAATCATACCATAGGGACAATTTGTAATGGCAACTTTGTTGTTTTTATGTTTGGTTTGTGTTTGCTACGTTGTGTCCTTTAAGGGCCATATGTGATCACTAGTCAGCCATCTCCACTATGGAGCTATGGCAAGATATCAGCATTATTTAATGTTTTCATAGTAGAAAATCATGAATTTGTGTATATGTTTCAACAGTGCCTTCATCTCTGTGTTTTCTTTGTTTCCCATTGAATTCCTCTTCTTTTCAGCTAAAATTGTATTGTTCCTTATTTTGCATTTATATAAGAATGCACTGTCTGAAAATATCTTTCTAAATAGACAATAAGCTTATGGTGAAAGATTAATTAGGAAAGGTTAACTAGTAGACAGTTTTTGAAAATATAACTCATAATTTCAGGTTTTTAACATCACTTTCCTCTTGTTCATTTTAAAATTTACATTGAAACTGCTGCTTTGGAAAAAACAAATGAAAACTACATACCTATTCCTGGGTGAAGAAATGAATTCTTAAGTTAAATTAAATCTTAACTTTAAATCATTTGGGGAGGGAGGAGATGGAATATAAAGGCAGTTGTCAACCAACATTTATTAAGTATTTATACTACATGTAGTGCTATATTATACTGCTTTGTGTTAAGTGGTTTTTGTTAACTATGTGATAGGAAGAATGATTTGAAGTCATATTTACATATTACTTTTCCTGCTATTTTCATTACCCTTCATTATTTAATAGTTTTTATTAATCATACTTGGCTATAATAATTGATTAAAAGATAAAACTGACAATAAGAGATTGTGATGTCAGAAAGATGTTACATTCCACAAGGCAAAATAAAAAACAGAATTCTTTAAGGAAACAAAGTAGAAAAAAACATTACCAGAGACTGTATTAGTCAATACTTTAAAATGTTAAGGTGATGTTTTTATTGGTAGTATATTTATAATAAACATGAGGCACTCTGTCTTAAAATATAGTTTAACAACCCAGCCATGCTTTCACATTTCAGTCACTGTGTACTGAACTGTAGTATTTTGTCATTTTTTAAATTTCAAAATGGCCTTCAATAATATAGGTTTTGAACTTTTCAGTTCATGAAACTGAAAAAAATTTAAGATTTAAAGTATCAGTATTGACTCTAAGGTGATAAAATTGTAGTTGTGATTACAAATTTAACTAGGTGAGTTTAAACAAGATAAAATGATTTATGGCCATTTTATAAAATAATGACAATCTTCATTTTAAGCTACAATGTAAAGTGCTTTATTCTGAGATTATGTATTGTGTCAGAAGCTAAAACTGCCTTTTTTCTAACAGTGCCAGAATACAACCTCTTTTTCTTTTTGCACTAACAAGACTGCTTTACCACCACAGCCCACTCTAAGTAATTAAATCAATCCTTTGTACTTACCGTATTCTCCTCTAGTGACGGTACTAGATCTGATTATATGCTTCATGCATATTCAAAGTACCGCACTGACAGCTCTTTAATGAGCTCTTACTTAATCAGTATGAACAATGTTCATCTTGTTCTTTTTTTCCTCATGCATTAGAGCTAGGAATAGTTGGGAAAAATGAAACATCCAGCATTCATTTGAAAAATATATTGTACTTTGAAAAGTGTCTAAGCTGAGGAAGTTGCATTCTGCCCTTTAAAAGTCTGATGGACAAATTGGATTACTAGTATTGGATTAAATAACAAATGGTTAGAGGAGAAATGAGAAAAGCTCACTGTGATCACAGGCTTTAATATTTTTTGTTACTTATAAAGCTAAAGGGGTCTTTAACCAGTTATTAAAGTCAGGATTAATTTGTAATGGTTCAACTTACTGGCTTTTAAAAGCTTTTTAAATTAAAAAAATTTTAAATCCCTAAAAACAATAGTGTAATGATGTATTAGAAGAAAATTTAATTTTTTTATTACTAGGCTAAGTATAGATTTCCATCACTGTGTACTATCTCAGATAAGGAGTTAGTGATACAGAATTGACTTAACCTCAAATATGTTTTTTTCAGTTAATTTATATAATCTATGTAGCACTGAATAATATGTCTTTAAATATTTCTTATTGTTTGGCTTATTCCCTTTTTAAACATGAGACTCTTCTTATTTCCTAACAATTAGGGGAGGTGGATCTTTTATTCTTATGTAGAAATCATAGACATGAGTTCAACTGAAAATAACACAGTACCACATCAATATTGTTATTCTCAAGGAAGCAGTCTTCCATTGAAGAAAATGATGCTAATTTAAAAATAGGCTAGTTGCTTCTAGTCTTATTGCCTGAAAGCCTCAATTACAGATTAGGTTAAACTCAAAACAAAGTTTTAATATGTGTATATTTTTAGAAACCACTTAGGTTATGAATGCAAGAATTAAGTCTTAAATCAGAAAACAAAATATCATAAAAAATGCACCTATTAATATTGCACACATGTGTCATTTCAGTGATCAAAAAGGCCTTCACCAGGGTACAATTGGCCTTTTTCCAAATTGCAAGCTTTTTCTCAGCTTTTTCTTTTTACTCTTTCTTCTTTTGTTGCTACCCAGGGATTTGTGCCTATCGCAGCCTATATCACATGACCAGTGTCAAGACATCACATGGTCCAAAGTGAATACAAAACCAGCTACCCTAAAAGAGAGATTAAAAATGCTGTAAAACAATAAAGACCTTTGTTCATACTCAAAGAATCTATCCTAGATCTGCTTCATACCATAAAGTTTAACAGACTTTAATGAAAGCACATATCCTCTCACTATTTTCCCTAATAATGAACAACAGATATCTATTTTACAGGGATGCTCAAAAATAAATGTTTAATCTTTTGCACACAGATGAGCTCTTTATTTTAGATTTTCATTCTAAAGATTTTTTCAAATTTCTGTTAATGTGGAAACAGTTAAATAAATTATGGTTCATCCATAATTTATGCAAGTATTAAAAAAGAACGAAGTAGATCTTCAAACAGCATGACAAGAACAAATCACAGGGTCCTTATGTTAAAGAAACCTGTATGTGTCCAGATAAGGTATATACCTGTATGTGATAGACATAGCTATGTATGTGGTCTGGAAGAAGATACGCTAAACTGCAGTAGTACTTCTGGAGAAGGGAGGTGGATGGGGGAATTGGAAAGGGTGGGGGTGATGAAAGAGGCCTTGACTTTTTACTCAATTATACCTCTGTATTGTTTGAATATTTTTTAATGGACTGGTAGTGTGTTTGAAAGTTAAAAGAAAATATCTCACTTAAGAAGAAAATAAAACTTAGGAAATTGACTAGGCTATTTAGTCTTCGCCTGGGATATTTAATTTTTTAGTAGATATTTAAGTTAACCCTATGAATCTATCTAGAAGTTGGACTGAAGTATTAAATAATGGCCTAGCAAAACAATAAACCAATCATGGGCAAAATTCAGAAAAAAAAAGTCAAAGAATTGTAAATTTGACTAGATACAATTTGAAGGGAGAGGAAGGAAGAGGGTTGGGGAATTAATATTTTTCTTGAGTATGATTGTGGCCTACTTCTGCATGAACAATACCAAATATATGCTATATGTTATAATCCTTGACATACTGGCCTTTTGAGGGGAGGGGTGGTACAGATGATGGAATGGTTATTAGGGAAAATGAATTTTAAATGTACAATCAGTAAATTTATAATCTAAAATTTTAAATCATTTCTCTGCTCAAATGTTTTCTCATTTACTGAACATTATTATGTTCATCATGTTTTTTCGCAGATAGCTCTAAGTATTTTTGTAGCCTGGTCATTTACAATGTATTTAAAATAATTTGCAAGTGTGTACCCTGTTAGGGATGATGAGTTCTGGAATGGTATATGTATGTATACCTTTAGTTTTTGCTTTGGGGGAGGAAAACAAGAAAAAAAGCAAGTTGTTACAGGTGGAAGCTCTCACAAAATCTATTGACTTCTCTGACCTTACTGGTAGTCTTATAATTCTCATAATGATTTTTTAATGTGGTTTTAAATTAATTAATTTATTTTTATTATGACCGTATGTCTGTCAGCACCAGGAGTTCCTCACTGAAACATAATAACAAGTCAGCCCCTGAGGAGGATTTAAAACTTGGAACACTTTTTTTTTTTTTTTTAAACTGTACTTAGTGTTAGTATCGTACTTAGTATGATCTGTAAATATGTTTGGGGGACCGAAATATACAAGCTGAATAATAGCAGCTTTAGAGATTGGCTTATGAATTTTTAAATATTGATTTCTTTTTTCAGGCCTCGGACTTTAATCTGATGTTGTTATAAACAGTTTAACTTGTACTGTTGGGATAGCTAAAATATGTTTCGTGTTAAAAAGAAAAAAAAACACTTGTGAACTATTATTTGGCTTGTAAATGTCAATAGAATAAGAAATAACTCTTACTAAATTATAGGAAGGAACACAGAAGAAGAAGAAGCTATGATGCAGGAGTGGTTTATGTTAGTTAATAAGAAAAACGCCTTAATAAGGAGAATGAACCAGCTCTCTCTCCTGTAAGTACTTATGACTTTGCTTGTTTTTCCTACAATACTGATGAATCTTAGGCTTTCCATCATTGTCTTTTTTGGGGGTTTCATACTTATTAGGCTTAATTTTTTTTCTTTCCTTAGAGATTATATTTTATATAAAAATAAAATTAAAAATAGTATATAACCAATTTTTATCTTAAGAGTAAGAATTTTAGAGTGTTAGATACTGAAAAAATATATTTATTATATAGAAAGCCAAGTAATATAAACAATTTTTGTGTTTAAGAAATCACTTGTGCACAGAAAGGATGTTTGGTTTATATTTAGTGGGAAAAGAAATAAAATTGAAGTTTATTTAACATCAAATTTTCAGTTAAAAATTAAAATAAGTCTTAATAAGGACAAAAGTAACTTTGTATTCTACAAATGATGTTACCCTAAATTTTGGGATAAAAGATTAATAATTTACACAGAAGTGACCTTTTTATAATTGCAAGAATTACAGTAAAATGGAGACCAGACCAAATGTAAGCATTTTCAGTCTTTAGCATTTAATTCACATAGGACTTAATGCTTGTTCCTTTTTCTCACTAACAATGTTCTTATATTATGCCACCTAGTGTGGGAAGAAGCAGGCTTACATGTTTTATTTTAGTGAAAACCTCTATTTTTGTCATTTCTGCCATGCCTGAACTTGATAAAGGAGTTATGAAGAAGTGCAGAACTTAACTAATCTTGCCTTTTTAATTGTCTCTATATTAAATTTTCACTGGTGGTACTTTCATGTTTCTTGTACTCTTTTCACACGGAGTTCTAGACAAAAAAGTGTTTATTGCGAATTATGAAAAATATTCTACAAAATAACCTTATACCTGGCACTTAATACAAGAAGCATTGAAGATTGAGGCTACTTATCCACAGATTAAAATATACTTCTGTGCAATTCAAAATTGAAGGAGAAAAATAATAGCACTATTAAATATTCAACCTGAGGAAGGTTTCAGGTTTGTGTATCATTTGAGTGGCTTATAGTTAAAGAGAACAGTCAGTTATGAGTCCTAAAATCAATGTAACCTAAAGGTTCTTTTAAGTGTTTAATGATTTAGTAATTAGCATATTGATGAACTTTTGCAACTTGCCTAGGGAAAAAGAACATGATTTAGAACGACGATATGAGCTGCTGAATCGGGAATTGAGGGCAATGCTAGCCATTGAAGGTAAGAGATGCCATGGCCGAATGAGGTGTTTGAGGTGTCAGTTGTCAAAGAGATTTAAAGAGTGTAATACACTTCTGGTCTCACTAGGTGTGGTCTGACTAAGGACCTACAGGAATTGCAAATAAATGCCTTAGAGTCAGAAACCAATAGTCATGTAAAACCTAAGGACCCTAATTCAGATCATCCTTATGCTTGCTATTAAACATAAAATTGTCTTAACTTTTGTCTGTAAGCTTAAATGTCCGTTAAATGGAAAATATAACTAGTTAAATGATTTCATTACATTTTACTATGTGCAAGTTAAAGAGGTTTGAGAAAGATCTATCATTTTGATTTTTCACATTCATACTCTAAATTTTACCTTAATATTTAATTGATGTCAACACAAATATGTAACTGTCCAGTCTGCTATAGTTCTTAAGATTCCAGCTCCTATTAAGTGAATAATCAGGCAAAGATTCCTGCATATGAGATAAATGCAACACTTTCACACTTTATGTAAAGCTTTTAAATGAATTACAAATATAGTAATCCTAAGCATCGTTCATAATATCAGTAGACATCAGCTAGCTTAACTATGGCATTTACTATATATGCTTTTTTTTTTTTTTTTTTTTTTTTTTGCGGTACGCGGGCCTCTCACTGCTGTGGCCTCTCCCGTTGCGGAGCACAGGCTCTGGACGCGCAGGCTCAGCAGCCATGGCTCACGGGCCCAGCCACTCCGCGGCATGTGGGATCTTCCCGGACCGGGACATGAACCCGTGTCCCCTGCATCGGCAGGCGTACTCTCAACCACTGCGCCACCAGGGAAGCCCTATGCTTATTTTTTCTTACTATTTTATTGTGGTACGCGGGCCTCTCACTGTTGTGGCCTCTCCCATTGCGGAGCACAGGCTCTAGACGCACAGGCTCCGCGGCCATGGCTCACGGGCCCAGCCGCTCCGCGGCATGTGGGATCCTCCTGGACTGGGGTACGAACCTGTGTCCCCTGCATTGGCAGGTGGACTCTCAACCACTGCGCCACCAGGGAAGCCCTAAAATTCTGACTATTTTTGAATGCTGTTCTCCTTATACCTCTTAGTTGAAAATGTCTTATAGTTCAAAGATGTCCACTTAAAAGCTAATCCTTTGGGCTCTGTAAAATGGACCTTTTGTCTAATCAATGCCAATTGATTTTCCTATTCTGTATTGACCTCTTAACGCATGCATTGACTGTCCATTGTAATTTCTTTCTTCACCTGATAAGTTTCCTGATCCATAAGAAGTCAATTCTAATTAGTTCAGAAACTGGGAATCTAAGTTTGTAAGAGAAAGCCAAATGAAACCATATGTTTTAAAATATTTTAATTAATATTGTTAGTAAATAAAATACATGCTGTTTATCTAAAAAGTATCTTATACATTTATAGAAGTTTTATTCTTACTTTTATATTCCTAATCTCATTTGATAAATATGACTAACAACATTTGTATATCCTAATTTAGAAATTAGATTTACTTTATTTAAAAGGCTTTCAGATAGCTGATTTCCTTCAAGCGGCTATCAAATTATATCACTAATAATGACTATAAAATTTGTCAAAATTATTTAAGAAGTTCTATGAAACTTGCCAGTGAATAAAATGCACAAATATACTAAATGGTATTTTTCCTCTTGATATAATTTTTGTAGTCATGGTATAGTCTTAAAAGAGATTGGAGGGCTTCCCTGGTGGCGCAGTGGTTGAGAGTCCGCCTGCCGATGCAGGGGACATGGGTTCGTGCCCCGGTCCGGGAAGATCCCACATGCCACGGAGCGGCTGGGCCTGTGCCTCTGGAGCCTGTGCTCCACAACGGGAGAGGCCACAACAGTGAGAGGCCCTCATACCACAAAAAAAAAAAAAAAGAGATTGGAAAGCTAAATAGTCATTTGAAAAGTAGGTATAGCAAATACTATTTATATGGTATATATATATATGTATGTATAATATAAAATGTGTTTGTATATAGTATGTATAACTCATTATACAGTTTATTCTTTATAGATTAATTATATATTATGCTCAATACAGAGTATTACAATGTTTAAAAATTTACTTTCTCATGTATAGTAAGTTAAATCATCCCTAAGATACAGCTTGATACAATACAGTTGACTTTTAAGGCAGATATTGCTTCTATCCCAAAACCAGTATTATGACCAAATAGTACCATCTTTAAAGGAGGGCCATAATACATATAAAACATCCCAGTTTCATTGGCCATCCTATCTCTATATAATAGACCTACAGTCTTAAATAATCTAACATTTTTCTGCCTGCTCCCCTTGTACACATGGAAGAGCAGTAGAAAGTAATATTTTTGAAGAAGAGAAAAAAAATTAATGTTTTTCTTTTCAGACACCTTTAATACAATTGTTAATTTTTTGTGGTTTTGTTCTGTTTTATTTTTTAATTAATACTATTGTCCCATATGTGATTGTGCCTTAAATCTCTCAGCCAGTTTCTGTTGCTGGTTGGGGGGGAAAAGAGACTTGAGGAAAGAAGCAGCTTGTTAATTACAAATAAAGACACTTTCTCAGAGAGAGGCCTGTCCCATTAGCCTGGGCAATATGTGGCCTGGGCTGTCCTAGAGAGATACTGAGCATCGTGATCATCAGTTCTTTGAAGACAGTATCCTCTGAGCCAGCCCTTAGAATGGACACACATTCAGTAGTCTTTCAGAGTGTTAAAACACCACAGAAAAACACATGAACAGGCAACACTAATTGGTTTTGTTTTGCTTTCCTTTGTTTTAAAGTCCCTTCCTCTTTTCTTTCCCATCTCTCCTACTTAGTAGCCATAAGATGGTTTTCATAATAAATAAACTAAAATATTTTTGAATAATCTGCTACCGAAACCATTAACTAGGAGAAAAACACAGAATATTAATAGTCATAGTCCAGTGAAAGAAGTATTAACAACTTGGTTTGAGAGCAAAATAATAATAATAATAACATTCAATATATCCATTCTTCTGAGAATCCATAATCACTTTGGCCTTTTTTTTTCCCCTGAGGTGTTTTCATTGCAGGAGTTTCACTCTACTGAGCTAAGTTGTAGTATCCCTTAAGCTAACAAGCATCTTTCAGATACTTTTCCTATAGTTTTTTTGTTCCAGATTATTTAATGCCCCCTCAGGAAAGATAAATTCATTTCTGCATACATTGGGGTGGGCTTTTGGAAAGTGGTGTGTTCATTTTCTGCACAAGAAATGGATCTTCTCTAGGATTTTATACATCTTGATTTATTCTTGGCTTAGAGTTTGAAGTGGGTGCTCTTCTAAAGGGATTTATGCATAGGTTCACTATTTTTGTAGTTATGGCTTATATGATAAGCTTTTTATATTTAAAATCAATATGTAATCCTGTGGAGGAGCTTATCCCCTAAAACCCCATTTGTAAATCTATTTTAGCTTTGTTACACAGCACAGCCACAGTCTTCCATAGATTGATTAGGTACAGCAGTAGAATCCTATCAAATGGCCTGCTCTGATGATGATGCAAACTCTTTCAGGATTGCTAGTTGACTGGAACTAAAGATAAGACTTGACTGCAATCCCCCAATGTGCTCTTTACAAAACTAGTGTTAATTTTCATCAAAGTGCCAGGCTTATTTATAGTGGCAAGGTTGAAGGTTTACTACAAGAACTTTAGGTCCTTTCTATTAAAGTGTTTATAGGTATTTCTTTTGCCTTTTTTCCAAGGTAATTATCAACTTCAGCAAATAAACTGAATCAGGGAATGAATAATTGGCCCTATATATAAAAAAAGAGTTTTTTAGATTAACAAAACAGCTCAGTGCAGATAGACATAAACAGAATCTCTTTATTTTAACACTTTGGCTCAAATGCAGCATCAAAACTTAATCCTATTTGTTGTGAGAGGATATGGCTTTTGTAGCAAAAGTACACTGGAATCTTTAAATTAATCAGAACCCACATTGTAGTCTGTCCAAGCCAAAGTCAGTGCATCTAGCTAGCTGTTATAGGTGAGTAATCCTTTCTTAAAATGTATAACAAGTAACACATAAACTTACATTCAGGCTTTTAAAACATGACATTACATCTAGATGAAGCTATTTAAAGAGGGATTTTTTAATTTTTAAATGTAGACCTTGAACATACAAATGTGAATCTTGATCAATTATAAAGGTGTTATCACATTTTTTTAATCATCAAAATAGTTTACTTAATTTCCCAAATTAGCATTCAAATATGTGTGTGAATGTGTATAAATTTACTCCTGTGAGAAAGCAAATCCAAAGTAAAAGTAGCTTTGCTAGTGTAAAATCTACTCACTGCGCATAGCTATTTTCTCCACAATTTGACTAATTATTTGTAGATAGATATTAATGTAGTAATGACAAATTTAATATAAAAAATCCTATAAATTTATGCTGAAACAGTTAAAATTCTAATATCAGTTAAATTTGTGAGATGATGAAAATTACCTAAATATTCATAACTTAAAAATGTTTTTGTTACAGTTATGTGAAATATCACTATTGAGCTAGGAAAAGGTTAAGATTTTTTAAATTATTCAATCCTTAATGGATTAAAAATATGTAATTGTTTCCTCTCTTATCCATATTGTTAAAATCTTATTTTTTAAAAAAATTGAAGAAATCTTGATATTTCTAATTATTAATTAAAACCTTAAAAGTGACTGGTCAAGTATAGGGAAGGAATAATTTAATCAAGAAGATTATGTGTCATTAAAATTTATTTTTTCTTTAAAAAATTTTGTAATTTTCAACTTAATTATATTTTTTAAGTTTACAATGGAGAAATTTTATTTCCCAGTAGTAAAGCTCTTATCAAAATGTTTTGGAAGTAAAGAATTATAAATTAAGCTTATAATCAGAATGATTTCTTGAGGTTGGAAATGGAAAAATCCATATTCATCAAAATTGGTAATCTTAATAATTATAAAATTTAGTTACAAATCTTTTACAAATTTAGCAGGTTTTTCTCTGAGTTAATATTTCTAGAACTACAGTTACCTGAAATTAGACTAGATGACCTTTAAGATCTTTCCAACCTGGAGAGTCTATTAATTTATCTGCTGTGTAGAATGAAACTGATTAAGAACAAGAACCAGATTAGAAAATTGTCCAGCATTCCTGACCTCAGTTGCATTTAAATCCAAGGAATAAAATTGTGATAGATATGGCTTTTCTCCAATTTTGCTGTTTCATTATTATTTTTTAAATTCTTACATTAAGAAAAAAACTTTCCATAGCAATAGTTTCTTTATTCCTCTCTATGCAATAGAATACTTCACTTCTTTTTAAATAAGAATGTAATGTGACCAATTATTTAATGTACTTATTTGTGATGTTTTGTATCGAATGTGGGTAATTAATATATAGCATGTTTAATATATATGTGTGTATGTATTCGAGCTTATAATGAAAGGAATAGTGATAAAATAGAATAAATTATTCTAGCTTTTTGCTGCTATTCTAACCTTTATTGCATGATGATGCATCTAATTTTTAATTTGTAAATACAAGATAGAATTCCCTCTAGCTCCATTTGCTTTCATAAAGCTGCTGAGCAGTTTGCTGTCTTGAATAAATTTTGCTTTGGAGGGGGTCGGGGGGATTTGAACCAGCACATTCTTGTGTGGTTTGTGAAGATTCACATGGTAACCAGCGGTGTGCATTGTTGGGTTTATCTGAATAAGCACCAGCCATGTGAGTTTTAACATGATTGCCCAGGGCAATGGAGAGAGAAGAGAGAAACCAGAAAGGATTGCACTCCTCTCTGTTTTTTGGAAAGTGCACTTGCTGGGGGAGGGGGCTACATGAGTCAGTGGCCAGGGTATTTTTTTTTTTTTTTTAAGCTGGTGTCCTGTTTCCCTCTAGGTCCTCATTTGTTCGGCTATCTGCCTCATCATCTACTTCTTCTTTTCATTGTTTACCTTCCTAATGAGGGAGGCGGGGTAGACTGGGGGTTGATTGACAGCTACAAGCCCTTACAGTCTGGCCAGAGAGCAGTTGGCTTTGGTTTCAAAAGTGCTTTAAATGTTCGATTTGGTCCTGTTTTTATTAAACGAAACTGCTGCTCATCTTAAGGAAATTATCAGACCAGCAATGATTAGGAAATATATTATTGGGGCCTAAAACCTTCAAAAAACTGCCCCTTCCCATGGAAGGAGCACTGCCCATCGGATTTTCCAACCGGGGTTTCAAAAAGAAGTATGTAATTTTTCCTTTGCAAAAGTGCTTTGATTTGAAACCACGCAGCAAACCTCTCCAAAAGAAAACTGGCTGTGATGCGATTGAGAGCTGCAGTGTAATGTTGCAGAGCAAATTTATTTTTTACTTCAAAGAAAAATGCTAATTAGCCGATTCACTACTTTTAAAGTTATTGTGAAGCATATGGCGCCCAGTGTGAGATACATCCAACTGCTAAAATAGAGCGAAGAGGAAATTAGCGAAGAATGGGCTGTATGGGGTGAGCATGGGGGTGGGGGAGGAGGATAGGTTCTCAGGCAGATTCTCTAGCCTTTTCAGGGTGATTTTATCGCCCATCTCTGCTTCCCGCCTCCTCATTCACCCACATTCCCCCCTCACCGCTTGGGCTGACCTCTTCTGGGCCTCCAGCTCTCCCTCCCCCACTTTGGCTGACATCAGGTGCGCACCTCCGCTGGCCACCGGCGCACACCTGGTCTCTTGCAGGTTCCAGCCCAGCCCGTAGCCGTCTCCATCTACGGAAAATACTTAGAAAGTAGGGTTTTAGGGGCGAAATCCTCATCACGACGGCCAAACTCTCCGTGAAACACTAGCTAGTGGCTCTGTAATATGGTTTGCAGAGAAATAAAAGGGAACTGGAAAAGGCGGGAAGGGGAGGGCCGGGTGGGGTGGGGGACCGGGTGGGTAAGGAGCCTCCCGTCCCCTGCAGACTGGCAGAAGACCGAGGCCCAGAAGCGACGCGAGCAGCTCCTGCTGGATGAACTGGTGGCCCTAGTGGACAAGCGCGACGCGCTCGTCAGGGACCTGGACGCGCAGGAGAAGCAGTAAGTGGGCGGTGGGGTCGGGGTCGAGGCTCTGCCGCCTGCTGAGGGGCCGAGAAGTTTTCGGAAAGTTCAGTCCAGAGGTCCCGGGTGGGCCGGGGCAGCCTCCCGCTGGCCCCGCGAACCCCGTTCCCTCTGGAGCTCGGAATGCGGGGCGAGAGGAGAGTGCCGCTCTGCGCTCCAAGAAGAAAAATAATTTGGTTTCCTGTTTGACTTCCAGGGCCGAAGAAGAAGACGAGCATTTGGAGCGAACTCTGGAGCAAAACAAAGGCAAGATGGCCAAGAAAGAAGAGAAATGTGTTCTGCAATAGAAGCCAGACCAGAATCTTGACCAACATTTTATTAGTCTTGGGTCCCCAGACCAGAAGAAGTCATTCTCGTTGTTGATTTAAAACTTGTAACATTTTGTTTGGCTGGATTGTACTTCTTTACCACTACCACCACCTCTTTTCCTCCCTTTTTTCCAGACAGTGTACAGAACTCCGAAATAGCTTTGTTTAAGGATTGTGTGTGTGTGTGAGTTAATCATTTCCTTGAAATCATGTAAAATAGATTGCACAGACATCTTGTGAGTGATTGGTATTAGGAGTGTTCAAGAAACTGTTCAAAGAAGAAAGAAAAGAAAACTCTTCCCTCATTATTTTCCCTCATTTTTTGATGGAGGAAAATTTTAAAACATTTTTGTTATTGTTGTTATTGTTAATAGCATAATGAGGGGTGGGAGGGGGCTTAAGAGGGAGGGATAAGGAAAATGTCATGAATGATTTTTTTCCACTCCTGCCATATGTAACACTGAGTCTGTTACCTAAATTTTATAGTTAGATCATCTTCAATTTACTCATTAAACTGTGTTCTATTTACCAGTGGGATTTTCTGCAGTTGTTTTGCGTTTCACTATGAAGATAATAGGGTACTTCTCCTCTGCTTTCTTTGGAGGATGGCCCTTTAACGTAGCCTGAAACAAGTCCTGTGATTTGAAGTGAGCTGTAAGGATGGGACTAATTGACATGCATTACTTTACAAAGACAGTCTTATCATTTGAGAATGCGCCATCTTTTTCTCTGGATAATTATTTATTACATCTAGCTTGGTTCCTACATTTTGTTGGGTCTCAAAATTGGCTCAAGAATGGTGTTAATATTTATTCTGTATTGATAAAAGTCTGTCTTGCCATTATGAGTAAATCCTCCAATTAATATTTTCTTCTCTAGCATAATAGCACTGTCATTTTTTTGTGAAAATGGTTATCTGTTTATTTATTACAATACTGAGTCATATATAAATTTTCAATAAAAGCAGAAACTTTCTTACCTTAAACACTGCTGCTACTTCTTTGCAATGAAAACTTGAGAAGTTTTTGTATTCATAAGACTTTTCATGAGGAAAAATGGTCCTCTTGAATGCAGGGCAGGATACTGGTCTGTATTTGGAGCTGAATAAGTTTACACCACCCCAGAGGGGCCCTGCCGACACACGAATGCGAATTGAAAAGCAATTAGTCATATTTTCTTAAGCAGTGTAAACTATCATCTTTTAGAGGGTCATCTCAACGATTTGAGGAAATTTTGTGATTCCACAGCACTGAAAAAAATGTAATTTTCCATTGTTATAGTTTTGCACTCATATGAGGAAGAACTATGACTTCTGATAACCGTCAAGACTGTAGATGCCGAAGTGAAAGGAAGAGGGTTATTGTTGGAGGGGAGGAGGAGGGTAAGTGTGTGCAGGTGTGTGTGTATGAGATGACGGAAAGGGAACTTTCAACCAGAAGTTCTAAGCTACAGAAAAAACTGGCGATTTTATGGTAGTTTCCATCACTCCTCTACAGAGGTGTCTTGAAACAAAGAAAGCTCGTTCAACAAGTCTGGAGACAGAGAAAACAGTCCACTAGCATTTATACGTTAGCCTAGATCATACATACATATATACACATATACATATATGTACATATACAGACATATTTATACCAATACACACACAAATTCCTTTCGAAAACTATGCAGCCGCCAGTCTTTCAAAATGATAAAACCTTCCTACGGTAGAATTTCTTCACGACAAGGATTTTAAGAAGTTATCGAAAAGTTATCAGAACTAAATGAAATCGGGTATTTGCCCTCTTTATTAGAGCAGGAGAGCAGAGGGAGCTACCGCTCCCTGGGGGAAGCTCTCAGAACCCGGCCCTAACCCCAGGGAAACCGGCAGACGAAAACCATCAGTCCGGAGCAGTCTGGGGCTTGGGTGACCGGCGTCACCCACTCCATTTACGCAGGATTCGGATTCGGGGAACCTTCCCTCTCGCGGAGCCTCGCAGAGAGGCGGCTCCCCCAAGCCGCTCGCGACCTGCCAAGTGACAATCCTTCGCTAGCCCCAGATTTGCTGCCCGTCTCCCTGCCCCTCCTGCCTCAGTCCCGAGCTTCGCGGGGTTTCCATTGGGCTGCTCTGTGGCGCCCGCACGCCCCGCAGCGGCGGCGGAGCGCGGCCCCCGGGGACCATCGGGCTCAGGCCCGCGACGAGGGCGCCGCATCCGGATTTCGTCGCGTGGTGCCCAGAGGCTGCCTCCCGGGCGCAGGCGCGAGCCCAGCACGCCTAGAGCCCGGCAATCCGAAAGCCCGCGCGGCGGCAAAAAAAGCTGTGGGCCCGGGGGTCGCCGAGGAGGAGGAGGAGGAGTGTTGGCAGCGGGCTGGCTTGGGCACAGCCCGCGGGCCGGTGCAGAACTTCCGCCCCTGGCCAGGATCCCAGGGCCCCGGAGCCAAACCCCTCCCCCTGTCCCAAGTGTCCTCCAGAGTCTGGCCCGGCCTCGAGGTCACCTGGATGCTAAAGCCAGGGCCCAGCTCCCACGTCCCTTCCCCGGTCCGGGGCCCTCGAGCTGAGTCCACAGGCCCTCCCCGGGCGAGGCCCCCCTCTTCCCGTCCCCGAGCTGCGGCCGTTGCTGGAACGGTCGAGGCTTCTGGCCCAGCGTCTCCCACCTGGATATTTGCCTAGCGACGGCCGCCTCAGTCCTTTACGCCACATACAAGAAACTTTCATCTCAGTCTCCCCCGTCTCCACTCTCCTCCCTCTCCCCTCTTCTCTCTTTTTCTTCTCTTAATCCTGGGGTTTTATGGGTTGAGCATTAAAAAAATTCGCCTGCAATTTGGGATTAGATAAATACTCTCATTAGGGGGGGAGAAATCGTGCTACTTGATACCTCCCAACTTCCCCGAGACCGCGGCAGCATCTGGAACCGAGAGCGCCCGGCTCCCGCTTGGCGGGCCCTGGGGACCGCCTGAGCACATTCCAGCGCGCACTGCTGCCCCACCTCGCCGCGCCGGACCTCGGCCCAGCGCCGCAGCTGCAGGCCAAACGGGGCCAGGAGGAGGCGGGAGTGCGAGAGTTTGCGGGACTGGGACAGGGCACGCACCCAGGCCTGGGAGGGCTAACCCCGGCACACAGAGCGCAGGCCCCGGCCGGGTAGCGCCGGGCTAGGGACGCAGTGCCGCCGAAGCTCACCCCAGGGCGCCGGCATACTCTTCCCCCTCACACTAGTGCGCTCCAGCCCGCGCCTTTCCCCAGAACCGAAAGCGGGGGTGTATTTCGTTTTTTCCCTTAAATCTCTGCACATTTCGGGGGCTCGGAGTCCTGGGCCTCGCGGACTATTCCCCGCGGGGGCCTGCGCGAGCCAAAGGTGTGTCCCCGCTCGGGTCAGCACTGCGCTCTGCGCAGTTTCTTTTCCTGTTAAGTCTTTTTCTTGTTCATGTTTTTCCTTTTCTCCCGTTCTTTTATTGTTTTCTCTCTCTCTTTCTCTCCCTTTTGTGAATGGGCCGCGGTGTCTTTGTTCTGGAGAGAAGCGTCCGTGTCGCCGACTTTTGTGAACCAGAGAAGGATCTTGTAAAACCTTTTCTCCTTCAAACTTCCCCACTCCCACCCCTCCTCTTTTGCCCCTTTGATTAGATGTTCCCTCATCGTCAAAAAAAAAAATGTAATTTCGTTAGCCTGGCGGCCACTTTCTTTGAACATTAGCTCGCTTTCAGCTCCAACTTCAATTAGAAGGAGTTGATTTTGAGAGATCAACAAAAGGACCGACCAAAGCCTTATTAAAGGTCCTAAGAAGATCTCCCGGGTTCTTTGAGAAGCAGTTAAGGAAACAGTGTGCCCTCCATCATATTCTGTTACCGTATTTTATTCGGACTCCAAAGGAAAGTGTCGCTTGGGGGAGGGGGAAGCACTTTGAAGAGCGGCGGCCGCGGCCCCTTTTCACTCAGCGGGCTCCCCCTTCCTTCTCCTCCACCTCCTCGCCCCGCGCCTGGTCCGCTCGCGGTGCCCGACCCTGCGGCCCCGCAGCACCAGCGCTCCCCACCGCGAAGCGCCCGGTGGCTCCTTGACTCGCCCTCACACTTACTCCTGTTCAAACTTTTCACTCCGCCTGTTGAGGTGGAGGGGAGGGGGGATTAGGAAGAAGCGGTAGGAATTCCTCGAAAGGGAGTAAAGTGCCTAATATTCAGGAGGAGGTGCCGTTTAAAAGAATTGCCTTACTCAGTGTTGGGGCGAAAACACTTTTTTTTTTTTTTTTTTTTTGCGCTTTGACAAGTTCATCCAGGTAGACGTGTTTGAGAAGTTTGTTCGATTGGGAAATGGGCTTCGCCAGTACGAACGATCCGGGGAGATCGCTTCAAGGAGGCTCCTGCGGCATGTGGGAAAGAAACTGAGGGCAGGGGTCTGTGGCCACGTTTTCCACCGAATTGTCCCTTGTAAAAGGAGAACGGGAAGGAGACAGTGTGAAAGAGAAAGTTTCCTATCCAAACCTTTCGATTCAGAAGTAGAGTGTGTGTGTAAGGGAGAGGGGACTCTGGGCTCTAACATTTCAAAAGAAGCGTTTAGGATTTGCAAACACCTTTCGCGGGGCCTGGGAACACCAGGAGACGCCGAAGAGCAGGTAAGTGGCCGTGCCTCCCCTGCGGGTGCTGCTCGCAGGCGCGGGAGTCCTGAGGCGCCGAGGCGGGATCTGCGCACTGGGAGCTGCTCCCGCGCTCGGCAAAGTAGCCCGTGCCAGCACGAGCCGCCCGCGGCGTCCCTCTGCGGGTGGTGGCGCGGTGGATGAAGACGCTGGGGCCCGCGGCGCCGGGAGAGGGGCCGGGGGCCCGCTCCCCTCCAGCCCGCGGCTCCAGGGTCCTCGCGCCCACCGGGCCGCCGAGCTGGGTGGCGCACGGGAGAGCGAGAGAACCGGTTCTCCAGCACCTCGCCTCCTTCTGCCACTCCCTCCAGGGCGCCAAAAGGGCGAGAGAAGGGCGGGGAGCCCCGGGGCGGCCTCGGGACCGGCGTCCCCTCCACGGCCTGGGCTCCCGCGCTGCGCTCGTCTTCCTCGCGTCGCTCTGCGCCGCGTTTGCCGCCAGTCGAGCCCCGGAGTTAGCGCGCGACCGGGGCGGGGCGGGCGGGCGGTGAGGGCGGGGTGCAGGGGGCGGGGGAGGGCGGGGGCGCGCGGAGGTAACCCCCGGCTCGTGCTGCCATTGCCCGGCTCCCTGTCACTCAGCCCGCGCGGGGCCAGGGATTGGCAGCCTAGCCCGGTTACGCACTCACCTCGCGTTCACATACCCGGGGAGGGCATTAGAAAGGTGATCAATCTTCATCAGGCTACATTTCCAATCACCTAAACAACCCGGCCAGACAAGCCACTCCGACAAGGTAAATCTCTTGATTTATTTAGTTTCCGAAGTGCCTCTGCGGGTCTTCCCCAGCCCCCACCGCCTCCACGCTGCATGGAGTGCCACGGCAACCTCGAGCCACCTCCCAGCTCTGCCCCCTCTCACCCCCACCCTCCTCCTTGCGGCCCCTCGGCGCGGTCCCGGGCGAGGCAGTGTCTCGGGAGCGTGTAGGGCTTTGCAAACAAAGTGTGTGTGTGCAATAAAGTGAAACCTGGAGGGACACGCACAAAGCCACTGGAAAGAAAGAGAAAGGGAGGAGGGAAGTTGGGGAAAGAAAGAAATCCGGGGGTCCTAGACCAACCGCCCAACCCGGCGGGTAATTCCTGTGCTGCTCTGTTTTGCAGGTTGGCTGCCCGGAAGGTCTGTGTGAGGGTGCGAGGTAGATGGTGAGCGGCCCCGGCAGCTGAGGGCAGGTAAGGAGAAAGCCGGGAGCCGCCCGGGACTCTGGGAATGCGTCGGTTGCTCTTGCCTCCCCGTCCTCAAACGGGTCCCCGCTTCCCAGGTCCCCGGCACGTGGGCGGGGCTGGGAAGCGACCTGGCTCCCCTCTTGCTGCGCTGAGGACCCCGGGGCTCTGCTGCGGCCCCGCGCCCCTCCCCCGCCTCCTCCGAAGTAACCGAGCTGAAGTGCTAAGTTTGAAGAAAGTCTTTGAAAACTCACGCAGCAGCCTAGAAGAGTCGCCGCGGCTGAGTCCCATTCTCCTTCGGCCCCAGAGCCCAGGCTCTTTCCCTTCTGTCGCCTTCCCTGCAAACTAGGTTCTCCCGGCCCAGGTCCCATGGGGACGGGAGCGGGAGGCTTCTTTAGCTCTAACTTCTTTCTTTCCCTAAACTCTCTAGCCCGGGTCCCAGGTCTGCTTTGAGTTCCTTGAAGCGGGGTAAAGCGACAGGTCCTCTGGGGTCTCAGTTCCACACCCCCAGCGCCACTTCCTGACTCCTGATTGTAGCGCCTCCGTTTTGGGGCAGCTGGGGAAGCCAGGCGTCGACCTTCCAGCCCGGGTCAGAGCGAGCTACGCCTCAGAGGCCTAGTTCTCTAGTCTCGATCGGGTCCTGCGGCCGCGGGTTCAGCTAGTAGGATAGGCGGGGAGCGCACCGGACCTGCTGCACTCAGGCCTCCCAAATCCGCCAGACCCTTGGGGCGCTGGGCAGGTCACCTTTCAACCCCGGCCGGGACCCCATTGTCCGCAGCCAGGACCGGCTTGCGTTGACGAAAAACGGCCTGCGGCTGTGGCGAGGCGTCGGTGACCTCGGGCGGCATCTTAGAACCGCCACCTGTACAGTGACCCTTTCTGGTCTCCTCTGCGGGACCTGGGCTTGAAACTGTGGTCGAGGTGTGGGTGGGATTCTGGATAAGCAGTCTTTCAGCAGCTGGGCACAGAGAAGTCAAGTGGAAGGGCGGCTGTAGGCTCTAGGGCCGGGACCCAGCCGAGGAGACTTCGGCAGGTCGCACTCTCCCAAGTGGGCAATGCGTCCTGGAGAGGCTCAGGTGCCGCTAGCCCTCCGCAGTGCCTCACCTGGGCTCTCCGGAGTCTACCTGTGCGTCCCACTTTCAAAAACGTTTGAAACAACGCCTCATGCTCTGGGTCTCCTGCCGCCTGGGGGCCGAGCAAATGTTTTCTTGTGTGGTGTGAGGCCCGTTCTCACCCGACCAGAATTTTGCCAAGTCTTGGGACCTAGCCGACTCTGCGGTTCAGGCTCTGACCTCCCAAGCTTGGCCCTGATTTTAACCTCTCCTCACTCCTAGTGTCTCCCTATGAGTGTCTGGCCCATTCCAAGCCCGAAAAGAGGAGATCATGATCCAACTATTTTACTTTTCAAAGAAGCTGTGGTCTTTGGGCTAAGACCTTATAGAGCCGAGTTGACCGCCCTGTACAGTTCCATAACCGGCGTCCCCTCCCCATCCTGTGACTCCTTGCCTCGGACAAGACCAGGAAGCCGTGATGGCTGGGAATGATGGTTTCCGTGTGTCTCGTGTCTCCATAGGCTGGGCCCCCAGACGCAACAGAGCTTGAAGGACTGCGCAGTGGGAGCCCCGCACTGCGCCCGGCCCCGGCCCCCTGGATCCTTCGGGGCGCCTTCACCCAGCTGTTAGCATGATGTCTTACCTCAAACAACCCCCATACGGCATGAACGGGCTGGGCCTAGCCGGACCGGCTATGGACCTCCTACACCCCTCCGTGGGCTATCCGGGTGAGCACCGGCCCCTGCAAATCTTGGGAATCCCCAGCCTCCCGGGTTTAAGCACAAACTGTGTCGTGGATCGGCCCAGGGAACCGGTTGCCTAGTCTGCTTACGGTGCAGAGCACGCTGCAGGCTCGCAGGGCAGAATCGCGGGTCGGTGAGGACGGCCGGGGCGGCGAAAACGTGAGACGTGAGCCCTACTTGCCTGGCCACACCGGCACCTTGTCTCCCGTTGTGCTCCCACTGCCAGCACAGGGCGCATTTACCCACGGATTTGATTTCTCATGGGTGGTGTGTGTGCGTGTGTGCGTGTGTGTGTGTGTGTGAGAGAGAGAGAGAGAGAGAGAGGATCTATGTCTTTCCCCCCAACATTGAATGAGGAGTATGGACACTTGCTAGGCACTGAGAGGAAGGGCCGAGCTTACCTTATGCAAAGCAACTGGCTGAGCTGAGGAGGGGGGATTCTCCCTCCCTAATTAAACTGTCCTCTAGACGGGTGGCCTGCACCAACTTTTGCACTGTTGATGTGGACGACTTGAGCCGAATCCTGGCTGCCTTTTCTAGGTTCCACTCCTTCACCCCCATTTTTTCCCTCGGAAAGTGTTTTCCAGGACGTGTTTCTGCACACCCCTTCCCCACCTTCCAGCCAGGGAGAGTGTTGGGAGGGGGGCAGTGAAGGAAGAAAGATTGTATAACTTCTCTTCCTTTCTTAACCTCTGAGAGGCAGGGAAGGGGGCAGCCCTGGAGTACCGGAGACACTGGCTCCCAGTCGCTCACACATGCAGTTTCTCCCACCTGTGGCTATCAGGCTCGGCCTCCCTGGGGAGTTGTTTTTGCTCGGAGCTCGGCTTTCTTTTGCAACGCCCTGGTTCAGAGCCTGCCAGGGGCTGGTCCGCGTCCTCTAGCGCGAGTCCGCGTGGCCACCACTGACCCGACGCGTCCCCGCGTTTCCCCTCAGCCACCCCGCGGAAGCAGCGACGGGAGCGCACCACCTTTACGCGCTCTCAGCTGGACGTGCTCGAGGCGCTCTTCGCCAAGACTCGCTACCCTGACATCTTCATGCGCGAGGAGGTGGCGCTCAAGATCAACCTGCCAGAGTCCAGAGTCCAGGTGCGCGCGCTCGCGGGACTTCAGGGTCGGGGGTTGGGGTGCTGGGGCTGGTTGGAGAGGGCCTGGGAAGGGGGGTCTGGTGTGGGGACGGGCTTACAGGCTGGGTAGCCCCTCTCAGACTCCCCCTAGCGCTGGGCCGGGCCTGGCAGAGGGGCCAAAGTTAGAGAAGCTAGCTTAGAGCCCTGATTCCGCCCTTGGCCCCGGGGCGCCTTTGCTATCCAAAGTGCTTTTTAGGATTGCCGGAGGACAAGCGAGGCTCCCGAAGGTAACGTGCCCTGAGAGCCCGACACTTGCCCCTGCCTCTTTGGCTGCCGCAGGACTTGGCAGTTTCCTTCCGGGTCCTGAATTCTTCCTCCGCTCTTGCCTTGTATCCCGGGGATCCTGGAAATAGAAGAGTGGGGCTTGGCCAGAGCCTGGTGCCCTGTCTGGGAGTGCGCCCCACGGGTGGCGCCAGTTTGATTAGACATTTCCTTTGCCCAGAGAGGATGCTGAACGCAAAACCTGGCTACCAGCTTTGCTGTTTCTGTTTTTGCGGTGAAAAGGACCCGAAAATACTGTTCGGATTATAACTCAGAACTCTCCTCAAAGGGCTTTTATCTTGCCTTTCCCCCAACCAGAGGCTCGAGACAACAGGAATGCCATGTCTTGTACCGGGGCCTTTCAAGAGGACTGAGAACTTTATGACTGTCCTATTTGGTTCCCCATTTGGAGCCAAGAAGTCCAACGAAATTCTGCCCAGGCTTCCTTCCCTAGTCCCCCGACTACTGCCTCTGTTTCAGCCTCCTGGCCTTGCTCCTGCTTCCATCCAAATTCTCGCCCTGCCCAGCACCAGACCTGCAGGGGCGGAGGGGTTCCGGCCTCAAACTCGGGGTCTGTCCCCCACTCCGCGGCCAGCTCTGTGCCTCTCCGCAGTTTACTGAGCTCTATTCATAGAAGACAGGGCATCCAAACATACATAGGTCTGTTGGGAAGCAGCCAACAGCATCAGTTTAGAGATGGCTGAACTTCTGGCTGGACAGACACAAATGTTCCGCCCTCCGGCAAGTTGCGCTGGGGGTGAGGGGGGAGTGCATATCCCTACTTTGCCAGAGGAGGGTCTTTGAGCAGAAGGATGGGGGAGGGTGGAGGAGCAGGGAATGCAGGGTCTGGCCGGGCCGGAGATGGGGAGGGGAGGAGGCGTCGATAGGAGAGGGATGCGGATCCTAGGCCGGGTGTTGGTCCAAGGGGCGGGGGAGTGGCAAGCTCTACTCTCCCCCTGACACGCTCTCCCCCACCCGGCCCGCTGCAGGTCTGGTTCAAGAACCGCCGCGCCAAATGCCGCCAGCAGCAGCAGAGCGGGAGCGGGACCAAGAGCCGCCCAGCCAAGAAGAAGTCGTCCCCGGTGCGGGAGAGCTCGGGCTCCGAAAGCAGCGGCCAGTTCACTCCGCCCGCTGTGTCCAGTTCCGCCTCGTCCTCCAGCTCCGCATCGAGCGCTTCGGCCAACCCGGCGGCTGCAGCGGCTGCAGGCCTGGGCGGGAACCCGGCGGTGGCAGTCCCGTCGTCGTTGAGTACGCCGGCTGCCTCGTCCATCTGGAGTCCGGCTTCCATCTCGCCCGGCTCAGCGCCCGCTTCCGTGTCAGTGCCCGAGCCTTTGGCCGCGCCTAGCAACGCATCGTGTATGCAGCGCTCGGTAGCCGCAGGCGCCGCCTCTGCCGCAGCCTCCTATCCCATGTCCTACGGCCAGGGCGGCAGCTATGGCCAGGGCTACCCCGCGCCCTCCTCTTCCTACTTTGGCGGCGTGGACTGCAGCTCATATCTAGCGCCCATGCACTCGCACCACCACCCGCACCAGCTCAGCCCTATGGCACCCTCCTCCATGGCGAGCCACCATCACCACCATCCCCACGCGCACCACCCGTTGAGCCAGTCCTCAGGCCACCACCACCACCATCACCACCACCATCACCAGGGCTACGGCAGCTCGGGGCTCGCCTTCAACTCTGCCGACTGCTTGGATTACAAGGAGCCTGGCGCCGCCGCCGCTTCCTCCGCTTGGAAACTCAACTTCAACTCGCCTGACTGTCTGGACTATAAGGACCAAGCCTCATGGAGGTTTCAGGTCTTGTGAGCCCAGGAGTGGGAGGAAGAGAAGAAGAAACGCAACTACCTGCGCCCTCCGTGGTCCCCGTCCAGTTGTTGCTGCTGCTGCTGCTGCACTGCCCGCCTTTGCCTCGGCTTTTCCAGACCTGAAATTTCACGCTCCCAAAAGATGCCCATTGCTGCACTGCCGCCCTCATCTTTGTGCCACTTGCTTGGGGGATGTGCAAACCTTGCCCACCCCTTGGATGAGGGGACCGGTGCTTCGGCTTGGCCCACAAGTTCTATACGGGAGAGCTGTGTGCTCCCCTCCTCAACCCCTAACGAACTCCTAAGTCACCATCTTCTAGTCTTTCTGGACAGTTATTATGCGCTTGCAGCCTTCGGAGGCTCTTCGCTCTGACTTGCTGTTTGAGCCCTACACTTTAATTTATTCTTTCCGGACACTGGAGTCACTAACTGGCATGTGTCTGCCTGTTGGAGTGCACCCATACTCTACTCCAAATCAAAACAACCACTAAGCGTTTCTCGCGTGCAGACTGCCGCCCCTTCAGCTGCCCTAAGCCCCGCTCCCCGCCTGCAGACCAGAGCTTCCCGGCGTTTCCTCCTCCCCAGCCGGATGCACTGGGACGAGGCCCGGAGGGAGGAGCGCACCCATAGCCTCTCGCGCACAGCCCCGCCCTGCGTAGAACTGGCTCAGGCTTCCGCTTCGGCGGGAATGCTGTATATAGTCAGGTCCGTTCCAGGGACCACTTAAACTTTTTAGTTGCTGTTGGTTGAACTGAGCATATCTCGTCTTAGAGCCCAAGAAATAGACTTTAAGATATATACAGCATATATATATACACATATATATATAACAAAAGCAAAAAATATTTTCCCTCTGTCCCCTTTCCTCTCTTCCTCAAACGATGGCGCTTTTACTTTTTCAGTTGTTGCAAAGCTTCCCTGCCCTCTCACACCTTCTCCCTCTGTGTATTTATTAAAGAGAATCGTTTGGTTTCAGGAAGCTGCGCGCGGAGGATTGGGAGGGTCTGGGAGTGTGAAGGCAAGAGCCAAGTCAGGGTACAGGGGAGGGGGCTAGTCTGGGCCGGGGCGCAGGACTGAGCCCTTCACCAGGTCTAAGCACAGGGTCGCAGTTCCAGTTAAGAGATCAAAACCAAAAGAAAACAAAAAATAAAAATACAGCATTATGGAAAAACAAACAAACCCAGGCCCCAAACCCCGGTTCCAATTCCTCTGTCGGCTTCTCTCTCTTTAAACAACCCTGTTTTGTCTAGTGAGTTTTTAGTGCACCTTCATTCTCCGAAATCTGCGGAGAACCCACGCCTGTATATCAGTTTTGGCTTTGGCCTTTTCGTCCAGTAGGTGGGAAAGTAATTTGTAAATTTGATTTGTCCGATGTGAAGATCGCAAATTACTTGTTGAAATGTAAGGCAGTCCCCTTCCGCCCCCTTTATCTACATTATTTCCCGAAAATAAATGCAAATTAATGAACGGCTTGTCAGTGTTGCTCTTCTGCTTCCAGCCCAGGTCCTGGTCTTGGGTGGGTGGAGGGGACTAAAAAGAGGAAACCCCCGTGTTAATAACCCGCGTGTTAATAACCTGTGTGAAGCTGGAGGCCAAAGAAATGCTCTCCTAGGGAGGGTCCCCCCCTCCCGGTCAGCCCGGCCTCTTCCCCCAGGCGTTTTGACCCTGTATCCCCTCTCGCCATCCAGGACAGAGACAGGTGTCAGGACTCAATTCCCGAAGCAATTCCTTTCTCTTCAGAGGCAGGAGCCTGGCACTGATTTCTTCACCCTAATTGCCTGCACCAGAAAGAAGAGGGGGAGGGGAAGAGGGTCGGGAGGCGGGAAAGGATAGGTCTGTAATGCTCTCAGAGCTGAGCCAAAAAGGAAGAGAAAACAAAACGACAAAAAACCGATCTGTGTCTTGCATGTTGGCAGCAGACGACCTTCCTTTCTGCTGAGCTGTCCCCGGTGGCTTCACGGAGGCCGGGGGAATCCGAGTCATCCCTTCCACGTGCTAAGATGTCCCTTTAAACCTTCAGACCCTGTCAGAAATAGCCAAAATATCTTTGTTCGTATTGCTAAGTTTCTTTAAAACGCAAACACAAGATCTAGAAAAGTCGATAGGGACGCGTTTCACTTTGGCAGGGGAAGAAGACTCCTGGCTCACACAAGGGGGTTCGGAAGGACGGTTCCACCTTCCCCTGAGGAAGACAGGGGTAGGGGTAGGGATGGGGTGAGATGATCCTCCAGAAGACCCAGAGTCCATACTCTGGTCCGAAACCTCCTGGGTGTAAGGCCCAGAAGCTGCTCAACTTGTCCATGGGCGGGAAGGATATAAGGAAACAACGAAAAGTTTCCTGCGAGGTGAACGACACACCCTATTCTTTGCATTCCGTGTAAGACCTGAGAACACAACGTGAGGCCGGGTTTGGAGAACGACCCCCTCCTCCAGGGTCCCGCGCCGAGCTAGGTCTCAGTGCTGCGAGCCCCGACTGGAGGGAAGCCCTCTCTGCCGCGTCCTCCCTCCGCACTCCGTAGGCCCGTCTCGGACTCCGTAGGCCCACGCCTTCCCACCCAACAAGCCCAATATACCCGACTCCGCAAAGGCCCGCAGGAGGGCGGAGCCACGGCCCCTCTGAGCCTGGCCCCGCGGCGCTGCCGGCGGAGGGCGACCCAGCGCGCCGGTTCGGTGTGCGCTGGGGCCCCTGGAATGCGGGGCCCACGGAATGCGGGGCCCACACGTGCCAGGGAGTCCCGGCCGGCGCAAAGAGGCTTCCAGCTCGCGCGGCACAAGCCTGGGCACCGGGGCTGCAGGGCCTACCGGGCGCTCTCCTCAGCCGACCCTGCCTGGCCTTCCCCAGGGCCGCCCTGGTTCACGCAGCCGCCGCCAGGGCCGCTCGAGGTTCTGGGCTGCCTCCCCCCGCAGCTCCCTGAGGCGGGTTCTGTGCGGCCCAGCGGTCCTCCTGGCTGCGCGGTGGAATGAAACCACGAGATACGGCTCTGCACCCGCTCGGACAACCGTGTGGCCTCCGGAGCAAGGTACTCAACCCCCTGGGGCTCAATTACGTCGCATTTGTTATTTGGCCCAACTCTGTCGGGGTTGTTCCGGAACCTCACACTTTGGGTCGAGGCTGCGGGCACGTAGGTGTGACGCATCCCCGTGGCCTGGCCCCTTGGTGGCTTCCAGAAGCTTCGGCGCCCGTGTACTCAGGCAGACGGGGACTAGCGGCCGGGCGCGCGGAGGCCCGGCGGGATTTCCCGCCCGGGGGACTAGGCCTCGAGAAGAGGCACGTGCTTCTTCCAGGGCCTCCCAGCCTGTGCCGAGGCCCCGCCGCGCTGAGTGGAAACCGGGAGCGGGAAGGCTCTGGGACACCTCAGGCTGCCGGGACGCGGGAGCTTGGGGGAGCGGGGAAGGTGCGTGGCCGCAGCGGGGGCGACCGGAAGTGGCCGGACGGGGTGGGGGCGCTCAAGCGGCGCCGAGTGCAGGCGGCGGCGGCGGGAGCGCGGCAGGTCCTTCCGGGCCACCTGTTACAGGCAGGTTCTCTGAGAACCGCCCTCAGCTCGCCATTCTTCTGAGGGAAGAGGTTTGTTTGGGTTTTGGTGTTAGTGACACAATGGAAGCAACTAGAATTGAAGCAATTTAAGGAGATTAAGCAACTTCAGAACACTTAGCAACGTTAAGACGTCAACAGTTTTGTTCCTTTGAGTGCTCAACGAAATCTTCATGTTTTCTACTCATGGCTTGTGTTCTCTGCTCAGACTCTGGGGGCAAGAAAGTCTACCTTACAGTGAACGTATGTGAGGTGCTTTAGGGCTAAAGGATAGGTCGTGTTTGTCTTTTTAAAATATTTTTTAAAAATTCTTAAAACCATCTTAGGAGCACCGCATTAATTTGCTGAAGCTCTGAAAAGATTCAGTGAAGTAACGTCGTTTGTTGTAGAGCTTTTCAGTATTTTATAGTTAGTAGCTACTGAGGGCATATGGAAGCAACATTTCTCAACGTTGTAAATGGTTTTTTTTTGGAAAAAATTCTTAAATTTAAAAATTCTATGGGGTATTAAACGTGAGAGGAAAAACAGGTAAAAAGGCACCGAATGTCAGCAAATTCATGCCGGATTCAGAGACCAGAAAACCGAAAGGTTTCAATTTTTGTGTCAAAAGAAAATTACCAGTTTTTTCATATATTTTGTTCAAAATAGTTTCACAGATAAATTGTGATTTTTTTTCAGTTGTGAAAATGATAAATTCATGACTTTGGCAGAATAAATGAATGTTATTGATGTCATTAGGCAATGACAGGCACTACGGTTTTCTTTAGAGATACAGAAATAAAATGTATCTGATATATTAAATGTAGTTAATATATACATTATTGGTAAAGAAAATCTGTATCATTACTATTCAAGACCAGAAAAAAAAAAAAACAACACCATTTGGCTTCTGTTGCAGAATTAATTTAAGAACAGCATCAAGATATCTTTATAAAATTCTTTAATTGAAAACCTAACAAGTTCTCAACGAGTTATTCTGTATTTTCCATACTGTCTCTCCCTTCCCCCACTGTCTAAAATGAGAATGAAAAAAGCTCACTGGCTCACTAATTTTAACTAAGTAATATTTATATTCAACAATACTTATAGTAAAAACCACCAACTAAAAAAGAATACTAAGTAATAACAATGCGTTGCTTATTTGACAAGGAGAAAACATCTCCATTATCTTTAAGAAAGAATCTGTTTAATTAAATGTGTGAGTGTCTGGAATATACTTATTTGAAAAAGGGGTTTTTTTGGGGGGGGAGGGGCTGTGTTTAGTTGATGGAGCCTGATAAAGCAGTTATGCTTCTTAATCATCTTGTTGATATTTATTGATATCTGAAAAAAAGAATTGGATTTTTTTGGTGGGAGAGGGGAACATGCCATTTTGACCTAGTGATTCTTTAATCATGCTTTTAAAATGAGTTGGATTTTACTTAGAACACTTTAGGTGAAGTCTTCCAGAAGTTTTTAAAAATCAAAAATATTTCCAAAAAACCTTCAGTTATTTAGGTGAAATGGCAGTTACATAAAATAGTCAAAGTTGAAACTGCTTTTAAAGATATCCAGTTTTTTCTTAGGGAAAAAAATAAAGCAAAGAAATGTATGGTGTGCTCACAACTAAAATCCATCTCCTAATTATGAAACTATACATTCTTATTTCTAGGACTATTACTTCAAAGAGAGGGATATGCTTAAAAATATTTTGGAGTTCTTTCTAATCAGATAGTACTTAGGCTTAATTAAATGCCGACCTATCAAAATTTAAACATTGAAAATCTATTGTGTTTCTAAAAATTGTACCCCTCCTACCTGCTTTGAATAATTTACTTGGTGGCTAATGAAATAAAAGACACAAAGTTCCATTCCATTCCAAGTGTCATAAGTACTTTGTTTTTCAAAGGTTAATCTTTATTGAACATCTTATAAAAACTATTTTAGGAAATTTAGAAATTCTTTTAAAGTGGATTGTAAAATTAGGATTTAAGGAACTTGAGTCACAATTTTTTCAGGATTGAAGTAGAGTATAAATAAATCATAACTAATTTTGACATTTGGGGTAAAGTTAATTAAAATGTAGGAATAAATGGTCTTTGATTCAACAACTTGGTGTCTAAAGAGCTTATAAAATATTTTTAGTACACAAATATTATGTCTGTTCAAAGCTCTAAATGCTTATAAGACATACCATCATCTGTCATAGCTATTTAAATGCAAGAATCATATTTTCTTTTTAAAGTTTATTTTAAAAACTTTATTGTGAAATATACATACAAAAGAAAGTATAAAACAGGTTTCTACAATTTAAAGAGAAAGGGAAATATAACCAGAGCAACAAGTTCTCAACAAATACTTTGAAAAGTTGATTTGAGATAGGTCATAATATCAGTGTTTAAATTTGGTGTTACATCAATTATGTCTATTATTGTCCCAGGGATTTTGGTAAATCCTTTAGAGTAGTGGCTATTAATATCTATAGGGACACTTTTTAAGGCAGAAAAACAGTTAAAACCATAGGTTATGAAAGTTCTATAGGCCTTTGAAAAATCCATAGGGTTTCTTTTTTGGTAGAAAAACTGTGCTTATATCTACTTATATTTTTTGACAAAGGAGCACCATAAGAATCTATCTTCTTGTTTCCCAAGCATGGATATTTGACCTCATCCAAAGCTGTGGCTTCAACTCTTGATATCATTACTGGTGATCCACAAATTCATATTTCTAGCTCAGACCTCTCTGTTGGACTTCATATACCTGTACATACACTGAAAAGAGGCCATTGACTTTTAGCTCTTAGGAAGTTAATGATATGATGTCTGGGTCTTGCTTCAAATACTAGAGGAAGAGAGGGAATGGGTGGAGTATAGATGAAACAAGATTATTATGAGTTTTTAATTGTTGAAGCTGAGTGAGAATACATACAACTTCATTACACTCTACTTTTGTGTATTTAAATTTTCCCATAATAAAAGGTGAGTAAAAATATTAATTTGTGGAAAGTAGTTTTTGCAGTGTATTGAGGAAATTGAGCTTCCCATCTTTGGGGCTCATACAATATTGTTCACATAAATCACTTTATCTGTTCTCAAGTCTTGTGAGGTTGGTTGGTGTGAGGCTCAGGGTACTTTGGTTATTTACTCAAAATCACATAGCTGGTAAGTGGCAGAGTTTGGCAGAACTTGGTCTTCAGATTCCATGTTCATTTGGCTATACGAGCTACCTAAAATATGTTAACAAACATTAATTTTTAAAAAAGACACCATATTACAAATCAGATTAGCAGATTGACATCAACAAACATGCTTTATCTGAGTTCAAAATTCGAGTTTTGGTAAACTGAAAATTATTTCCTAGGACATTATTACATTTATGTTTCTGGGCATAAATTTGAGTTTTGGTAACTGAAAATTATTTCCTAGGACATTATTACATTTATGTTCCTGGGCATCACTTCAATATCATTTAATGTGTTCGGAAAGATTAACAGAGTGTTAAATGAGAAGACTAGTCATACCAGGTCTATCTCACCTTTTAATTTCTTATTAATTTTAATTCCTTACTAATTTTTAATTTCTAAGTAATCTTAAAATTCCTGTCTTTTTCATGTTTATGAATAGTGTTTTCTATTCTTGGCTGAGCCTTTTTTGCTTCTCAGAATATTGCTTTGCTATGTTATAGGAGGTCTAATACAGGGAAAGTTGTGTAAACCAGATATGGGTTGAGATTCGGTTAATGACTTGTAAATGAGGCTTAATTTATTTGTTAACAGATGTTTGGAATCTTTTTTCTAACTATGCTATCTTCAGAACTTCTCTTCAAGTTTTGAAGTTTGTAGCTTAATTTTTAAAATCTCACTGAGCAAATCCTTGTCTTTTTAGGGTAAATTTTATTTTTCAGAGCTAACTCTGAAAATTAAAAAATGGTTTAACAAGTTGGGTAATATAGATCACATAACTTTATAGATACTGATTTCCTTTATTGAAAAGCATAAGCAGAAATCTTGTTTAAATTGTATCTTTATTTCCTCAGGTTTTAAAAACTGTTCATCTCATGAGTCTATTCCTGCTACTGACCTCTTCAATTTTCCTCTTACCTGATATAAAAAAACAAAGGTTGTCTGTTCATTTTTATTAATGTTTGGAGAAGAAAAAAACTAGCATCTCTTTGCTCCCTGTATTTCTTCGGGTGAGACATGAACTAATCGTGTTTTCAGATCAGCACCTGATAATTCCTGCATGCCTTTTTTTTTAAGATTTTTTTTTGATGTAGACCATTTTTAAAGACTTTATTGACTTTGTTACAATATTCCTTCTGTTTTATGTTTTGGTGTTTTGGCCGTGAGGCACGTGGGATCTTAGCTCCACGACCAGGGATCGAACCTGCATCCCCTGCATTGGAAGGTGAAGTCTTAACCACTGGACAGCGAGGGAAGTCCCCTGCATGCCTTTTAATTTGTTCATTTTGGAATTGAGATCCACCCCCCTCCCCGAGGTTGTATTCCACTAAATCTGTTGTTCCAAGAGGGATTAGAAGTCAGTGGGGGTCCTAGAGTAAGCGAAGTCTAAGAGATAGGACTAAGTTTTCCTTTACTGGAAGTGCTTGGCACAATGGCAGGTGCATGGTAGGTCTCAAAGGTTTGTTGAGTGAATGAAAGAATGAAATCCAGTCATCAGACTTGAAACAGATTTAAATGTAGTTTATCTCAGAAATAGAGTTGTCCTTTTTCTTTGTGGTATTCAGTTAGTTTAAATGGATTAGATAGCATGTTTTCTTTTTTTTTTTGACAGCATGTTTTCTTAATCTCTTTTAATCATCCTTAGAATCAAGATCTTTTGGTTACTTCTTACTCTTACATCTTTTGTTAGATTTAAGACCATTTCAAAATTTAGTTCATTAAAATTTTAAGCTATAAAATATATTTTAAAGTCCACAAAATGTATGTTTTATCATTTGGTTATCAACTTATTATGAAATCACCACATTGAGGTCAAGGAGTGGAGCATTATTGGGACCACAGAAATCCCTGAGTATCTCTTGCCCATTACAAGCACTTCTGTCTCCCCAGAGGTAACCACTATCCTATCATTTATCGTAGTGGTTTTCTTGCATTTCTCTTTTATATATATATATATATATATATATATATATATATATATATATATATATATTTATTTATTTATTTATTTTTATTTATTTTTGGCTGAGTTGGGTCTTCGTTGCTGTGTGTGGGCTTTCTCTAGTTATGGTGAGCAGGGGCAACTCTTCATTGTGGTGCGCGGGCTTCTCATTGTGGTGGCTTCTCTTGTTGTGGAGCACGGGCTCTAGGCATACGGGCTTCAATAGTTGCAGCACGCGGGCTCAGTAGTTGTGGCTCGCGGACTCTAGATTGCAGGCTCAGTTGTGGAGCACAGGCCTATTTGCTCCACGGCATGTGGGATCTTCCCGGCCCAGGGCTCGAACCGATGTCCCCTTCATTGGCAGGCGGACTCTCAACCGTTGTGCCACCAGGAAGTTCCTGCGTTTCTCTTTTAATTTAACCACCTGTACATGCATTCATAAACAATATGTATTTATTTTGAATTTTATATGAAGTTATTTTTGTAACTTGCTTTTTTCACTTAACATTATGTTTATAAGATTCATCCATGTCATTGTGCGTTTCTATAGCTTCTTCACTTTCATTGCTATATGCTGTATAGTATTCCATTGTATGAATATACTACAATTTATTTATTTAAAATTTTTATTTTATATTGGAGCATGGTTGATTAACGATGTTGTGTTAGTTTCAAGTGTACAGCAAAGTGATTCAGTTATACATATACATCATTTGTTCTACTGTTGATAGGTATTTGGGATGTTTCTAGTTTGGGGAAATTACAAGGATGCTGCTCTGAACATTCTTTTATGTGTATCCTGGTGCACATAAAGATGCAAATCTCTAGAGTATATCCTAGGAGTGAAATTTCTGAGCCATAAGGGATGCATATTTTCAACTTGACTAGATACTGGCACAGTTTTCCAAATTGGTTGTGTTAATTTATATTCCCAAATAGTGTATGAGAATTTCAGTTGCTCCATATCTTTGCCAAAGCTTAGTATTATTAACGTTTTAAAATTTTGTCAATTTGTTGGGTGTGTAGTAATATCTCATTATGTTTTTTAATTTGTATTTTCTTGATTACTGGTGAGATTGAGCCCCTATTCTTATATTTGTTGTTTATATGGATATCTTCTTTTGTGGAGTGCCTATTCTTATATTTCCCTCTTTTTCTTTTAGATTGTCTACCTTTTCTCTTTGATTTGTAAGAACTCTTTACATATTTTGAATTCAAGTCCTTTGTCACTTATATGTGTTGCATATATTTTTCCCATTTTGTGGATTGTCCTTTCATTCTTTCTTAAACTGTTTTTAAGTAGCCGAATATGTTAATCTTTTCCCTTATGATTGGTGTCTTTTGTGTGTCTTTTTTAGGAAATCCTTTCTTACCTCATGATCATGAAAATATTTCCCCATATTTTCTTATCAAAGATTTCTTTTAAAAGTTTTGCCATAGATATTTATCATCTGACTTTTTTGTAGTATGCAATATTTGGCAATGGTTCCTCTTCTTCCGTCTTGAAACTTCATCTGCTCACATGACTGCAAATGTCATCTTTATGTTGCTAATTCCAAAAATCTGTATTTTTGGTATTGACTATACTCATTAGCTGAGATCCTTATTTCCAACTGCCTCCTGGATCTTTCCACTTGAATGTCTTGCAAATATCTGCAAATGTAACAGTTCAGAGCTCATTTTAAAAAAATCTTTATTGTTTTCTGTTTAGATTAATCATCCTACAAGCCAAAATACATGGTGGAATCTCTGACTCTTCTCTTCTTACCTTCTTCATCCAAATACCCATCATGTCCAAGTGATTCTGCTTCTGAAATGCCTGTCAAATCCATTCATTCCCTTCTCTCCAGTTCTACAATTACTGCTCAGAGTTCTACCTAGTCTGGTATAATAGCCTTCTAATTGGTTTTCCTGCCTTCCTTCTATCCCCCTTCTCTAGTCAGTCATTCACACTGCCACAGAGTTTTCTAAGACACAAATCACACCTCTTTCCTGCTTTTATGGCCTTTCGTTGCCTTCATTATAACAAAAAGTTCAAATTCCTTTACATGGCTTCTACCACTACTCTGCAGAAATCTCATGTTTTAGCCACACCAGGCTACTTATTGTTTCCCAAAGAAGCTGTGTACTTTCATTGTGCCTTTTTTCATGTTGTTCCCTCTGCTTGGAATAGTCTTCCTTCTACCTCTTCCCACTGGGAAAATCCTATTCCTTCCACCACCATTCCCAGAAAGAATGAGTCCTTCCTGTCTCTGGGCTTCCCATAACACTTTGTTTATACCTTTATTGCAGTACTCATCATATTGCTTTATATTTATTACTTTATGTATCTGTCTCCTATGCCAGACTATGAGGTTTTTGAAGACAGAGAATATGTTTTATTAATCTTTTTAGTCTCAGAATCTAGCAGTGCCTGGTACAAAATAATACTCAATAAATACTTGAGTTAAATAATTGTGCTAACTTTAAAAAAGAAAATAGAAGTGTATGCATTGACTTAAGAGTTGTGAGCAAGGAAAAATGTTCGTAGAAGAGTACAATGGGCTGTTTTATGTGAGTGGGTTCCAGCTGAAAAGATTAGAACGTGTGGCTCTGGCTCAATACTAACTGAAGGGACAAAAATAATCTTAAAAGAATAAATAAAAATTGACTGAGTTCTCATTTTTTAAAGGCTGACTTACGTTTCAAATGGACTTGAAATACCAAGTTAAATTTGTTTTTAAAATGTAAGAAGTTCACAGTACTGCTGGAGAAATTTGTGTCTTTTTTAGAGAACACATTAATGAGCATAATCTATTACTACAAGTTTTTATAATACCAAATACATCTGTTTTGACAGTGCTTGCTAACTTTTACTCTGTAAGGTGCTGGTAAATCAGAACAATGACAGGTTAACAGTTCTTGAATGTACTATTTCTGTAGACTCTCATAAAAATTAGAACTTCTGGTGACTAGAATACAAATACGCATCTAAGGTTCACAGAGCACAGGCACAACACAATTAAATTGGGCCTAAATAGTTTATTACAGTTCATCTGGAGGAAGTAGGGTTAGTGTTCAGTAACATTATTATCTTTCTTTTCATGTTAACTGATTAATTGTATGAACAAGGTTATTCTAAATACAAAATGTTCTTAGTAGATAAATTTAAAGAGCAAATTGATTTTTCATTTAAATACTTTATATTGTTTATATCCAGAATTCTGATTAGAGTAAATCTTTAAGGAAGCTTTAAAAAGGTCATCTGTATGTGCAGGTAAGGTATCTTTTGATGATGAATTTATAAAATAAATCAGCCCCTAATCAAAAAAACAACTTCCAGATAAACATGGTCAATTGAATAAATGTGTTTATTTTCACTTCCTCTTGAAAACATACTAAAATGAAAGTCAAGGAATAAAGAAAGGCATGAACTCCATAAGGACAAAGAGAAGTTAAGAGGAGATGTCAACAGAATTTTGGAAGCTGGGACATCAGTAGGTGAGTGGTAGCTATCTTAGTAAAGAAAGCTTAACCCTTAGTCTGTACAGCTGCCTTCCACCTGCCACACCTGGCTAGCCAAGATAGCAGTTATTAGCCAATGGCTGTACAGATATGGATGGTTTCCAGGCAAGTGGCCAGCATGAACTTGGTAGGGAACCAAAGCTCTGTCTTGGATGATATGATTTCAATACATGTGCCTAGACTCTTTGAGCCTGGGAATAACTGAACATTCATGGCTGAAATATGCTATGTAAGCATATATTATGAATAATTGCAAGAGTAAGATGATGGCGTCTAAGGAAGACCCTCAGTGGCTCTGTTAATTTAACAAGGGTATCATAAGTCTAGGTATTATGCAATTATAATATCTAGAGCTACACAGTCCAGTATGGTAGCCAGTAGCCACATGTGGCTTTTGAGCTATTGAAATATGACTGATTTGGATGGAGATGTAATTTTTTTGTTCTATTTATTTATTTGGTTGCACTGGGTCTTAGTTGCTGCTCACAGGCTACTTAGTTATGGCACGTGGGCTCCTTAGTTGTGGCATGCAGAACTCTGTTGTGGCATGCATGTGGGATCCCTGACCAGGGATCGAACCTGGGCCCCCTGCATTGGGAGCATGGAGTCTTATCCACTGTGCCACCAGGGAAGTCTCCCCGAGGTGTAATTTAAGGAAAGAATTCACCCTGAATTTCAAAGACTCAGTATTTTAAAATGTAAAATATCTCATTAGTAATTTTATACTATGTAGCTGCTTGTAGAAATATGTATATATTGTCTTAAATAAATTATTGAAAATATTTCACCTATTTCTTTTTTTCTTTTCTAACATGAATACTAAACAATTTTAAGTTACATATGTGCTCTTATTATTTTTCTTTTATACAGCTCTGAAGAGAGGTATTGATCCTCAGGGCTGGCTAGTATTGTTCCCTGGTCTGTTTACACGGGTGTTTAAAAAGAAGGTATTCTAAATGGGGACTTGTGCCATACTCTGCAGCATCTCTCAGTAGCACCTAAAGTACTGCAGTATGTACCTTTGCCAAAGTACAAAATTAATGGCGTATGAGTCTGTTTATTGAATAAAAGGGAATAGTCTAAACTTATCAATAGACATCTTGCTAAAATTTGTAATTTTCTTGTTATCCATTTACCGTGTCTCTTCAGCACAACTGAATCCCTATAACTCCCTGTAGCTGATTACTGAATGTTATAAGAGAAAATTACGCAGTTGATCCAACTGAAAATACTGTAGTTTTGGTTACCAACCTGGCCTTGGGTTCTCATTCTTTCTAGCTATATTTTCATGTTTTCCTTTTTTAAAAAAATTAATTCATTCATTAATTTATTTTTTGGCTGTGTTGGGTCTTCACTGCTGCAACTTTCTCTAGTTGTGGTGCGCAGGCTTCTCATTGCGGTGGCTTCTCTTTGTTGTGGAGCACAGGCTCTAGGCGTGCAGGCTTCAGTAGTTGTGGCTCACAGGCTCTAGAGTGCAGGCTCAGTAGTTGTGGGACATGGGCCCAGCTGCTCTGCGGCATGTGGGCTCTTCCCGGACCATGGCTTGAACGCATGTCTCCTGCATTGGCAGGCAGATTCTTAACCACTGTGCCACCAGGGAAGTCCCTCATGTTTTCCTAATCATCTCTTTAACTTAGTCCTGATAGTGGCCATTTAAAACGTCTTTCATTCTTCCCAGACCTCTTATCCTTGTTCTTAGAAGATGACCTTACTTCCTACTTCACTGAGAAAATGCTGTAGTAGGCATCAAAGAAGAATGCCTTTGACTTTCAATTTTTGTATATATATTTACATATATGCCATACCTACAGTCTAAGTGCACTCATAGCACTGTCCAGTTCTCATCTCCTGTCGCAGGATAATCTCTGTTTCTGTGTTCTGTATCCCATACCCTCTCTTTTGGCATCTTCAGTTTTTTCTCCTCTATTGGCTTCATCCCAACAGTACTTAAACATGCTGTAACCTCTGCCATCTTAAAAAAAATCTTCTCTTGACATCTTGTCCTCCTATACCTACCACTAGGTCTTCTTCTGTTTAACTGTTGAGCTTCTTGAAAAAATTGTCTATTTGTTGTTTCCACATTCCCACCTTCTATTCACTTTTTAATTCAGTGCAATAAAGCTTCTGTTCTGGAGACTGCTTTTGCCAGAGTCCCTAGTAACTCATACGTTTGTGATCTGAGGGAACAATTTTCAGTCTTAATCATAGTTAATCTCTCTACAGCATTTGACACTAATAGTCATTTTCTTTTCTATGAAGTACTTTTTCCCCTTGTTTTTTGTGATACTGTACTCTTCTGGTTTTTATTCTAATGTCCCTTCTTCATAGTCTCCTTTGTGATTCCCTCTTTTCTGTATGGAGAGAATATGCCTGAAGGTACGTGGAGAGAAAGAAAGGCCTGGACATTCCAGCATCCCAGGTGAACCCAGACTTTTAGATGTTCCTGCCAAGATGCCAGACCTATGAGAGAGCCACCTTACATGCTCCATACCCAGAAAGTTCCCAGATAATTTCAGCCACAGGTGACATCACATGAAGCTGTAGAACTGCCTAACTGAGCCCAGTTAATCCACAGAATAATGAGAGATAACAAAATTGTTGTTGCTTTAAACCCTAAACTTGTGGTGGTTTATTTCACAATGGATAAAACCAAAGCAAACTCTCTCTGTTCTGTTTACTACTTCAGTCTCATCTCTGATAATTCACCTTTGACACTTTAAGATCCACCTCCAGTAAGCTGCTTGAAGTTTCCTGAATGAACTCTACTTTTTCTTCTAGACTTTTTGCTCCCAGTGTCAGCAACATTTTCTTCTTTTTTAAAAAATATACTTATTTATTTAGGCTGCGCCAGGTCTTATTTGCAGCATGCGGGATCTTCGTTGCGGCATGCATGCGGGATCTAGTTCCCTGATCAGGGATCGAACCTGGGCTCCCTGCATTGGGATCACAGAGTCTTACCCACTGGACCACCAGGGAAGTCACCATTTTCTTTTCCAACTTACACCCTCCCCCCACCAAATTTCTACTCAACTTTCAAGTTTTTACTCAGATATCCCTAAAACCCTGGGTGAATAAGTTAATTGCCTTGTTGTGTCCTCTCATAGTAGCAAGTACTCCTATTGGCAGTATAATGGTTGAAAATATAGTGTCAAGTAGTGTAATATTTTACAAGTTACTTAGGCTTCCTAACCTTCAGTTTATTCATCAGTAAAATGAGGATGATAATAATGGCAATTACCTAGTTTGTTGGGTGCATGTAAGAGTACTCAAAAAATATTAGCTTTTATTAATGTTATTAACACATTATCATAAGTGCCTTTTCATCAGTTTATCCCTACAGTCTAGCCAAGTGCCTGGTACAAGTGTCTAGCCAAGTGTCTTATTTCCAAAATTTTTTCATTACTCCAGTTAGAAACTCTGTCCCATTAAGCAAGAACTTCCCATTAATTCCTCCCCCCAGATTCTGGTAACCTCTGGTCTACTTTCTTTCTCTATGAATTTGCTTATTCTAGATATCTCATATAAATGAAGACACAATATGTGTCCTTCTGTGACAGGCTTGTTTCACTTAGCGTAATGTCTTCAAGGTTCATCCATATTGTAGCAAGTGCCAGAATTTTCTTCCTTTTTAAGGATCAATATTACATTGTTTGTATATACCACATTTTGTTTGTCCATTCATCTGTCGGTGAACACTTGGCTTGCTACTGGCTATTGTAGATAACACTGCTCTGAACATAAGTGTACAAATTTATTAGTTTGTTAGGGTTTCGATAACAAAATACCACTGACTGGGTGGCTTAACCAACAGTAATTTATTTTCTCACAGTTCTAGAGGCTAGAAATCCGAGATAAAGGTGTCATCAGAGTTGATTTCGCCTGAGACCTCTCTCCTTGGCTTGCAGTTGGCTACCTTCTTGTTGTGTCCTCATGTGGCCTTTTCTCTGTGTGTTCACATCCCTGGTGTCTCTTCCTCTTCTTAAAAGGTAACAAGTTGTATTGGATTATGGCTCACCATTTGAACTTATTTAACCTTAATTACCTATTTAAATGCCTTATCTCCAAATACAGTCATATTCTGTGGTGTACTGGGGTTTAGGACTTCAATGTATGACTTTTGGGGGTACACAGTTCAGTTCATTACAACAAATGTCTGTTTGAGACCCTGCTTTCAATACTTTCAGGTATATTCCACAGAAGTGGAATTGCTAGGTTGTGTGGTAATTCTATTTAAAATTTTTTGAGGGACCAGTATACTGCTTTATATAGTGGCTGCGCCATTTTACATTCTCGCCAACTGTACACAAAACTTCCAGTTTTTCTACATATTCACCAGCAGTTGGTATTTTCTGGGGTTTTTTTTTGTTTGTTTTCATTTTTTAGATAGTAGCCCTTCTAATTGGTGTTAGGAGGATTTTATTCTTTTTAATACTGTTATGAATGAAATTGCTTTCTTCTTTTTCAGATTGTTCATTGCTACTGTATAGAAATACAACTGATTTTTACCTGTTGATTTTGTATCTTGCAGCTTTCTTGAATTTATTTCTTAGCTCTAACAGTTTTGTTTTGTGGATTCTTTAGAGTCTTCTACCTAGAAGATCATATAAACTACAAATAGACATAGTTTTATTTCTTCCTTTTCAATATGGATGCCTTTTATTTTTCTTGCCTAATTGCTCTGGCTAGAGTTTCTAGCACTATGTTGAATAGAAGTGGCAAAAGTGGACATCCTTGTCTTATTCCTGATTTTAAAGGAAACCAAGCCTGTTTTTTCCATAAAGTAAAATCTTCCACAAATGGAGAGTGGTCTTTCACATTTGGGATATAATTCTCATTAGCTTGCTTTGAATGAGGAAATACAATCGCTTATTAAGAACAAGAGGAGGGCTTCCCTGGTGGCGCAGTGGTTGAGAGTCCGCCTGCCGATGCAGGGGACACGGGTTCATGCCCTAGTTTGGGAGGATCCCACATGCCGCGGAGCGGCTGGGCCCGTGAGCCATGGCCGCTGAGCCTGCGTGTCCGGAGCCTGTGCTCCGCAACGGGAGAGGCCACAACAGTGAGAGGCCCGCGTACAGCAAAAAAAAAAAAAAAAAAAAAAAAAAAAAAAGAACAAGAGGAGTAAAGTGTGGGATGGAAAGAGTTGGGACAAAGCTAGGCTGAAGTTGGGATGATAGACAGGTATGGGAGAACATTACAAGGCATGCGTGACAAGATGTTCAAACAGAGGTGGGGTCAGGAACATATAAGAATCATCCCACCACTAGGAGGCAGTCCCTAGCTGTCTTAGGGCTAGATCCTGAACAAATGGACAGGACTCTAGCAACTGTAATGGATGTTCATAGCATATAACAGGTATTTTTATTTTTATTTATTTATTTATTTATTTTGCGGTACACGGGCCTCTCACTGCTGTGGCCTCTCCCATTGCGGAGCACAGGCTCCGGACGTGCAGGCTCAGCAGCCATGGCTCACGGGCCCAGCCACTCTGCGGCATGTGGGATCTTCCCGGACCGGGGCACGAACCCGTGTCCCCTGCATCGGCAGGCGGACTCTCAACCACTGCACCACCAGGGAAGCCCAACAGGTATTTTTATAAATTAGGAATGAATAGGAAGTGAAAAATAAGTGTAGTTCATAAAAGCTCCCTGTAAACTTGGCTTCATTGATATAGAGTCCATGTAGTTATTATCTACACTTTAAGAGTTAAAGAGGGTGCTACTAATGATCTTCCCTGAAAAGCAGATGTGAACTGATTGTCCCAAGCAGACTGGGACATAAGATATCCTATTTGTAGAGCTCTTCTCATTCATGGCAATAGATTACAGCTGCAGTTAATCTTAGGAATGTTTAGTCATGATGGCATATTGATTAATTTCTGTAAAAAAACTGACTGCTAAAACAATCTAGATGTGGGTTCATAAGGTTGAGAAATTTAGTGTAAATCACTTCAGATTACAAATGAACATAGATAATAAAGGATAATTTACAAAGAATGTAGAGATCTTTGTTGCTGTTACCTCTATTATTGCATATAACTAAATCTAGGCTCTAAGCTGGACTGCCCTTTAGGCAACTTTTTTTGTCTGTTACACTGAGTCAGAGTAATTCTTACAGTGATGTAACTTTCTGTGATGATTGATGATGAGTTTATAGCTCACTTATTTTATTTTTTTAAGAATTTTTTGATGTGGACCATTTTTAAAGTCTTTATTGAATTTGTTACAATATTGCTTCTGTTTTATGTTTTGGTTTTTTGGCCGTGAGGCATGTGGGATCTTAGCTTCCCGACAAGGGATCAAATCCGCACCCCCTGCATTGGAAGGCAAAGTCTTAACCACTTAACCACTTCCAGGACTGCCCTGGAAGTCCCCTATAGCTCATTTATGCTTACTGTTATTTTCTGAATGTTTATAATAGCATCTATGAGTCAATTGATTCACCTATATATGACAGAATCTGTTTTCTGTAAGTAGTATGTCTTTCTTTTGGAAAAACCTCCTCCATGAAAGGATGTATATGTTACTTAGGTACAGGGCTACAATCTTTGCTATCAACCTAAAACTTTAGGAATTTATGTCATACCATATTAGTAAACTGTCATGACTATGACAGTGTGATCTATAACTTTTCTTAAATTTTAAAAAGTAATTAGTTTATATTTTTGGTTACATTACATTATATTTTTAATATATATTATATATAGTTATTTAAGTTTATATTTTCACAAATGTTCAGAAGGTAACTGGCATTTAGTTCTTTAATTATTTTGACTATTCCTTTGTTTCCTTCCCTACCCTGTAAGTTCCATGAAGGCATACAGACCTGTGCTACACCTCTTTGAGCTTCAGTGTAATCAAGTGCTAGGCACATAGTAAAGGCTTACTGATAAATGGTTATGTCTTAAACATACCATATTTTCCAGTATTTACCTTAACCATACCATATTTGTGGTTTTGTTTAATTTATTCATGATTTTGTTCAGTCATAGGTTGTCTTAATTCAAATTCTCATCTTTATGGAACTAAAGCTTATAGATCAATGGTTCTCAATCTCATCAGACTGAACATCCTTCTTTTAAAAATTAATGCTTTGTAACATCCACTGTATTATCCTGAAATAAAATTTATAGGCAATACAACCTATTTATACATCTAATTTTGAAAGACAGTATAATGTTTGAAATTGTATTAAGGAGCAATAAAGGAAATGGATTCATAATAAAATATTAGATTTCAATATATAAATGCTCAGGCATTATTACACTGGAAGTCCTGAGGAAGTAATCAGATCTCTGTACTTGTACCAAAATCACTGTGAAATAGACAGCTACATATGCAAACTGATAGAGGTGCATTGTATTGATGTTTAAAATATTATGAGTGGTGTTTCTTTTAGTAGTGATTTTCTGCAGTGGTGAACTATTCTTGAAAAAAATTCCAAACTTTGTAGCACTGAAAAATTCAGTGCATGTCAATACCATGCAAGAATATATTGTATTTATATGTAATATGAAGTTAGATTATAGGCTCGAGTAATTATAAATAAGTTTTTCCTTTATATGGCTGTCAGGAGTTTGGAAGTCATGGGTCAGTTCTTTGTACTTGGAACTGTCCTACTTCCCGCCCACTAGCTTCTTGCCCATTTATATCAGTAACACCTCACCCATCCCAATAATTATAATACAGTAACCAAAAATGCCCCCCAAAATTTCCAAAAATATTTAAAGAATCTTTTTTTTTTTTTTTTGTGGTACGCAGGCCTCTCACTGTTGTGGCCTCTCCCATTGCGGAGCACAGGCTCTGGACATGCAGGCTCAGCGGCCATGGCTCACGGGCCTAGCCGCTCCGTGGCATGTGGGATCTTCCCAGACTGGGGCACGGACCCGTGTCCCCTGCATCAGCAGGTGGACTCTCAACCACTGCACCACCAGGGAAGCCCTAAAGAATCTTTTAATTTCCACAAATTAAAAAAATTTCCCTTTCTTAGAGGATTCCACCCCATTGAGAATGTTGAAAATGATTTTGATTTTCAAATAGAATCAGCATTCCTCTAATGGTGTTTTGTGATAAACTAGTTTTGGACATGTTAATGCCCTTGTGAGAGAAAATGTTCTATGGGCAAAGCAAAATAGTTTACTTTTTCTCTGAACGTAACTTTTCATAGCCTTCTCTTTTTTTTTCCAATTTATTTATTTATTTTTGGCTGTGTTGGGTCTTTGTTGCTGTGCACAGGCTCTCTCTAGTTGTGGTGAGCGGGGGCTACTCTTTGTTGTGGTGCATGGGCTTCTCATTGCAGTGGCTTCTCTTGTTGCGGAGCACAGGCTCTAGGCGCACAGGCTTCAGGAGTTGTAGCACGCAGGCTCAGTAGTTGTAGCTTGCAGGCTCTAGAGCACAGGCTCAGTAGTTGTGGTACACGGGCTTAGATGCTCCGCGGCATGTGGGATCTTCCTGGACCAGGGATCGAACCTGCGTCGCCTACATTGGCAGGCGGATTCTTAACCACTGTGCCACCAGGGAAGTCTGATTACTTTTCATAGCCTTTAATGTGCTAATAGGTATTGTCAATCTACCAGAGGAAGATGCAGTGTTCCCAAAACTGCTCCATTGTGGAGTCCTTTTGAAATTGCAGAATTAGGTTACTTAAAAATATAGTCCTGTCAGGCATATTAAATTCTGTGGGTTGCACTGTGAAGATAAAGACATGAATGTCTGCAATGTACTCTATTTATAGTGGGATGTAGGCAGCCCTTGGTCATCTGGAGAACTTGAACTGCATATATCTTGCCACACGTGAGCACTTCCGTTCTTCCACAGTATTATGGAACAGTTCAATCCTGGACTGTGAAATTTAATAAACCTAGGAAAAGTTATGAAAAAATTCTGAAAAACTATTACTGCACGATTGAATTTGATATCAACCTATAAGTGGCAGGAAGGTGAAGTGGCCAAAATTGGTGAAATAGTTCAATACCAGGTGTCCTTTGTTGGCTGAACTGGTCTCACATCTGACGTGGATTGTTAAAATTTTCCTTTTGTTGGTAGTGTTTTTTTATATTTATTTATTTTTGGCTGCATTGGGTCTTTGTTGCTGTGCGGGCTTTCTCTCTAGTTCTGGTGAGTGGGGGCTATTCTTGGTTGTGTTGTGTGGGCGTCTCATTACGGTAGCTTCTCTTGTTGCGGAGCATGGGCTCTAGGTGTGTGAGCTTCAGTAGTTGTGGCTCGTGGGCTCAGTAGTTGTGGCTCGTGGGCTCTAGAGCACAATGTCAGTAGTTGTGGTGCATGGGCTTAGTTGCTCTTCAGCATGTAGGATCTTCCGGGACTAGGGCTTGAACCCGTGTCCCCTGCATTGGCAGGAGGGTTCTTTTTTTTTTTTAGAAGGGTCATTCATTCATTTTTTCATTCCTTCATTCATTCAGGCAGGAAACCCTCGTATATATATATTTTTTTGTTTTCATTTTTGGCTGTGTTGGGTCCTCATTGCTGTGCATGGGCTTTCTCTAGTGTGGTGAACGGGGGCTACTCTTCGTTGTGGTACACGGGCTTCTCATTGCAGTAGCTTCTCTTGTTGCAGAGCGTGGGCTCCAGGCACACGGGCTTCAGTACTTGTGGCACGTGAGCTCAGTAGTTGTGGCTTGCAAGCTCTAGAGCACAGGCTCAGTAGTTGTGGCACACAGGCCTAGTTGCTCCGTGGCATGTGGGATCTTCCTGGACCAGGGCTCGAACCCGTGTCCCCTGCATTGGCAGGTGGATTCTTAACCACTGCACCACCAGGGAAGCCCCCGGCAGGAGGATTCTTAACCACTGCACCACCAGGGAAGTCCCTTGTTGGTAGTTTTTAAAATTCATAAAGACATTATATGCAGTTTAGAGAAGACAACTCAATGTAAAATATATGAATGCATCTCTAAAAAGATACCAAAGTGAACATAGAAATAAGTTGGGTTCTTTGGAGAAATCTCAAGCAGTGTTGAAGAAGATCAGATGAAAGAGTCAAAGGGAATGAAATGCACTAAAGAATGGAAAGAACACAAATAAATATTTTTTATTGATTTTTATTGGAGTATAGCTGCTTTACAATGGTGTGTTAGTTTCTGCTGTACAGCAAAGTGAATCAGCTATACATATACATATATCCCCTCTTTTTTGGATTTCCTTCCCATTTAGATCACCACAGAGCATTGAGTAGAGTTCCCTGTGCTATACGGTAGGCTCTCATTAGTTACTTATTTTATAAATAGTAGTGTATATATAGTCAATCCCAATCTCCCAATCCATTCCACCTTTCCTTCCCCCCTGGTATCCATATTCTCTATGTCTGTGTCTCTATTTCTGCTTTGCAGGTAAGTTCATATGTATCAGTTTTCTAGATTCCACATATAAGTGATATTATATGATACTTGTTTTTCTCTTTCTGACTTCACTCTGTATGACAGTGTCTGGTCCATCCACGTCTCTGCAAATTGCACAATTTCATTCCTTTTTATGGCTGAGTAATGTTCCACTGTATATATGCACCACATCTTCTTTATCCATTCCTCTGTTGATGGACATTTAGGTTGTTTCCATGTCCTGGCTCTTGTAACTAGTGCTGCAGTGAACACTGGGGTGTGTTCATTGTGTTCATGTGTCTTTTCTAATTATGGTTTTCTCTGGGTATGTGCCCATCAGTGGGATTGTTGGGTCATATGGTAGTTCTATTTTTAGTTTTTTAAGGAACCTCCATGCTATTCTCCATAGTGACTGTATCAGTTTACATTCCCACCATAGTGTAAGAGGGTTACCATTTCTCCACACCCTCTCCAGCATTTATTGTTTGTAGATTTTTTGATGATGGCCATTCTGACAGGTGTGAGGTTATACCTCATAGTTCTGATTTGCATTTGTCTAATAATTAGTGATATTGAGCATCTTTTCATGTGTTTGTTGGCCATCTGCATGTCTTCTTTGGAGAAATGTCTATTGAGGTCTTCTACTCATTTTTTGATTGGGTTGTTTGTTTTTTTTGATATTGAGCTGCATGAGCTGTTTGTATATTTTGGAGATTAATCTCTTGTCATTTGCTTCATTTGCAAATATTTTCTCACATTCTGAGGGTTGTCTTTTCGTCTTATTTATGGTTTCCTTTGCTGTGCAAAAGCTTTTAAGTTTAATTAGGTCCCATTTGTTTATTTTTGTTTTTATTTTCATTACTCTAGGAGGTGGGTCAAAAAAGATGTTGCTGTGACTTATGTCAAGGAGAGAACACAAATAAATAGAATCTGTAGAAATTGCTACTTCTTGCCAGAGTAGAGTCCAGAAATTTATTTCAGGTGGCTGCAAAGGAGCTCCACTTGAAGAGAGGAGGTGATTCTGTTTTTTTGATTGACAAATACTGTAGTTTTGTAAATCACATCCATTATTATCACACATAGTATGCAGAATTACTGTTTCAGACTGCCTAACTGGCAAGAAATCTGTGGTGATGATACCAAAGTAGTAGAGAAAAGAAATGAATATGATAGAAGAAATAAAGACTCCAGTCTTTATCCCAATATCTGGAACACCTCAACTTTCATCATTAATAGAAGAAGCATGATTGGATCAAAAAGTAGACTGCACAGTTGGGTCCACTCTACCTCTCCATCTCAAATACCTCCAGCTCCTGGGCCAGAACGTACACCAGCCCGTAGACTGATACGTTAACAGCACATCAGTAGTTCCAGAGAGTTGAGAAAGGATAAATAATCAGCAAATACTTCACATGATCCAATTAACTGATATCTTTTGTAACTGAACTGAACATGCTGAAAAAACATAAATTAAAAGCTATTTTTCCACATACTGTTGATAAGACCTTACTTAGCTTGTTACAGGGAGATGCTAATCTCTGAGGAATAAGGTGGCTGACTTTATGGAGAACTTTGACACCAAAGGAAGGGGTTGGTTACCATGGTCATAGACAAATTTGCTGGAAGAAATGAAAAGGAAACAGTGACTATGTCAACTCCATGCCCTGCATCCAGAAGAAGCATCACCTGGGGAATTTGAAAAAAGTAGTGTTGTCATTCCCCTCACTGAATTATTTGGAATGTTTGTCAATTAAGAGCAACTGCAGATAAGATAGTAGATACTTCCAAAAGTACTTTTACTTTTAAGGCATCAGTGTCCAAACTAGAAATCATATTTCCTAATGATATAAGTGTAGCAAAAACTGTCTTCTCTAAGTATAGAAAACTCTGTGCTGCTGTGAAACTCTGACCATTAGTGACAAATGATCACAACACCAATAACATGATGAAAAAAACGTCTGGAAGTTTACCAAGATCACATGCAGGTAAACCAATGTGTGAGAACTTCAGGCTGCTGGTCTCAGGTCCTTCCTGATGGGTTCAGGACAGTCATAGCTTGTCTCTTTTAGGATAGCAAAGTAGGAAACTCTACAAAATATTAATGACACAAGACCCTGTTTTGCTACTCTAGGTCCTGCAAAGGGGAGCACAAGGTTTGAGTTATCCTAAATGCAGTTGTCAGGGAGCACCACCTGTTTTGAAGGAAGATGCTCCAACCAGGAAAGAAAAAGCAAGCACATTTCATTATATGGCTCATTGCTTCTGTCACCATAAAAGAGTTGGGGGCATCTTTGCTTTCTTAAGGCATAACAGCAGAGGAATCCAAAGGGAAACAAGATGATCAACAGGAAGATGCTAAAACAAAGTCAAATGGTTTTAGGGTATTTCTTTCAATATTGATACTTAAGTATAAGTATTCACTTCTAAATAAGAAGGGAAAATTTTTAGGTTTTTTTTTTCTTGCCCCTATAGGAAAATTCCAATAAGGTGATAAACTTGAGGTTTGGGATCTTTGCTTGTTTGTTTATTTTTTAAGAATTTTAATGAAAGTTACATATGTTTGTATCAGCCATGTTCATACCATGTCTAGAAAGCCCCCTATCTTGGGAAACTTAATCTCAGAGCTTCCTCTTCAAAATGCAAGTATCAAATTTTAAAAAATGTATGTGTAGTCCCTTTAATGTGATGCTAAAGTAGATATCTTTTCCCCCTGTATATTGGTTTAATACATGTCAAATGTAGTTTACAAAGGGAGAGGACAAGTAGCTATGTATAGAATATACAGACACAGTATCACACTGGGGGGCCCACAGAAGAGCGGGGGAGACAACACTTTTCTGTGGGAACAGCAGCTCTATTCCCAGAAATGGTTCTTGGCAAAAGGCTGAGAAGCCTGGAGAATAGATATCTTAACAAAATGCTGCTACACAGCAGCCTCAACTATTAAAGTATAGACAATAAATCATTCTCACTTAAACTAGTGTGACTCTTTTTTTTTTTTTTTTTTTCCTCTTGGGTGTCCCTAGACTCTTGAGCTAGGATTGAGTTCTCAAGGATGTAGAGCAACAAGGGAAGTATTCTTAGGGCTGCAAGATAATGGATGTAACATTTATTAAATGCCTATTATGATCTAGGCACTGGGATAGATTCTCTTAATTTACTTAATCCTCACATAAGTTTAGATATTTTATTTTCCTTTTACAAATTATAAGAATTGAGACCAAGAGAAATTAAATAACTTGTCCAAGATCATTCAGGTATTAAATACTTGAACTTAGATTTTAATCATGGTTAATCTGATACCGAACCAGTTATTTTGCCATTTTGCATAATCTAAAAAACAATGTTAACGTAATTTCTACCTGTTAGAAGAAACAAATTTTTATAACTAAGTAGGTCATCTTTTGGAGCTGACCCTGTATCCCATTCCTAAGTAGGGGATTATCAATGACTAAGGGACAAAGAGCTTTTCTAGGAATAATAAACATGGGTTGGAGACCCTCTACAACAGTCACCATTTGATAGGAAGTTGACTGTCAGATCAGAGGTGATAACAAGAAAGCAACCATTTGGGTCACAGCTGGACTAGAACCCCAGAGTCAAAGTGGATCAGAAAAAGACTAATTGTGTAAATTCTTCATTGAAAATCCTTCATTTTGGCATTCTGTTTCACTCCTTGTAAAGCCATTTTTTATAATGGTCTACAAAGCTCTACTTGATCCCTACCCTACACTTATCTCCTATTGTCTCTCTAACTTCCCCTTCTACTATTTTTTGTTGTTGTTGTTTGTTTTGATCATTATGCTCTGGCCATCCTGGCATTCATGCTGTTTTTTTAAATACATCAGACATACATTTGCCTCAGGCTCATTGCATTGGCTGTTCTGTATTATAAAACATTGTGTAGATATTCACAGACCTCACTTTCTTTTCTCCTGCAAGTCTTTGCTCAAATGTCATCTCATTAAGGCCCACCCTGATCACCCTACTTAAAATTGCCACCTCCCCTACCTCGATACTCTCTTATCTTGCTCTATTTTTTCCATAACACTTATCATCCAACCTACTATATAATTTACTTGTACCATGTATTATCTGCTCATTCTCTCCCAATTAGAATGTAACCTCCATAGGTCTTTTTATCTGTTTTATTTACTGATGCAACCCCAGTGGCTAGAACAGGGCCTTGTATAATGTAAGTACTTAGTAAATACTTCTTGAGTGAATGATTGAATGAATGGGCTCTTCTTATTTCTTCAGAGGTTTTTTGACATCTGCAGCAAGCGGTTTGAAGAATCCCTTAGTGTATTGCCATCAGACAGTGGCTCTGGTAAATAGTGGCTAGATCCAGGTTTATCTGAGTGACAGTACAGTCAGTCCATTTTTGATTGAGTGACTTCACTGTGGTGATTCCTGAATTAACATATATGTAAGACAAGATTTGATTTTTTTGGTTTCAGCTTGTTCTTAGGTTTTTTTTAGTAAATTTTTCTTTCCTTTACCTTTTGGAAAATTTTGGGTATGAACTAAAATGGAGAAATACAGCAAACCCTTATGTACTTATCATACAGCTTTAACAGTTAACACATGGACAGCCATATTATGGAGATATTCCTCTTCACTCCCTGCCCTTTTCCCAAGATTATTTTGAAGCAAAATGCAGTGATCGAAAGACGATACATCATTTCATTTGTAAATTATCTGAAAGGTTTTTTGGTAGAGTTGAATATTGTTAAAACTCTTAATATCGCAGCTCATAATTTGTTTCAAAATATAATTAAATCACTGCTAAGGCCATCACTCATATTATGGAGTCTTACTATATTTGTATCTTTTCATCTAAGATATGCTGAACTGATTTTCCAACTTACTTTTGGTTTGAATGTAACTTTTTCCCTTTTGGTTATATAACCCAATTGTATTTTTTTTTTAAAGAGTCTTCCTCTTAAGGTACCTGCTTTTCATATAAATGGCCTTTTATATAAAGTGATTGGATACTTAAAAAGGAAAAGCTGTTTGTTTTTTTTTAATTTTTTTTATTTTTATTTTTTTTGCGGTATGCGGGCTTCTCACTGTTGTGGCCTCTCCCGTTGCGGCGCACAGGCTCCGGACGCGCAGGCTCAGCGGCCATGGCTCACGGGCGCAGCCGCTCCGCGGCATGTGGGATCCTCCCAGACTGGGGCACAAACCTGTGTCCCCTTCATCGGCAGGCGGACTCTCAACCACTTGCTCCACCAGGGAAGCCCACTGTTTGTTTTTAAGGTAGTGGGATTATGGGTAATATTTAGTTTTTCCAAAATTGGAGTGTCTTTACTATTACTGTTAAGAGAAAAAAGTATTTTGTAATTGAGGATTTCCTACTGATCCGTGGAATATGAGATGACCAAGTCAGTGATGCAACAGAAGGGCCAATTTTGTTGTACAAATGGCTGAAGAAGAGCTGGATAAAACACTTTGTTCAGAGCAAATGAGCTGTGATTTTTATCCGAAAGCTTATTTTTTGAAGCACAAATTCTCTCTGTGCTATAGGGTTACTTCATACAGTCTCAGCATGACTAAAGTCAAAGTTTTATTTGCTGAAAATTATTACAGTCCCCTACAATGCATGTTTTTTTTTGTTTTTTGTTTTTTGTTTTTTAGATTGGGAGCAGAAGGGAAAGCAAACAATTTGTATAAGTATCAAAATTTGTTCATTATTAAGACAAATTATTTTAAAATTAATCAGAATTTCCTAAAAGAATACATCTCATGTGAAATTTTACTATTAGACTATTAAGTGTAGTTGTAATAATTTTTATAGCTTGCCAGTTGTGAAGGCATAATAAAAAAATTTAGCCACTTGCTGTTACTAAATTATAGTCCATGGTAAGGAACATATTCTGCCTAGAAACATTTGAAAGTTTTAAGTGCTGACTAGGAAATTGTAAAATGTTATATTATTTTAAAAAGATTTTCTTGACAGACAAATCAGCATCTCTGCCAGTTTCTGCATCATTATTTTTGGCAGGATAATAAGCTGTAATGCCAGGATTCAGATATATGGTAGTTGGAACTATAGATGATCCAAAAATTCATTCTCAAACTGTGATATATCTCACACCCATAGGAAGTTGGGTGTGGATTACAAATAATTAGGTATATACATGGTTTTAAAACTACCCAAATAAAGATAAGTGGTTTCTAATAAGTGGATGATAACTTTTGAACTATTATAACTTTGATTATGTATTTAAATTTAATAAAATATTCAAAGCCTTAGCGCTCTGTTAGGCTTTGGCAGTACATAATGGCAAATACACAATGATGCTCAGCATTTCTTGAGAGGAAAGGCAAAACTTTAAACGGTTTCTGACATGTGTCCTTTGCTTGAGGGAGCAGTTGAAATTACAGAAGAGAGGGGTTAATGGATGGAGTATGATGTCTGAGGAGCTTATGCATAAGGATTCTGGGCCAAGAGGTGAGGAGGGTGAAATCTTGTGCTTTGCCTGCTAAATTTATTCCCTGGTGCAGGGATTGTGTACCTAGAGGAGACACTTTTCTCTTACAGTGTGCACATGAGCTATCAGAGACTCTGGTGGGTAGAGATGAGCTCCAGAACTCAGGAGAAGAGATTCCTATTCCGTAATGACTGTAGGAAAGTAGAAAGCAAAAATCTAAATAGACGTCCCTTCAAATATTTGTTCAATATTTATTTTATCAAGGGATAGGAAGATACTGACATTCCCGTAAAAAAAATATATATATATATATACAATTATGTTCATAAGAAAACATTTACTACTTGCACAGAACATAGCTTAATATTTTTTTAAAGTTTGTTGTTTTCCTGTCGCAACTAGATAGCCTTATTTATTCACACACATTAAAGATTGGCTCATAAAGTCCTACTTGATCTAACTTCTCCCTACCTTTCTGCCATCATCTCCTATAATTTATTTCCTTGCTCATTATATTCCAACCACAGAGAAATATTTTATTCTCTTATTCAAAGACCAAGCTTATTTCTGTGTTGGAGCTTGCTATTCCCTCTGCTTAGAATGCTCTGTTCTCCCCTATGCCCTATGTTTGCATGGTTGGTTTCTTTTTATCCTTTGGGTCTTTTGTACCTCATTGTGGCCTTCCCTTACTTTCAGTCTACATTAGCAGCCTCTCCAGCCCAGTCTTCTCTATCATATCATCTTTTTTTAAAAAAATAGCATTTATTACTATATGTTATATTTTAAAAAACATTATTTACTACTATATATTAATATTAATCTTTGTTTATTTGTTTATTATCTGCTTCTGCTAGAATTTAAATCCCCAAGAGCAGGGTCCTTGTTTGTCTTGTTTCCTAATTATATTGGCACATAATTGGTGCTCAATAACATTGTTGAATAAATGATTAAAGTGGGAAAGTCTTGTTCAAAATATATTTTAAAGTTATTTTTCTGGTTTTCATGTTGGCAGCATGCTTCTTACTTTTCTTTATTTTGGTTCTTTAATCAGTTTTCTTATTCTATTTTCTGAGCCAGACAGAAAGGTATATTAAAAGTTTCAAATTTGGGCATATTAAAGGTTTCAAATTAGGTATATTAAAGGTTTCAAATTTAGGTTAAAAAATAAATTAGTTTTTCCTGGCAAATAGCACCATGCAATGCATGGTTTAATTTCAATTTTTCTGGAGATTCTGTCAGTTCCAAGTGCCTGTTAGCCACCTGGATCAGGGTTGGTAGTGTAACCTTTAGTAGCACTGTACAATCTAATAAATAGATACAATTTGCAAAAATATTTGATGGAGATAGGTTGGTGCTGGCAAGAAGTATTTAAAATTTTTCTCTCAAATGCTGTCCACTTTGGTAGTTTAGAGACCAGTGCACATTTGCCTGGTTATAAAGCAGTTGTTCTAAATGGTCTCTTATTATCAGTTTCTTCCAGTGATTTTATAGTGCTTCTTGTAGACTGGCATTCAGGCAGCTATTTGGTCAGTCAGTCCTTTAATCCAGCTCCGGGATATAGATAGGTATGAGTACAGGTCAGTATAAGAGTGATACCAAGAATCTGAGGAGTTTTGGGCTGATGTTCCTTATCGGTGAATTAGGAGGCAAGGTCATTTGCTCAGATTAAGGGTAGAAATAGCAAGATGGGAGGTTTCAGGAAAGTGGTGAGGAATGGGAGAGAATTGACCAGGGAAGTCAAGAAGGGTTATTAGGTAGAGTTGAGGGCAAAATTGAGATTGGTGCCACTGAAATGTATCATTTACCTATCTGCTCATTTGTGTGAACAACTGGAATGGTAAATTGTTGAGTAGTGTAACAGACAATTCTTATTTTTATCAGTTCTGTAGTATATATCTGACAGTTGAAATAAAAAAGACTATCAAATGGGATTTTCAGTATAAGTTGATGTAATATATGAGATAACTAAAACATAAAGGGTGAGGGTAAAGGGATCTATATGGTGGTAATGTTTCTCCTTTCCACTTGAATTGTTAAAACACTGATTCTAAGAAGATTGAAAAGTTAAGTCAGTTTATTTTAATCCCTAGAGAAACCACTAAAAAAACCCTGTAGGTATAAAAAATAAATATTCAGAGATATAATAAACAAATATATAGTAACTAAATGTAATAAACAAATTAAAATGAAATACTAAAAATTATTTGAATAATTTAGAAGAAGTCAAGAAAGGGGAAAACAGAGGAATGAAAACAGAGGGACAAACAGAAAACAATAAAATGGTAGTTTTAAATCCAAACATATTAGTATTTATATTAAATATAAATGGCCTAAATATAAGAATTAAACAGTTAGCAGTTGTCAGATTCAATAATAATAATAATATTAAGAATATAGTTGCTTGTAGTAGTCTCTTATGGTCCTTTATATTTCTGTGGTGTCAGTTGTAACTTCTCCTTTATAATTTCTAATTTTGTTGATTTGGGCCTTCTCCCTTTTTTCCTTGATAGGTCTGGCTAAAGGTTTATCAATTTTGTTTATCTTTCCAAAGAACCAGCTTTTAGTTTCCTTGATCTTTTCTATTGTTTTCTTAGTCTCTATTTCTTTTATTTCTGCTCTGACCTTTATGATTTCTTTCCTTCTACTAACTTTGGGTTTTATTTGTTCTTCTTTCTCAAGTTGATTTAGGTGTAAGGTTAGGTTGTTTATTTGAGATTTTTCTTCTTTCCTGAGGTAAGCTCGTATTGCTATAAAGTTCCCTCTTAGAACTGCTTTTGCTGCATCCCATAGGTTTTGCATCATGGTGTTTTCATTTTCATTTGTCTCTAGGTATTTTTTCTTCTTCTTTGATTTCTCCAGTGATTTATTTGTTGTTTAGTGGCATATTGTTTAGCATCCACCTGTTTGTGTTTTTTGCAGTTTTTTTTCCTTATAGTTGATTTTTAGTCTCACAGTGTTGTGATACCACAACCAGACAAAGATACCACAGAAAGAGAAAATTACAGGCTGATATCACTGATGAACATAGATGCAAAAATCCTCAACAAAATACTAGCAAACTGAATCCAACAATACATTAAAAGGATCATATACTATGATCAAGTGGGATTTATCCCAGGGATGCAGGGATTTTTCAGTATCCACAAATCAGTTAGTATGATACACCACATTAACAAATTGAAGAATAAAAACCATACGATCATCTCAGTAGATGCAGAAAAAGGTTTTGATAAAATTCAACATCAATTTATGTGAAAAAGCTCTCCAGAAAATGGGCATAGAGGGAACCTACCTCAACATAATAAAGACCGTATATGACAAACCCACAACTAACATCATACTCAGTGGTTAAAAGCTGAAAGCATTTCCTGTAAAATCAGGAACAAGACAAGGATGTCCACTTTCACCACTTTTATTCAACATAGTTTTGGAAGTCCTAGGCACAATAGTCAGAGAAGAAAAAAAAACAGAATGAACCCAAATTGGAAAACAAGAAGTAAAACTGTCACTGTTTGCAGATGACATGATACTATACATAGAAAATCCTAAATATGTTACCAGAAAACTACTAGAGCTCATCAATGAATTTGGTAAAGTTGCAGGATACAAAATTAGTACACAGAAATCTGTTGCATTTCTATACACTAACAATGAAAGATCAGAAAGAGAAATTAAGGAAACAATCCCATTTACCATCACTTCAAAAAGAATAAAATACCTAGGAATAAACCTACCTAAGGAAGCAAAAGACCTGTACTTGGAAAACTGTAAGACACTGATGAAAGAAACCAAAGACAACACAAACAGATGGAAAGATATACAGTGTTCTTGGATTGGAAGAGTCAATATTGTTAAAATAACTATACTACCCGAGGCAATCTACAGATTTAATGCAATCCCTATCAAATTACCAATGGCATTTTTTCACAGAACTAGAACAAAAAAATTTTTAATTTGTATGGAAACACAAAGGACCCCAAATAGCCAAAGCAATCTTGAGAAAGAAAAATTGACCTGGAGGAATGGGCTTTCTGACTTCAGACTATACTATAAAGCTGCAGTAATCAAAACTGTTTGGTACTGGCACAAAAACAGGCATATAGATCAATGGAACAGGATAGAAAGCCCAGAAATAAACCCATGCACTTATGGTCAATTAATCTACAACAAAGGAGGCAAGGATATACAATGGAGAAAAGACAGTCTCTTCAATAAGTGGTGCTGGAAAAACTTGACAGCTACATGTAAAAGAATGAAACCCTTAACACCACACACAAAAATAAACTCAAAATGGGTTAAAGACGTAAATGCAAGACCAGATACTATAAAACTCCTAGAGGAAAACATAGGCAGAACACGCTTTTTTTTTTTTTTTTTGCTGTACGCGGGCCTCTCACTGTTGTGGCCTCTCCCGTTGCGGAGCACAGGCTCTGGACGCGCAGGCTCAGCAGCCATGGCTCATGGGCCCAGCCGCTCCATGGCACGTGGGATCTTCCCGGACCGGGGCACAAACCCATGTCCCCTGCATTGGCAGGCGGACTCTCAACCACTGTGCCACCAGGGAAGCCCCAGAACACTCTTTGACATAAATTGCAGCAATATCTTTTTGGATTCATTTCCTACAGTACTGGAAATAAAAACAAATATAAACAAATGGGACCTAATTAAACTTAAAAGCTTTTGCACAACAAAGGACACTATCAACAAAATGAAGACAGCCTATAGAATGGGAGAAAATATTTGCAAATGATGAGACTGACAAGTAATTAATCTCCAAAATATACAAACAGCTCATACAGCTCAACATCAAAAACAAAACAAAAACAAAAACAACCCAGTCAAAAAATGGGCAGAAGATCTAAATAGACATTTCTCCAAAGAAGATGTACAGATGCCCATGAAAAGATGCTCAGCATCACTAAGTATTAGAGAAATGCAAATCAAAACTACAATGAGGGCTTCCCTGGTGGCGCAGTGGTTGAGAGTCTGCCTGCAGATGCAGGAGACACGGGTTCATGCCCTGGTCCAGGAAGATCCCACATGCTGCGGAGCGGCTGGGCCCGTGAGCCATGGCCGCTGAGCCTGCGCGTCCGGAGCCTGTGCTCCGCAACGGGAGAGGCCACAACAGTGAGAGGCCTGAGTACGGCAAAAAAAAAAAAAAAAAAAAAAAAACTACAATGAGATATCACCTCACATGGGTTAGAATGGCTATCATCAGGCTTCCCTGGTGGCGCAGTGGTTAGGAGTCTGCCTGCCAATGCAGGGGACATGGGTTCGAGACCTGTTCGGGGAAGATCCCACATGCCGTGGAGTAACTAAGCTGTGTGCCACAAGTACTGAGCCTGCGCTCTAGAGCCCGTGTGCCACAACTGCTGAAGCCCATGCACCTAGAGCCCGTGCTGCAACAAGAGAAGGCACTGCAATGAGAAGCCTGCACACCACAAGGAAGAGAAAGCCCGCAACTAGAGAAAGCCTGCGTGCAGCAATGAAGACCCATCGTAGCCAAAAATAAATAAATAAATAAAATAAATTTATTTTTAAAAAAAAGAATCGCCATCATCAAAAAGTTTACAAATAATAAATGCTAGAGAGGGTATGGAGGAAAAGGGAACCCTCCTACACTGTTGGTGGGAATGTAAATTGGTACAACCATTATAGAGAACAGTATGGAGTTCTCTTAAAACACTAAAAATAGAGCTACCATATGATCCTGCAATCCCACTCCTGGGCATATATCCAGAGAAAACTATAATTTGAAAAGATACATGCTCCTCAGTGTTCATTGCAGCACTATTTACGATAGCCAAGACATTGAAACAACCTAAATGTCCATCGACAGATGAATGGATAAAGAAGTTGTGGTATATAATACACAATGGAATACTGCTTGGCCATAAAAAAGAATGAAATAATGCCGCTTGCAGCAACATGGATGGACTTAGAGATTATCAAACTAAGGTGAGGTAAACCAGACAGAAAAAGATAAATATCATGTAATATCACTTATATGTGGAATCTAAAAAAAATGATACAAATGAACTTACTTACAAAACAGAAACAGATCCACAAACATAGAAAACAAACTGATGGTTACTGAAGGGGAAAGGGGATGGGGAGGGATAAATTAGGAGGTTGGGATTAACATATATACACTACTATATATAAATTAGATAACCAACAAGGACCTACTGTATAGCACAGGGAACTATACTCAATATTTTGTAATAACCTGTAAGGGAAAAGAATCTGAAAAATTATATATATATATATATATATATATATATATAATATATATATATACACACATACATATATGTATATATATATACAACTGAATCACTGTGCTGTACACCTGAAGCTAACATGACATTGTAAATCAACTATACTTCGATAAGATTTTTAAAAAAATTAACAATACTGAACTGCTTTAAAAAGAAAAAAAGACCTGGGGAAAAATATCTAAAAATAGATCTACAATATGATCCAGCAGTTTCATTACTGGGTATATACCCAAAGAAAACACAAACACTAATTCAAAAAGTTACATGCACTGCAGTGTTCATAGCTGCATCATTTACAACAGTCAAGATATAGAAACAGTCCAGGTGTACATTCAGTAGATGAATGGATAAAGAAGAAGTGGTATGTATGAACCACTGAGGAATATTACTCAGCCATAGAAAAGAATGACAAATTTCCACTTAAAACAGTATGGATGGACCTGGAGAGTATTATGCTTAGTGAAATAAATCAGACAAAGACAAATACTGTATATCACTTATATGTAGAATCTAAAATAATATAACAAACTAGTGAATATAACAAAACAGAAACAGACTCACAGAGAACAAACTACTGTTTACCAATGGGGAGAGGGATGGGGGAGGGACAAGACATGAGTAAGGGATTAAGAAGTATAGACTTCTATGTATAAAATAAGATACAAGGATATATTGTACCCCACAGGGGACATAGCCAATATTTTATAATAACTTTAAATAGAATGTAATCTGTAAAAATATTGAGTCACTATATTGTACATATGAACCTAATATAATATTGTAAATCAACAATACTTTAATAAAAATGTGAAAAGATACAAAAATATTAAGACAATAGTGTAAGATAAGAATAATCAATATAGAGTTAACCAATTAAAACCAGAAAGTAAAAGATTAAATAATAAAATAATAAAGCATCCTCAAATGATAAAAAGTAAAATAATCTAAGATTAAGGAGATTTAAAAAATAAAATCGAACAAAAATTGAGGAGATAAGTAGATACTCAAATTAAATCTTTTTTGGAGCTTCCCTGGTGGCCCAGTGGTTAAGACTCCACACTCCCAAAGCAGGGGGCCCAGATTTGATCCTTGGTCAGGGAACTAGATCCCGCATGCCGCAGCTAAAGATCCCGCGTGCCACAACTAAGACCTGGCACAACCAAATAAGTAAATAAATATATTTTTTTTAATTAAAAATTTTTTAAAATAATTATCAATTTCATTTTAGGTTATCTCACCTTGGTCCATGGCATTCCCTCAGGACTTGTCTAGGATTCCATCCTCTTGACCTCTGACAGGATCCTCCAACTCTAATAGTGCCCTCCAGGTGGCACTCCTTAGCCTATGTCTGTTTATTTATTTTTTTTTTTATTTAAAATTTTTTTTAAATCTTGGCTGTGCCACGTGTCTTAGTTCCCTAACCAGGGATTGAACCTGGGCCCTTGTCAGTGAAAGGGTGGAGTCCTAACCACTGGACTGCCAGGGTATTCCCTCAAGTGGAATCCTGACGTTAACATCCTGTAAGAGAAGAATAAAAAGTGTTTTCTGAGCTGAGGAAGCTTCACAGCTTGAGTGCCTTACTGCAGATTGCTGTGGGATAGAGGACAGTACCTACTTAATAGTGCCATTTCTATCATGCTTCTCACATTTGAAAAAGCATCAGTTCTCAGATATTTTAAAAGAAATTTGAAAGAGTATGCTTCTTTCTTCATTGTGTCATGTTTTCAAGTCCTTAATTATTTTGTAAAACTTTGTGTATGAATGTTTCTGAATCATTGTTACAATCAAGGAATGTTTGGTTGTAACAACAGAAAGACACCCAAAAAGGTTCAAGTAGAAGGGTAGGGAGAGTTGATATCTTTTTTTTTTTTTTTTTTTTTTCCTTTTTGCGGTATGCGGGCCTCTCACTGCTGTGGCCTCTCCCGCTGCGGAGCACAGGCTCCGGACGCGCAGGCCCAGCGGCCATGGCTCACGGGCCCAGCCGCTCCGCGGCACATGGGATCCTTCCAGACCGGGGCACGAACCCGCATCCCCTGCATCGGCAGGCGGACTCCCAACCACTGCGCCACCAGGGAGGCCCCGAGAGTTGATATCTTAAAAGGGCATTTCATTTCATTCAACTGGCAGCCTCCAGGAAACAGTTCTCTGGAACCAGCTGTCTTGTTGACATTTCTCTGCATGTTTGCTTTTCTCTTCTCATTTGTTATAAATTGACTTTCCTGCTCATGCATTCACTTGCACATGGCCATATCATGACCATCTCAAAATGATAGCCTAAGACCTAGGTCTTAGTCTACGTGACTTCTGGTTGTTCTTCCCACAATTAAATGTACATGTTCTAATTCCAGATCCCCAGGAAAGAGTAATAAATTGCTTCAATCAGTTGTGTTCTGGAGGTACAGTTGGGAGTGAGGGGACAGGGTCAAATGGCACAAAGGACGTTTGCCTTCCTGGGTTACGAGCAGGGCAGGTTTTCAGAGAAGAAATTATTGGCATCTCTCCCTTTTTTTTTGTTTTTTAAGTTAACCATTTAAAACATTTATTTTTGCTACATTGGGTCTTCATTGCTGTGTGCGGGCGGGCTTTCTCTAGTTGCAGTGAGTGGGGGCTGCTCTTCGTTGAGGTGCACAGACTTCTCATTGTGGTAGCTTCTCGTTGCAGAGCACGGACTCTAGGCGCACAGGCTTCAGTAGTTGTGGCACAAGGGCTCAGTAGTTGTGGCTCACGGGCTCAGTAGTTGTGGCTCACGGGCTCAGTAGTTGTGGCTCGTGGCCTCTAGAATGCAGGCTCAGTAGTTGGGGTGTATGGGCTTAGTTGCTCCATGGCATGTGGGATCTTCCCGGACTAGGGCTTGAATCCATGTCCCCTGCATTGGCAGGCAGATTTTTAACCACTGTGCCACCAGGGCAGTCCCTATTGGCTGGCATCTCTTGTATACATCATTAATAATTTTATTTTTTATATGTAATGTGAATAATTACAGAGTAAAGAAAGGGTTCTTCTTTTTAGTCTCACCATGTCTTTCATTCTACCTGTGAATTATGTGAGCACATCTCTCTTGATAGTGATAACTTCAGTGAGTGATCACAGAATGAGATCATGTTGACTTCTGGATAGAACCCCCTTAAATACATCTCTATATTTAAGGTTTACTTATTAATTTTATATTAAATGTTATCAAATGAAGACTTTAATTCTACCTCTTAAAATTAAATATGACATTTATTTCACATTTTAAAATAATTAAGTCTATTCATGTTAACATAGACATTTTTTGACATTTGACATTTTAAAATAAATAAGTACATTCATGTCATATAGATTTTAAAACCTAATATTTTAGGATTTAATTCTTGTCCTTTGTACATTTATAGAGTCACTTCCTGTATAATTTTAAAATCTGAATTCCTCTTAGCATGCAGAATAAATAGATTATGATATACTGAAGGGCTAAGCGTCACTGTCTTGTGTCAGATTAATCCCTCATATATAGGTCATCACTTGTACTGACAGAAATGTGGCTGCAATTCACCAAAAATGCAGTGGATAAGTTTTTTTATGTAGGATGAATCCTATGCTTCTTGACTGGTTGTTGTATAATTCTCCAAACAAACGAGCAAACAAACAAACCTCCATGATTTGAAAAAAAAAATTGGTGATTATTTAACTAGGATTATAGTTTCTAGGTTATTAAAACATGGGAAATATTGCTACTTCTGAAAATTAGCTCTTTTTTGGAGTTATTTTAATGAGGTAGCAGATCTTAATGTACTTCTTTCAGAGACTTCAAGGTCATACTGTAAGGTAAAACTGTATGTTACATACATACTTATAAAATCATGGTAAAATACACATAACATAAAATGTATCATCTTAACCATTTTTAAGTGTACAGTTCAGTAGTATTAAGTATATTCACATTATTGTACTGCCAATCTTCAGAACTTTTTTGTCTTGCAAAACTGAAACTCTGTACCATTAAACAGCTCCTCCTGATTTCGTTGTGTCCTAGCCCCTGGCAGCCACCATTCTACTTTCCGTTTCTATGATTTTGACTACTCTAGATACCTCATATAACTGAAATCACACAGTATTTGTCTTTTTATGACTGGCTTCTTTCACTTAGCATAATGTCCTCAAGGTTCATCTATGCTGTAGCGTATGTCAGAATTTTCCTTCCTTTTTAAGACTGAGTATTGCATTGAATATATATATATATATATATATATATATATATATATATATATACACCACATTTTGTTTATCCATTCATTCTTTGGTGGGACACTTGGGCTGCTTTCACCTTTTGGCTATTATAAATAATGCTGCTATGAACATGGGTGTACAGATACGTATACCAGAAAAGGAATTGTTGGACGATATAGTACTATTTTTAATTTTTTTTAGGAACCGCTATGCTGTCTTCCATAGTGGCTGCACCATTTTACATTCCTACCTGTAGTCCACAAGGGTTCCAGTTCTTCCACATCCTTGCTGACATTTACTTTCTTTTTTGTCCTTAATAGCCATCCTAATGTGGTAAAGTGGTATCTCATTGTGGTTTTGGCTTGCATTTCCCTAATGATTAGTGATGTCGAGTATCTTTTCATGTGATTACTGGCCATTTGTATATCTTCTTTGGAGAAATGTTTATTCAGGTTCTTTGCCCATTTTTCAACTGGGCTGTATTTTTGTTGCTGTAGGAGTTCTTATAAGATACATGATTTGCAAAATTTTTCTTTCATTCCATAAGTTGCTTTTTCACTCTGTTGATAATGTCCTTTGATGAACAAAACGTTTTAAATTTTGATGTAGTCCAATTTATTTATTTTTACCTTTGTTGCCTGTACTTTTGGTGTCACATCCAAGAAATCATTGCCAAATCTAATGTAATGAGGCTTTTCCCTATGTTTTATTCTAAGAGTTTTACATAAATTAGGTGTTATGTTTTGGTCTTTGATCTATTTTTAGTTAATTTTTATATATGGTGCAAGGTAAGGGTCCAACTTCATTCTTTGGCATGTGGATATACAGTTTTCCCAATACTAAAATCACTTGATTATATCTCTGAGGGTTTACATCTGGGTTGTCCATTCTATTCCATTGGTCTGTATGTCTTTACATACTTTAAAATAATATAGTTAATAAAGTTTTAGAATGTAACATCACTTGTAAATTTGATAGTTCTTGTCTTTACTAACATGTCGATAGTTGGTAAGAAGCAAATATAGTATCAGTTTTGGTTATTTGGCTTTTTAGTGAAAGCAAACCATTTAGAAACAGGTATTCCAAACACAGTTTATTTTGGTAATCAGTCACAATGTCATCACTAATATGAGTTACTGTGGAACTTTTTGGGGATCTGAGAATATCAGAGAATAGTTGAAAAAGCTCATGCATCTATTCCTGAAGGAGAAAATGTGAACCTGTCAGTGCTAGTGCAGATGCTACCTAGCTGTTCTTGTTTGTGCCTCTATTCTCACATTAGAGCAGTGGAAGTTCATTCATCATCCTTCCCGTCTGTAGCAGAGCAGAAATATCAGTTTATTGGAATATTTAATAAATACCCCCAGGTCCACAACATTTTGAAAGCACAGCATTTGTAAATCATGGACACTCTTGAAGATGTCATGTATAACATATTCTTACTACTGTCTAAACTTGGTTTTCTACATATTTGAGTTAATTTTTCCAGAGGCATGTAAAGTGGGAAAAATGGGAAATTTATCTAAGAACTAAATTTTGTTTAATTTTCACCTAGATAACTGGCAAACCTACCATCATCATTATATAGAACAAAATAATTTTATTTATATCCATATTTTATCTTAATATCTCATTTAAATTTTTACTTTTTAGTATGAACTATGGTCTACTCACAAAGGACCTAGAAACAGTACTGAACTTTTCTACCAGTCTCTAGACAATGGCCAAATGAACAAAAGGATATGGTAGATCAGAAAATGTGTTTTGTATTTCTGGTTAATGACTATTTACTAGAAAATCTGGAGAAATTGTTGCAATCTTGACAAAGCCATGTTTTTCTCAATATAATGTTTTCTTTAAAAAATCAGTTAACTTTTTTGATTATTATGCTAAAGAAAAATAGGAATAGTAAAAAGAAAATTTGCCGGTAACTTTTCATCTCTTTTTAGTATGGTTCAGGTACTATGTATTACTAAAACTTTTCCAGAGCATGTTGAAAAATCTAATTTGGGTTTCACCTCCTTTCTGTATTGTACCCTCTGGTAGTGGTACAGGGGAATAGGAAGTAGGGAGAAAAATCCGAAGTATAAAAGACTTCAATCTAATTAACTCTTAACTATAAGATTTAAATATATAATGTACCTCATATACAATATTTGAAAAAGATGTTGATTATTATAGACATTTACAGTTGTAAAATATGTGCTACCTGCTAATGAATGGGGATCAAGAACTGTGAAGGGTCTGAGATTTTTACCCTACTTGCAAGCCAACAAGTTATCAAACTACAGTTTCATGCTGGTAGAAGACATGAGACTCTGGGTCAGAGACAAAAGAGAGTTTATTACTTACAGCAATAGTTGCTAGAGTATCAACATTTTTTTGCGGGGTGGGCATTGGTTTCCTAAGTCCCATTCCCACAGGGTGATGTGAAGAGGGCCAGGTGATGCTTGCACACTCACTGGGCTGTGTAAAGGGTAGGAACTCTGAGCTTAGGGAATTCAAACCTTTTATAACAGGTTGTAAACATATTGCTCCAGAAGGAGATAGTATCTGTGTTCCAAGGGGCAGTCAGTGCCTCATTATCAGTAATTCAAGAGACCCATGGAAAATTGTCTTCCAACAATGGGCCTGGGCTGAACTTTTCGCTCAATAAATACTTTATTCATCATGCAAATTAATAATATAAACAATATCACAAGAGGAGATGTTTAAAATACTTGGGAGAACCAAGTTTAAATATCCTACTTTTGAAGCACCTAATAATGTACAATTTAAGGAACTTCAAAATTTTTACAATATTGAAAATAAGTAAGTTAAAGACTTTTACTTAAGATGACTTTGCTGTTATGCTGCATGTTTTTGAAACTAATAAAACTTTACTTTGAAAATATTCTGAATTTAATTCATATTATCTCTCCTCTTTTTAATTCATATAGGGAGATTTTAATCTATATCAGGCCATGAAAAAGTTTAGATGTGAAAAATACGGGTTTTTTAAAAATAAAAAACAAGTTTCATATTTATACCAAACCGAAGTGAACCATTCTGAGAGAACCACCATCTCCGATTTCCTGAAAGTAAACAAATACAAACAATTAAAATCATATTTAAGCAGAGAGTAAAAAATAATTGACTTAATATTTATGTCTTTAATACTCTTAATTTAACTATTTAAAAACAGTGAAACAAAATAAAAAGTTGAAAATGAATTGTTTATGTGTAAACAAGAGAACTGTGTATTTATCTTACTCTTAAAATTTTGCTAGAGTGTTTATAAAAATCAGTGAAGAGAGATAACATATGAAGCATAAGACATTAAAGAAGGAAGGATAAGATGTTAGTTGAAATTTGGAAGCATCTGAAATGTTGCAAACTGTGGGTCTTCATTTGTGATTCCACCTATTTGATTTTATCTTTAAGATTTATTATTTACTTATTTTTATTTTATTTATTTTTGCTGCGTCGGGTCTTAGTTGTGGCACATGGGATCTTCATTGAGGCATGCAGGCTCCAGGTGCGTGGGCTCTGTAGTTGTGGCGCACGGGGTCCAGAGCACATGGGTTCTCTAGTTTGTGGCCCGCGGGCTCTAGTCGAGTTGCGTGAGCTCAGTAGTTGTGGCACACGGGCTTAGTTGCCCCACGGTATGTGGATCTTAGTTCCCTGACCAGGGATCGAACCCACATCCCCTGCATTGGAAGGTGGATTCTCTACCACTGGACCACCGGGAAAGTCCCCACCTATTTGATTTTACAATACTATCTGTTCTAAAAGGTCCCATGTAGCATATATTTCTTTTTTAAAATTAATTAATTAATTTATTTATTTATTTTTTGCTCTGTTGGGTCTTCGTTGCTGTGCGCAGGCTTTCTCTATTTGCGGTGAGTGGGGGTTATTCTTCGATGTGGTGCGCAGGTTTCTCGTTGCAGTGGCTTCTCTTGTTGTGGAGTATGGGCTCTAGGCACGTGGGCTTCAGTAGTTTTGGCACGTGGGCTCAGTAGTTGTGGCTCACGGGCTTAGTTGCTCCACAGCATGTGGGATCTTCCCAGACCAGGGATCGAACCTGTGTCCCCTGCAATGGCAGGTGGATTCTTCACTACTGTGCCACCAGGGAAGTCCCATGCATATATTTCTTAATTTTGATGTTTTACTGAGTATTTAATAGTGGCTCTTGAGATAATGGTTCATAGAAAAGATCATGTGTTTATAAGCCCTTTATAAAACTGTATGAAGCTACAAAGAGATACTAACAATCTCATCCATTTCCCATTTCTTATTCTTTCTGTCTTTCACATCTCCCCACCAACCCTATCAAGTATAGAAAAACAAAGGATTTTATGATAGGATTCTGAAGTTGGAGAGTGTTTAAATGTAAGACTAAATGTGAGTAATTTTATTTGAAAAAACAATACAGTGGGGACATTTTTGAAAGTTTGGAGATAACCTAATTAGAGTTGAAATGGTAAAGGGGAAAGGTAAAGAGAGTAGGCATGATGGTTAATACTTAAACTAACATGTCATAACTGGAGATATTTCTCTTATTAAAAATTATTTAAAATTTTATTCCTTAAGCTATATCTTGAAAGTTCTTTGTACTAAGAGAAGCCTTTCAGAAAGTCATTACATTATTCTATTTTAAGTAGTCATATCTCAAAGAAAACAGGTGTGGGGCTGGCAGGTAAGGGAAACTTGTATGTATGCATGTGCCTGTGGATCCTGGTTTACACACACACATACACACACACCAACCTGGAAAAACAAGTAACAAGAAGAATGAGTAATTTAATATTGCCTGAGGCTTGTGTGTGTGCTGGCAAGTTCAGGGGTTTTAGGTAGCTTTTAATTTAAAAACAAAAAACGTAAGCACTGATATTTTAAAAATATTAAGCTCCATCTCCTGGTTTATAAGCTGCCATACAAAGTCTATTTTCTATACCACTAGAATGGTCAAGAAACCTGGATTTAGCTTTTGGTCTTGTATACTGACTGGCAGGGATCCTAGGTAAATTATTTTATTTTCCTAATATCTGGTTATAATCGTTGCTGGAAGGCCAGACTTTGCATACAAGAAGTGTCATCTGGTTCAGCCATATTCTTGATGTTCTTTGGTGCCTTCTATCCAGGCCTTAAAGCCTGTTTTACTTTAGAACTTACATTTAAAAAAGTAAAAATCATAGAATTAATTTCTCAGTGATCTCCCAGGACTTAACATTTTTTTTCCTTTGAAGGATTTCCTTTAAAATCCATTTTATTTTTTAAAGACTTACTTCTAGACATTTCCAAGGTTTCCATGACTGTGTATTCCATGCTAAATAACCTTAACTTGTACCCTATTTACCTTAGAGGAATATTTTAATGAGTAATGCAATAATGTATTTTGCATACTCAATTATATAATCATTATTAAAGATAAAGTATATTAATTAAATAAAATTTGAAACACAGAAATGTACTAAAATTTACCCACAGTCCCACCAGTCATATAAAACTATGGTTTAATGTGTATTTGCTTCCTGTCACTTTTTTCCACATATATGTTTTACTTATTTTTTTAAACACAGCTGAAAGCATATTGTATGTGCAGTTCTGTACATACAGTAAGTCCCCTGCATACAAACGAGTTCCGTTCTGAGAGTGAGTTCTTAAGCCCAATTTGTTTGTAAGTCCAATAAAGTTAGCCTAGGTACCCAACTAACACACTTGGCTATACAGTACTGTACTGTAATAGGTTTATAATACTTTTCACACAAATAATACATAAAGAATAAACACAAAAATAAAACATTTTTAATCTTACAGTACAGTATCCTGAAAAGTACAGTAGTACAGTACAACAGCTGGCATACAGGGGCTGGCATCAAGTGAACAGGCAAGAAGAGTTACTGACTGGAGGAGGGAGAGGAGGTGGGAGATGGTAGAGCTGAGGGATCATCAGCAATAAGACATGGAGGGCAAGATGCAATTTCACTCACACCTGACGTTGCTGGCCCACGTTCTTGTTCCTTGCTGAATTCAATTCTACCTATCTACCCTCTTGAATAAACGATCCAGTGATGTCTGGGTAGTAGCTCTTTTTTTCTTGTCGTAGATGACACGGTAGCACTGGATTGCATTTTGAACGGCTGCTGCAACCTTTGTGTACTGTTCTATGTTTCCGTCCTGTGCCTCAAAAACTAACAGTGCCTCCTCAAAGAAAATCCCCTTGCCATTTCCTGTGTCGTGAATCTCTTCGGGTCTTCAGTTACTTCTTCCTCTTGTCTCTCTTTGTCCTTTATCTGGGCCTCCAGTTCCATCAGGTCCTCATTACTAAGCTCCTCCTGTTGCACAGCAGATTCCATTGTTATTGCCTGGCGCTTCTTAGCAGTACCAGCTATGTCACCACTCCTTTAAGGCTTGCTTCTGGACATCCTGGGCTTGAAATAAAGATACTGTACTACTGTACTCTATACAATACTGTACAATAAAGTGCACAAAAGCACAACCACTTGTAGAGGATACACGCACGTGACAATGTACGCCAGACATGTGAACTAACTTACGTGATTGGACGTGCAAACGCACGTTCACATCTTTGAAAGTTTGCAACTTGAAGATTCGTGTGTAGGAGAATTACTGTATTTGGCTTTTGAGTTTTTTGGCCTTACTTTAAACACTTCTCAGTGCTCCCACAAAGTCTTTGTTTTCAGTGGCTAAATTTTATTATATTAATTACTATAGCTTTACTTAACCATTCCTTTTTTTGGTTAAATTTATATTGTTCCCAATTTCTTCTTTTTTATAAATAACCATATGATAGACATTCTTAGGCATGAAGTTTTTTCTGTGTTTAGGATTATTTCCTTGGTATAGAGCTGTAGAAATAGAACTATTGTACCAAAGTTTATGAAATTTTAGGCTTCTGGATAAACACTCTAGAATTGGTAGTTTTGCTTTGTTTCTTTCCTAGTTTGGGAGGAAGTGATTTTGTTTGGTAACCGGAAGTGGTGGTTTCAACAGAGGCTGATCTTCATTTTATTACGTGCTGAAATTGTGCTTACCCTTGACTGAATGCTACATGTTAATTCTTGTAATAATTTACTTCAACAAAAGGGTTTTCCCCAGGCCGTCATTTGATTTCTACATATAGTTAAGTACATATTCTGAGCCACACCCTATTGCTGTTACCTAATGTTGGGTGATACCAGGTCACTTTCTTTGAAACGTACACAGACTTTTGTAAGCAAATTCTACAGACAAGTTAAGGTTTGCTTTGCTACAAAGTAGATTTTGACATGTTGCTCATTTAATTAATATAAATACCCTTTTTTAATACACTAAGTGATCATCTCATTATTTAATGTTAGGTTTCCCCTGTGTTACTGATGGTCTCTCATAAAGTTTCTGATTTGGCTCAACAGTAATTAAATCCCAGAAGTATAGTATTTTAGAGACGGAAGAAACCTTGAAGTTTTCTAATCTGAAATTCTTTCATTTTACAGTTGAGGAAACTGAGGCTCATGTGAGATAAGTGTTTTGTCCAAAGTCACTCACTTAGTGGCAGAGTTGGGATTAGAATTAAGTTCTTATTTCCCTCTCTAGTACTTTCCCCACTTTTTTATGCCTAACAACATGTGTTCCACAGGCTGTTTTATGATTAACTCCTATGATTGCCTATTCCTGTCATTTAACAGATGCCATAGTTCATCTCTACACAACAGGAAAAGCTTTCCTGATAAAGTTGGCAAGTTATTCAAGTTTCACTGTTGAATATTAACTCTCCTTTTCACATATTTGGTATCATATAGCAATTTCTTCTTAATCAGCATTCCAGAGTTGCAGTGCTTGATGTTCTTTCTAGAAAATGAAACCTCACTGACTACAGTCTAGCACTTGCCAAAGGCTAGCTTGAGGCTTCTGGTACTTATGAGAGACAAGTTTGTAGATAAGCTAACTAACTTTCCAACTACTTCTGTGTTAAGTAAACAATCAGAAAGGAATGTACTTAGAACATGTCATCTCACCTTTCCACAGAATTGTCTTCACTGAATTATTATTCAATGTAATTCCCTCAGCATTTATAGAAGATTTATAATAAAAACATCATGGGAATAGGATTTTTGTCTTTTTCAGAACCCTACATGAAGACATGTTTAGTTTGTTTTTCAGTTTTCTAACACAGTTTTTTTTCTTTTTTTTTTTTGCGGTACACAGGCCTCTCACTGTTGTGGCCTCTCCCGTTGTGGAGCACAGGCTCTGGATGCTCAGGCTCAGTGGCCATGGCTCACGGGACTAGCTGCTCTGTGGCATGTAGGATCTTCCTGGACCAGGGCACAAACCCGTGTCTCCTGCATCAGCAGGCGGACTCTCAACCACTGCGCCACCAGGGAAGCCCTCTAACACAGTTTTTGAGTGTGAAATCCAGTGCTAGAAAAATGTTTCTATCCAGGAGAATTTATTATTTGCATACTTTAAAAAAGTAAGTCAATAAAAGCAATAATAATGAGCAGTGTTTTGGACTTAATAAAATCCTTTTGCATTATCTAATTTAACATATCAATCCTGTGATGTTAGTAAGTATAACTGTTTTCATTTTACAAATTAGGGAATAGGTATAAAGAAGTGTGTGACAGGGGGAGATCAGCCAAGATGGCAGAAGAGAAAGACCCTGAGCTCACCTCCTCTCATGGGCACACCAAAATTACAACTATTTACAGAAAAACTATTGATGAAAAAGACCAGAACCTACCAGGGAAGATCTTCTACAACTAAAGGTATAAAGGAGGAACTACCATGAGATGGGCAGGAGGAATGGAGTTGCGGTATAGTCAAGTTCCATACCCCCAGGTGGGCAACCCACAAACAGGAGGATAATTACAATTGCAGACGTTCTTCCTAAAGGACAGAGAGCTCTGAGCCCCATATCGGGCTCCCTAGCCCGAGGAGCCTGTGCCGGGAAGACAAGCCCCAACAAGGACAGAAGCAGTTATTTGAAAGGAGCCTGGATCAGACCAACCTGGTGATCTTAGAGAGTCTTCCAGAGAGGCAAGAGGCAACTAGAGGTCACCCTGGGGACACAGAAACTGGTGGCAGCCATTTTGGGGAACTTCTACCACATGGACACTGGTGCTGGCAAGCGCCATTTTGGAATTCTCCCTCTAGCTTATTAACCTCAAGACCCAGCCTGGCCTCTGCCCAACAGCATGTAGGCACCAGTAAGTACTGTGACGCTTCAGGCCAGGCAATTAACTGGGCGGGGACACAGCCCCACCCACCAGCAGACAGGCTACCTTAAGACCCCCTGAGCCCACAGCTGCTCCTGGACATGGCCCTGCCCACCAAGGCCCAGGATTCAGCCCCACACACCATCTTGTAGGCACTAAACCTGGGAACCCCCCAGGGCCTTGCAGCCAGAGATCCTGGGAACCAGCTTCATCCATCAGCATGCAAACACCAGCCCCAGGGCAGCAACAGCCCGGCAGCCTGTGGAACCAGCCTGCCCACCAGCAGGGCAGCACCAGCCCCCAGCTCCGCCCACCAGCAGGTCAACACAAGTTTCTAGACACCCCGGACACTGCAGCCAGCTGTGTCAGGAACAAGCCGCACCTACCAGCAGTCTGACAACAGCTCTGGGACCCCTGGGCCCTGCAGCCAGACCCCAGGATTTGGCTCAGCATGGGCTGGCATTAGCTCCAGGACCTGGTTTCATCCACTAGTGGGTGGGCACCAGCCCCAGGATTTTCTGGTCCCAGACTCCAGCCTCCAGTGAGCCAGTACCCACCCTGGGGCCCCCTAGGGTTTCATAGCCAGCTGCCTTGTGACAGAGCCCTGCTAACCAGCAGTTGGCAGCTTTCACACAAGGCAGGGCTTGGCAACCAACTGGACCAGGGACCAACCAAGCCTACCAGACCACCTACATTAGTCAGCCCACTACAATAGAAGGGGCCACACAGCTCATGTAGGGGACACCCCTAGAGCGTATAGCTCTGGTGACGAGAGGGAAGTGCACTGCTGGGATGCATAGGACATCTCCTACAAAAAGGCACTTCTTCAAGGACAGGAAATGTAACCAACCTACCAGATATATAGAAATAAAACAGCAAGTTAGGCAAAATGGGGCAATAGAGGAACATGTTCCAAATAATGAAACAAGATAAAACCCCAAAAGAAGAACTAAGTGAAGATAGGCAATCTCCCTGAGAAAGAGTTCAGTATAATGATTGTAAAGGTGATCAAATAACTTGGGAGAAAAATGGACACACAGAGTGAGAAGTTGATTAGAGTTGGAAAATATAAAGAACAACCAACCAGAGATGAAGAATACAGTAGTGAAATGAAAAATACACTAGAAGGAATCAATGGTAGACTAAATGATACAGAGGAACAGGTCAGTGAGCTGGAGGACAGGATAGTGGAAACCAGTGATGCTGAACAGAAAAAAAGAATGAAAAGAAACAAGGACAGTTTAAGAGACCTCTGGGCAACATTAAGCATACTAACATTTGAATTATAGGGGTCCCAGAAGGAGAAGAGTGAAAGGGTCCAAGAACATGTTTGAAGACATAATAGCTGAAAATTTCCCTAACCTGGGAAAGGAAATAGATATCCAAGTCCTGGAAACACAGAGTCCTAAACAGGATCAACACACACCAAGATACATTGTAATTAATATGTCAAAAAATTAAAGATAAAGACAGAATATTAAAAGCAGCAAGGGAAAAGCAACAAGTTACATGCAAAGGAACTCCCATAAAGCTGTCAGCTGACTTTTCAGCAGAAATTCTTCAGGCCAGAAGGGAGTGGCATGATATATTTAAAGTGATGAAAAGGAAAAGCTTACAACCAAGAATACTCTATCTGGCAAGGCTCTCATTCAGATTTGATGGTGAAATCAAAAGTTTTACAGGCACACAAAAGCGAAAAGAGTTCGGCACCACCAAACCAGCTTTACAAGATACGTTAAAGTGAAAAAGAAAAGGCCAAAGAAACATGAAAATTACGAAAAGGAAAAAGCTCATTGGTAAAGGCAAACATACAGTAAAAGTAGAAAATCAACCATGTACAAGGTAGTAGGAAAGTTAAAAAACAAGAATAGTGAAATCATCTATATCCACAATAAGCAGTTAATGGATACACAAAACAATTCGATGTAAAACGTAGCATCATGAAAAGTAATTGTGAGAGGAGGAGAGTACAAATGCAGGGTTGTTAAAATGTGTTTGCAATTAAGAGATCAGCAACTTAAAATAAACATGTATATATAAAGAGATTGCTATATATAAACCTCCTGGTAACCACAAACCAAAAATCTATAATAAATATACAAAAAAAGAAAGGAATCCAAGCGTAACACTAAAGATAGTCATCAAATCACAAGAAAATAGAACAAAGAAGAAGAAAGGAACAAAGAGAAAAGACAAAAACAACCCAAAGCCAATTAACAAAGTGGCAGTAAGAATGTATATATAGATAATTACTTTAATTATAAATAGGCTAAATACCCCAATCAAAAGACAGAGTGGGGCTTCCCTGGTGGCGCAGTGGTTGAGAGTCCGCCTGCCGATGCAGGGGACACGGGTTCGTGCCCCGATCCCGGAGGATCCCACATGCCGCGGAGCGGCTGGGCCCGCGAGCCATGGCCGCGGAGCCTGTGTGTCCGGAGCCTGTGCTCCGCAATGGGAGAGGCCACAGCAGTGAGAGGCCCGCGTACAGCAAAAAAAAAAAAAAAAAAAAAAAAGACAGAGTGACTGAATGGATACAAGCAAGACCTATATATTTGCCACCTACCAGAGACTCACTTCAGATCTAAAGACACACACAGACTGAAAGTGAGAGGATGGAAAAAGGTTATCCTATGCAAATGGCAATCAAAAGAAAGCCAGGGTAGAAATAAATATATCAGACAAAATAGACTTTAAGACAAAGACTGTTCCACAAGAAGATATAACAATTGTAAATAAGTATGCACCCAATATAAGAGCACCTAAATACATAAAGCAAATATTAACAGACATAAAGGGAGAAATGAACAGTAACACAATAATAGTAGGGGACTTTAACCCCCCATCTACATCAATAGATTGTGCAAACAGAAAATCAATAAGGAACCAGTGACCTTAAATGACACATTTAGACCAGATGGACTTAACTGATACATATATAACATTTCCACCCCAAAGCAGCAGAATATACATTCTTCTCAAGTGCACATGGGACATGCTCCAGGATGGATTACAGGCTAGGCCACAAAACAAGCCTTGGTAAATTTAGGAAACTTGAAATCACATTAAGCAAAATTTCCGACCACAACACTATGAGACTAGGAATCAACTACAAGGAAAAAATACAAATACACAGACATGTGGAGGCTAGCAATATGCTACTAAACAACCAATGGATCACTGAAGAAATCAAAGAGTTAATAAAAAAATACCTGGAGACAAATGAAAATACAACAATCCAAAATCTATGGGATGCAACAAAAACAGTTCTAAGAGGGAAATTTATAGTGATGCAAGCTTACTGCAGAAAACAAGAAAAATTTCAAATAAACCTAGCCTTACACCTAAAGTAACTAGGAAAAAAACAAACAAAACCCAGTTAGTAGAAGAAAAGAAATTATTAAAGATCAAAGCAGAAATACATGAAATAGAGACTAAAAAACAATAGAAAAATCAATGAACCTAAGAGATCGTTCTGTAAAAAGATAAATAGAATTGACAAACCTTTAGCTAGGCTCATTGAGAGAAAAAGGGAGAGAGCCCAAATCAAAAAAATCAGAAATGAAAAAGGAAAAGTTGCAACCAACACCACAGAAATACAAAGGATCATAAGAGATTAATATGAACAACTATTTGCTTATAAAATGGACAACCTAGAAGAAATGGACAAATTCCTAGAAAGGTACACTCTCCCAAGACTGAACCAGGAACAAATAGAAGATATGAATGGACCAGTTATCAGTAATGAAATTGAATCAGTAATATTGATAATAATAAGGAAAAAAAAACTCCCAATAAACAAACATCCAGGACCAGATGTCTTCACAGGTGAATTCTACCAAACATTGAGAGAAGAGTTAACACCTGTCATTCTAAACTATTTTGAAAAATTGCTGAGGAAAGAATGCTTCTGAACTCATTCTATGAGGCCAGCATCATCCTGATACCAAAACCAGAAAAAGATATTACACAAAAAGAGGAAACTATAGGCCGATATCACTGATGAACATAGATGCAAAAATCCTCAACAAAATACTAGCAAACTGAATTCAACAATACATTAAAAGGATCGTACAGCATGATCAAGTGGGATTTATCCCAGGAATGCAGAGATGGTTCAATATCCACAAAATCAATCAATGTGATACATCACATTAACAAACTGAAGAGTAAAAACCATATGATCATCTCAATAGGTGCAGAAAAAGCTTTTGACAAAATTCAACATCCATTTATGATAGAAGTGGGTATAGAGGGAATATACCTCAACATAATAAAGGTTGTATATGATAAGCCCACAGCTGACATCTTACTCAACGGTGAAAAGCTGAAAGCATTTTCTCTAAGATTAGGAACAACACAAGGATGCCCACTCTTGCCAGTTTCATTCAACATAGTATTAGAAGTCCTAGCCATAGCAATTAGACAAGAAAAAGAAAAAAAGAGTCCAAATTGGAAAGGAAGAAGTAAAATTGTCACTGTTTGAAGATGACATGATACTATACCTAGAAAATCCTTAAGATGCTACCAAAAAATTACTAGAGCTCATCAATAAATATGGTAAAGTTGCAGGATGCAAAATTAATACACAAAAATCTGTTGCATTTCTATACACTAACAACAAAATATCAGAAAGAGAAATTAAGGAAACATCCCATTTATAGTTAAAAAAAAAAAAGAACTAGGAATAAACTTACCTAAGGAGGTAAAAGTCCTGTACTTGGAAAACTGTAAGACACTGATGAAAGAAATTGAATAAAACACAAACAGATGGAAAGATATACCATTTTCCAGACTCATAGACATAGAGAACAAACTAGTGGTTATCAGTGGGGAGAGGGCAGGGAGTGGGGCAAGATAGGGGTAAGGGATTAAGAGGTAAAAACTACTATATATATAAAATAAATAAGCTACAAGAATACATTGTACAACATAGGAAATATAGCCAATATTTTATAATAACTATAAATGGAATATGACCATTAAAAATTGTGAATCACTATGTTGTACACCTGAAACATATTATACATCAACTATACCTTAATAAGAAAAAGGTATGCCTTTTTCTTTTTTTTTTTTTTTTTTTTTTTTCCCTTCTTTTTTTTTTTTTTTTTTTATTTTACAAATTTAATCAGTTATACATATACATATGTTCCCATATCCCCTCCCTTTTGCGTCTCCCTCCCACCCTCCCTATCCCACCCCTCCAGGCGGTCACAAAGAACCGGGCTGATCTCCCTGTGCTATGCGGCTGCTTCCCACTAGCTATCTACCTTACATTTGGTAGTGTATATATGTCCATGCCGCTCTTTCACTTTGTCACAGCTTACCCTTCCCCCTCCCCATATCCTCAAGTCCATGCTCTAGTAGGTCTGTGTCTTTATTCCTGTCTTACCCCTATGTTCTTGATGACATTTTTTTCTTAAATTCCATATATATGTGTCAGCATACAGTATTTGTCTTTCTCTTTCTGACTTACTTCACTCTGTATGACAGACTCTAGGTCCATCCACCTCATTACAAATAGCTCAATTTCATTTCTTTTTATGGCTGAGTAATATTCCATTGTATATATGTGCCACATCTTCTTTATCCATTCATCCGATGATGGACACTTAGGTTGTTTCCATCTCCGGGCTATTGTAAATAGGGCTGCTATGAACATTTTGGTACATGTCTCTTTTTGAATTATGGTTTTCTCAGGGTATATGCCCAGTAGTGGGATTGCTGGGTCATATGGTAGTTCTATTTGTAGTTTTTTAAGGAACCTCCATACTGTTCTCCATAGTGGCTGTACCAATTCACATTCCCACCAGCAGTGCAAGAGTGTTCCCTTTTTTCCACACCCTCTCCAGCATTTATTGTTTCTAGATTTTTTGATGATGGCCATTCTGACTGGTGTGAGATGATATCTCATTGTAGTTTTGATTTGCATTTCTCTAATGAGTAAAGATGTTGAGCATCCTTTCATGTGTTTGTTGGCTGTCTGTATATCTTCTGTGGAGAAATGTCTATTTAGGTCTTCTGCCCATTTTTGGATTGGGTTGTTTGTTTTTTTGCTATTGAGCTGCATGAGCTGCTTATAAATTTTGGAGATTAATCCTTTGTCAGTTGCTTCATTTGCAAATATTTTCTCCCATTCTGAGGGTTGTCTTTTGGTCTTGTTTATGGTTTCCTTTGCTGTGCAAAAGCTTTGAAGTTTCATTAGGTCCCATGTGTTTATTTTTGTCTTTATTTCCATTTCTCTAGGAGGTGGGTCAAAAAGGATCTTGCTGTGATTTATGTCATAGAGTGTTCTGCCTATGTTTTCCTCTAGGAGTTTGATAGTGTCTGGCCTTACATTTAGGTCTTTAATCCATTTTGAGCTAATTTTTGTGTATGGTGTTAGGGAGTGATCTAATCTCATACTTTTACATGTCCCTGTCCAGTTTTCCCAGCACCACTTATTGAAGAGACTGTCCTTTCTCCACTGTACATTCCTGCCTCCTTTATCAAAGATAAGGTGACCATATGTCCGTGGGTTTATCTCTGGGCTTTCTATCCTGTTCCATTGATCTATCTTTCTGTTTTTGTGCCAGTACCATACTGTCTTGATTACTGTAGCTTTGTAGTATAGTCTGAAGTCAGGGAGCCTGATTCCTCCAGCTCCATTTTTCGTTCTCAAGATTGCTTTGGCTATTCGGGGTCTTTTGTGTTTCCATACAAATTGTGAAATTTTTTGTTCTAGTTCTGTGAAAAATGCCATTGGTAGTTTGATAGGGATTGCATTGAATCTGTAGATTGCTTTGGGTAGTAGAGTCATTTTCACAATGTTGATTCTTCCAATCCAAGAACATGGTACATCTCTCCATCTATTTGTATCATCTTTAATTTCTTTCATCAGTGTCTTATAATTTTCTGCATACAGGTCTTTTGTCTCCTTAGGTAGGTTTATTCCTAGATATTTTATTCTTTTTGTTGCAATGGTAAATGGGAGTGTTTCCTTGATTTCACTTTCAGATTTTTCATCATTAGTATATAGGAATGCCAGAGATTTCTGTGCATTAATTTTGTATCCTGCAACTTTACCAAATTCATTGATTAGCTCTAGTAGTTTTCTGGTAGCATCTTTAGGATTCTCTATGTATAGTATCATGTCATCTGCAAACAGTGACAGCTTTACTTCTTCTTTTCCCATTTGGATTCCTTTTATTTCCTTTTCTTCTCTGATTGCTGTGGCTAAAACTTCCAAAACTATGTTGAATAAGAGTGGTGAGAGTGGGCAACCTTGTCTTGTTCCTGATCTTAGTGGAAATGGTTTCAGTTTTTCACCATTGAGGACGATGCTGGCTGTGGGTTTGTCATATATGGCCTTTATTATGTTGAGGAAAGTTCCCTCTATGCCTACTTTCTGCAGGGTTTTTATCATAAATGGGTGTTGAATTTTGTCAAAAGCTTTCTCTGCATCTATTGAGATGATCATATGGTTTTTCTCCTTCAACTTGTTAATATGGTGTATCACATTGATTGATTTGCGTATATTGAAGAATCCTTGCATTCCTGGAATAAACCCCACTTGATCATGGTGTATGATCCTTTTAATGTGCTGTTGGATTCTGTTTGCTAGTATTTTGTTGAGGATTTTTGCATCTATGTTCATCAGTGATATTGGCCTGTAGTTTTCTTTCTTTGTGACATCCTTGTCTGGTTTTGGTATCAAGGTGATGGTGGCCTCGTAGAATGAGTTTGGGAGTGTTCCTCCCTCTGCTATATTTTGGAAGAGTTTGAGAAGGATAGGTGTTAGCTCTTCTCTAAATGCTTGATAGAATTCGCCTGTGAAGCCATCTGGTCCTGGGCTTTTGTTTGTTGGAAGATTTTTAATCACAGTTTCAATTTCAGTGCTTGTGATTGGTCTATTCATATTTTCTATTTCTTCCTGATTCAGTCTTGGCAGGTTGTGCATTTCTAAGAATTTGTCCATTTCTTCCAGGTTGTCCATTTTATTGGCATAGAGTTGCTTATAGTAATCTCTCATGATGTTTTGTATTTCTGCAGTGTCAGTTGTTACTTCTCCTTTTTCATTTCTAATTCTATTGATTTGAGTCTTCTCCCTTTTTTTCTTGATGAGTCTGGCTAATGGTTTATCAATTTTGTTTATCTTCTCAAAGAACCAGCTTTTAGTTTTATTGATCTTTGCTATCGTTTCCTTCATTTCTTTTTCATTTATTTCTGATCTGATTTTTATGATTTCTTTCCTTCTGCTAACTTTGGGATGTTTTTGTTCTTCTTTCTCTAATTGCTTTAGGTGCAAGGTTAGGTTGTTTATTCGAGATGTTTCCTGTTTCTTAAGGTGGGATTGTATTGCCATAAACTTCCCCCTTAGAACTGCTTTTGCTGCATCCCATAGGTTTTGGGTCGTCGTGTCTCCATTGTCATTTGTTTCTAGGTATTTTTTAATTTCCTCTTTGATTTCTTCAGTGATCACTTCGTTATTTAGTAGTGTATTATTTAGCCTCCATGTGTTTGTATGTTTTACAGCTCTTTTCCTGTAATTGATATCTAGTCTCATAGCATTGTGGTCAGAAAAGATACTTGATACAATTTCAATTTTCTTAAATTTACCAAGGCTTGATTTGTGACCCAAGATATGATCTATCCTGGAGAATGTTCCATGAGCACTTGAGAAAAATGTGTATTCTGTTGTTTTTGGATGAAATGTCCTATAAATATCAATTAAGTCCATCTTGTTTAATGTATCATTTAAAGCTTGTGTTTCCTTATTTATTTTCATTTTGGATGACCTGTCCATTGGTGAAAGTGGGGTGTTAAAGTCCCCTACTATGATTGTGTTACTGTCGATTTCTTCTTTTATGGCTGTTAATATTTCCCTTATGTATTGAGGTGCTCCTATGTTTGGTGCATAAATATTTACAATTGTTATATCTTCTTCTTGGATTGATCCCTTGATCATTATGTAGTGTCCTTCTTTGTCTCTTCTAGTAGTCTTTATTTTAAAGTCTATTTTGTCTGATATGAGAATTGCTACTCCAGCTTTCTTTTGGTTTCCATTTGCATGGAATATCTTTTTCCATCCCCTTACTTTCAGTCTGTATGTGTCTCTAGGTCTGAAGTGGGTCTCTTGTAGACAACATATATATGGGTCTTGTTTTTGTATCCATTCAGCCAGTCTGTGTCTTTTGGTGGGAGCATTTAGTCCATTTACATTTAAGGTAATTATTGATATGTATGTTCCTATTCCCATTTTCTTAATTGTTTTGGGTTCGTTATTGTAGTTCTTTTCCTTCTGTTGTGTTTCTTGCCTAGAGAAGTTCCTTTAGCATTTGTTGTAAAGCTGGTTTGGTGGTGCTGAACTCTCTCAGCTTTTGCTTGTCCGTAAACGTTTTAATTTCTCCATCAAATCTGAATGAGATCCTTGCTGGGTAGAGTAATCTTGGTTGCAGGTTTTTCTCCTTCATCACTTTAATTATGTCCTGCCACTCCCTTCTGGCTTGTAGAGTTTCTGCTGAGAGATCAGCTGTTATCCTGATGGGGATTCCCTTGTGTGTTATTTGTTGTTTTTGCCTTGCTGCTTTTAATATGATTTCTTTGTGTTTAATTTTTGACAGTTTGATTAATATGTGTCTTGGTGTATTTCTCCTTGGATTTATTCTGTATGGGACTCTCTGTGCCTCCTGGACTTGATTAACTATTTCCTTTCCCATATTAGGGAAGTTTTCAACTATAATCTCTTCAAATATTTTCTCAGTCCCTTTCTTTTTCTCTTCTTCTTCTGGAACCCCTATAATTCGAATGTTGGTGCGTTTAATGTTGTCCCAGAGGTCTCTGAGACTGTCCTCTGTTCTTTTCATTCTTTTTTCTTTATTTTGCTGTGCAGCAGTTATTTCCACTATTTTATCTTCCACCTCACTTATCCGTTCTTCTGCCTCAGTTATTCTGCTATTGATCCCATCTAGAGTATTTTTTATTTCATGTATTGTGTTTTTAATCGATGCTTGATTCATCTTTAGTTCTTCTAGGTCCTTGTTAACTGTTTCTTGCATTTTGTCTATTCTATTTCCAAGATTTTGGATCATCTTTACCATCATTATTCTGAATTCTTTTTCAGGTAGACTGCCTATTACCTCTTCATTTTTTAGGTCTGGTGGGTTTTTATCTTGCTCCTTCTCCTGCTGTGTGTTTTTCTGTCTTCTCATTTTGCTTATGTTACTGTGTTTGGGGTCTCCTTTTTGCAGGCTGCAGGTTCGTAGTTCCCGTTGTTTTTGGTGTCTGTCCCCAGTGGCTAAGGTTGGTTTAGTGGGTTGTGTAGGCTTCTTGGTGGAGGGGACTACTGCCTGTGTTCTGGTGGATGAGGCTGGATCTTGTCTTTCTGGTGGGCAGGTCCACGTCTGGTGGTGTGTTTTGGGGTGTTTGTTGACTTTTTATGATTTGAGGCAGCCTCTCAGCTAATGGGTGGTGTTGTGTTCCTGTCTTGCTAGTTGTTTGGCATAGGGTGTCCAGCACTGTAGCTTGCTGGTCGTTGAGTGAAGCTGGGTGCTGGTGTTGAGATGGAGATCTCTGGAAGATTTTCGCCATTTGATATTATGTGGAGCTGGGAGGTCTCTTGTGGACCAGTGTCCTGAAGTTCGCTCTCCCACCTCAGAGGCACAGCACTGACTCCTGGCTCCTCAATTTGGGATGATTTGTTGTCTATTCATGTATTCCACAGATGCAGGGTACATGAAGTTGATTGTGGAGCTTTAACTCGCTGCTTCTGAGGCTGCTGGGAGAGGTTTCCCTTTCTCTTCTTTGTTCTCACAGCTCCTGGGTCTCAGCTTTGGATTTGGCCCCGCCTCTGCATGTAGGTCGCCGGAGGGCGTCTGTTCTTCGCTCAGACAGGACAGGGTTAAAGGAGCAGCCTCTTCGGGGACTCTGGCTCACTCAGGCCGGGCGGGAGGGAGGGGCACGGAGTGAGGGGCGAGCCTGCAGCGGCAGAGGTCGGCGTGACGTTGCACCAGCCCGAGGCGCGCCGTGCGTTCCCCCAGGGAAGCCGCCCCTGGATCCCGGGACCCCGGCAGTGGCAGGCTGCACAGGCTCCCGGAAGGGCGGTGTGGACAGTGTCCTGCGCTCGCACACAGGCTTCTTGGCGGCGGCAGCAGCAGCCCCAGCGTCCCACGCCCGTCTCTGGGCTCCGCGCTTTCAGCCGCGACTCGCGCCCGTCTCTGGAGCTCCTTTACGCGGCGCTCTTAATCCCCTCTCCTCGCGCACCAGGAAACCAAGAGGGAAGAAAAAGTCTCCTGCCTCTTCGGCAGCTCCAGAGTTTTCCCGGACTCCCTCCCGGCTAGCTGTGCCACACTAGCCCCCTTCAGGCTGAGTTCTCGCCGCCAGTCCCAGTCCTCTCCCTGCGCTCTGACCGAAGCCCGAGCCTCAGCTCCAGCGCCGCCCGCCCTGGCGGGGGAGCAGACAAGCCTCTCGGGCTGGTGAGTGCCGCTCGGCACCGCTCCTCTGTGCGGGAATCTCTCTGCTTTGCCCTACCCAGGTATGTGGGGAGTTTCTTGCCTTTTGGGAGGTCTGGGGTCTTCTGCCAGCGTTCAGTAGGTGTTCTGTAGGAGTTGTTGCACGTGTAGCTGTATTTCTGGTGTATCTGTGGGGAGGAAGGTGATCTCCGCGTCTTACTCTTCCGCCATCTTACCCGGAAGTCCCTCGGTATGCCTTTTTCATGGATTGGAAGAATTAATATTGTTAAAATGACCACACTTACTACCCAAGGCAGTCTGCAGTTCAGTGCAATCCCTATCAAATTGCCAGTGGCATTTTTCACAGAACTAGAACAAATAATTTAAAAATTTATATGGAAACACGAAAGACCCTAAATATCCAAAACAATCTTGAGAAAGAACAGAGTTGGAGATATCACTCTCCCTGACTTCAGGCTCTACTACAAAGCTACAGTAATCAAAACAGTATATACTCACAGCAATCAAAATTCATCACCATTGCTATTTATTTACTAAGAGATTGAATGTGCTGCCAGTAACAGTGAGGTTGCTGATGATCATGGAATCCTGGAATATATGTAACCTTTAAAAATTGAGAATCACTATATTGTACACCTGTAACTTATATAGTGTTGTACTTCAACTATACTTCAATTAAAAAATGAAAAAAAAAGTATCGTACTGGCACAGAAACAGATCAGTGGAACAGAATAAAGAGCTCAGAAATAAACCCACACACTACAGTCAATTAATCTACAACAAAATAGGCAAAATATGGAATGGAGAAAAGATAGTCGCTTCAATAAGTGGTGCTGGGAAAGCTACATGTAAAAGAATGAAATTAGAACATTTTTCTCACACCTTATACAAAAATAAACTCAAAATGGAATAAAGACCTAAATTTAAGACCGGAATCCATAAAACTCCTAGAAGAAAACACAGGCAGAACACTCTTTGACATAAATTGTAGCAATATTTTTTTTGGATCTGTCTCCTAAGGCAAAGAAACAAAAGGAAAAATAAATAGGATCCAATTAAACTTAAAAGCTTTTGCACAGCAAAGGAAACCATTGACAAAAAGAGAAGATAGCTTATGGAATGGGAGAAAATATTTGCAAATGATATGACCGATAAAGGGTTAATATCTAAAATATATGTACGGCTCATACAACTCATTATCAAAACAAACAAACAACCCGTAAAAAATGGTCAGAAGGCCTGAATAGACATTTTTCCAAAGAAGACATACAGATGGCCAAAAGGCACCCGAAAAGATGCTCAACATCACTAAGCATCACAGAAATGAAAATCAAAGCCACAATGAGATATTACCTCTCATCTTTCAGAATGGCTATCATTAAAGGACCACAAATAAGGAATGTTGGTGAGGATGTAGAGAAAAGGGGACCCTGTACACTGTTGGTGGAAATTCAGATTGGTGCAGCCACTGTGGAAAACATTATGGAGGTTGCTGAAAAAACTAAAAATAGAACTACCATATGATCCAGCAATTCCACTCTTGGGTATATATATCTGAAGAAAATGAAATGAAGAAAATGAAAACAAATTCAAAAGGATACCTGTACTCCAATGTTCATAGCAGCATTTTTTACAATAGTGAAGATATGGAAGGAACCTTAAGTGTCCATCAGCAGATGAATTGGTAAATAAGATGTGGTATATACAATGGAATACTACTCAGCAATAGCAGAGAATGAAATTTTGCCATTTGCAGCAACATGGGTGGACTTGGAGGGTATTATGCTAAGTGAAATAAGTCAGAGAGAGAGAGAAATACTGTATGATATCACTTATGTTTGGAATCTAAAAACTGCAACAAACTAATGAATATAACAAAAAGAAGTAGACTCATGGATATAGAGAACAACCAGTGGTTACCAGTGGGGAAAGGGAATGGAGGGAGGGGCAATATAGGGGTACAAACTATTATGTATAAAATAAGCTGCAAGGGTATATTGTACAACACAGGGAATATAGCCAATATTTTATAGTAACTATAAATAGAATATAATCTTTTTTTAAATAAATTTATTTATTTATTTTTGGCTGTGTGGGGTCTTTGTTGCTGCGCACAGGCTTTCTGTAGTTGCGGAGAGCGGGGGCTACTCTTCGTTGTGGTGCATGGGCTTCTCATTGTGGTGGCTTCTCTTGTTGTGGAGCATGGGCTCTAGGCGCACAGGCTTTGGTAGTTGTGGCACGCGGATTCAGTAGTTGTGGCTCGCAGGCTCTAGATCAGGGGCTCAGTAGTTGTGGCACATGGGCTTAGTTACTCCACAGCATGTGGGATCTTCCTGTACAGGGCTCGAACCCATGTCCCCTGCATTGGCAGGTAGATTCTTGACCACTGAGCCACCAGGGAAGTTCCAAGAGTATAATCTTTAAAAATTGTGAATCACTGTGTTGTGCATCTGAAACTTATATAATATTGTATATCAACTCTACCTCAATTAAAAGGAAGTTGTGTGGCAGTGAGAAAGCAGTGGAATAAAACTGGAACTGAGATATTTTGTTTGTAAATCCTGTATTATTTCTATTATACCATTTGCCTCCCAAAGTATGCCTATTTCCCTTTTTAGCCTTAGACTCCCCAAATTCAGAGCTAAACTCAATTTTTTTTTTTTTTTTTTTTTTTTTTTTTTTTTGCGGTATGCGGGCCTCTCACTGTTGTGGCCTCCCCCGTTGCGGAGCACAGGCTCCGGACGCGCAGGCTCCGGACGCGCAGGCTCAGCGGCCATGGCTCACGGGCCCAGCCGCTCCGCGGCATATGGGATCCTCCCAGACCGGGGCACGAACCCGTATCCCCTGCATCGGCAGGCGGACTCTCAACCACTTGCGCCACCAGGGAGGCCCTAAACTCAATTTTAATTTGAGTAATACAGCCCAGATATTCAACAACTTCTCTTACTTTGCAACTTTTAATTGATTTTTGCTTTGTGTAATTTTACTTTAGATATTGTTTATGAAATAATTTTGGGAATTTCCTCAAATCTTTCAAAAAGTAGATGAGATAAATTGGTTTGTATCTATGAAAACTGATCACTGTGTTATGACTGTGTTCACATTTTTTTTTTTTTGCGGTATGCGGGCCTCTCACTGCTGTGGCCTCTCCCGCCGCAGAGCACAGGCTCTGGACGCGCAGGCTCAGCGGCCATGGCTCACAGGCCCAGCCGCTTCCGCGGCACGTGGGATCCTCCCGGACCGGGGCACGAACCTGCGTCCCCTGCATCAGCAGGTGGATTCTCAACCACTGTGCCACCAGGGAAGCCCTCCACACTTTTGTTTTTTTAACTAATGTTTTATGTAACTCACCTCTTTAGGCGATATGTTGATACATTTTAAGATAAAAAAATCGGGCTTCCCTGGTGGCACAGTGGTTGAGAGTCTGCCTGCCGATGCAGGGGACGCAGGTTCGTGCCCCGGTCCGGGAAGATCCCATGTGCCGTGGAACGGCTGGCTCCATGAGCCATGGCCGCTGAGCCTGCGTGTCCGGAGCCTGTGCTCCGCAGCGGGAGAGGCCACAGCAGTAAGAGGCCTGTGTACCGCAAAAAAAAAAAAAAAATAATAATAATAATAATAATAATAATAAATCATTCTTTGGAGGAAACAAGTATGAGAATAGTTTATCACTTATTCCATCTCAACAAATATTTGAGGCTGTTGTCATCCATCAAGTAGATTAATACACTTTGTGATAGAAGGATCAGTGAACACAAAAATTGATATTTTTTATCACATTTTTAGAAATTACATACTTTTACTCCAGTTATATAAGGTGCTCTTTATTAATGTGGATAATTATCAATTTGTAAATATTGGGGATATATCTATTTGTATACATATATACACTCTATTCTATCTGTACTACTCTCTTCTGCCTAGGCTCAACCCTCCTGGGTGATTCTAAGGGCAGAAAGAGCAATATAAGTAGCAAATTGCTGTATCTGTCATAATTCCATATTAAAAAGAATGGGTTTCTACCATTTCCAAAATTTCCAGACAGTATGCCAGTGAGTAGTACAGCAAAACAAATTAGATGTAAAACTTCATGATTTGTTACCTACTTGTCCATGACCAGAGTCAGTGGTAGGGAACAAGAGGTATGCTCCATACCTGGAAACTCATTCCAACATGCAACCCAAAGTAGCTTCTTTAAAATGTATTGATTAAAGTTTAACAGAGAACTCACATTCTTTCCCTCAGTTTTTGTCATTAGCAGAAATCCCTGCCAGAACCTTCCCTGGAGCTAGCTAGACCCCTAGTGGTTTCATTTTTTTTTCCTTTTGTTTTTTAAATTGTGGTGAAATATACATAAAATTTACCATTTTAACTATTCATGACTTTTTCTAATTTGTTTTTTCTTCATTGTGGCTGATTTAACTGTAACTCAGTTAAGATCTGTTTAAGTATGTTTTTCAAAATAGTTCTGGAGAAAGTGGGCAAGAATCTTCTTAAAGTGTACTACATCCATCAGAGAACAGTCTATGAAATTGCAGGGCACCTGAGGTTAGTAAGATCACTGTGAAGATGGTTTATAAGTTGTAAAAGTGAGGATGAATTAATATTTTCTTATTGCAGGGGGAAAATGCCAGAGCATTTTTTGTTTTCATGAAGACTAATATTAATTTTTCTTCAGATGGTAGTTATTTCAAATTAAGACATGGTAACATAATTCTCTTTTCATGTTTTTTGACAAAAGAGAATGTGAACAGGGAAATATGAAGGACAAACTTTTTCTTGAAAAGTTGTAAAGATGCAGTAATGTATACTATTAGAGAAAAATGTATCTACTGTAGTAATTAAGGTTTGACAGCAAGCTAATTCAAAGCATCAGAGAACTTTACATCTGGATTTCTCTATATATTCCGCAGAGGATTTTACCCAAGGAATTTTTCTTAGAATTAAAGTCCATATTCTGATGAGCCTAAGGCTAGGTCATGGTTAAAATAAGCAGTAATTAAAAATAGTGTCACTCCTTACTTTAACTGTAAACTATCTTCAGGCCTGAGCAGAATATGAACTTTAAGAAAATTGTTTGGCTAAAATTCCTCTGGGGATTGATGGAAATAGATAGATAGGTAGATAGATAATCTGTAATAATATAATATATGTTATGTATAATATATATATACACACTTATATAATGGAACACTTAAGATTTGTGCATTTAATTGTACATTTTATAAGGGGAGGGGAAGGATTGTAAATAAACATTAAACTCCAGTTAATGATATGCATGCTAAAGTGGCTTAAAGTGGTGAAGTGTACAGATGTCTGAAACTTACTTCAAAATGTATCAAAATATAAGATGGTTGATAGAAGGACGGTTTGATGGATAGATATATGATAAAGCAATTACTATGAAACATTAACTGTAGAATCTAGGTAGTAGGTTTGTGTATGTTTATTGTCAAAGTCTTAACAACTTTTCTGTATATTTGAAATTTTTCATAATAAAATATTGGAAAAAAATAGTGTTAGCGATAAGATACCTAAATAGTTCTAGTAGATCTACTTTGGTTCAATTAATGTTTATTGACATATTGACACCTCTAGTATGCCAAGTGATATAACAGGTATTAGGGATATATAATGACTCAAGATTCTCAGGTGGGGAGTAGTAGGAGATGAAATTGGAGAGGACATAGGTTGGGTAACGGAGAGTCTTATATACCATAATAAGGAGCTTGGCCTTTATCCTATGGGGTTTTAGGCAGGGGAATTATAGGTAGATCACTCTTGTAGCTTTGTGGAGGCTATATTTGAGGTCGTGGTGGCAGTGGTGGGGATAGACTAAAGATAACAATATCAGTTAGGAAGCAGTATTCCAGGTACAGATAATTAAGATCTGAATTACAATGGGGCTAGATTCTAGAAATATTTAGGAGCAATCAACAGAACTTGATGATTGGTTTGATTAGCCATAGGTGGGTTGTAGGAAATCAAGAATCATATAAATAACCATATAAGAGAAGGATCAAGTTTGGGGCTGGAGGATAAAACGATGAGTTTGGTTTAAGGTATGTTATGTTTCAGATATGTGAAAGTAACCAGGTTAGGTCCAAGATGGAGTCATTCATGCTAAGCCCCATGTCAGCAAACCTAAACTAAGCTTCTTCGCTTGGCTCTTCTAGAAAAGGACGGTCGAGGTCAATGAATCAGTGCCTGCCTGCTCAGCACAAGTTACCTAAGACTTCCCTTTGCAACATGTAAGGAAAGTAACCCTGCTTTAACCAATCAGCTAATGCCCAGTATAACTTCCTTGTTCCTGCTCACTTTGGTCTATAAAATCTCTTACTTTGTACAGCAATTCAGAGGTCCTTTCTATCTACTAGATTGGATGTTGCCAACTTCATGAATCATTGAATAAAAGCTTGTTATGTCAATATATTTTTTCTGGAAATTTTTCTTTTAACAGATATTATCTAGTCAAAGAGGTATTTATTCATTCATTTGTACCTATGTTATTTGACAAATATTGACCACAGAATTCCATGCCTGCTCTTAATGATAAGATGGTGAGCAAAATGGACATAAATAATGCCTTTAAGAAACATAGTCTAGAGGGAAGAGATATGGGGACATATGTATATGTATAACTGGTTCACTTTGTTATAAAGCAGAAACTAACACACGATTGTATAGCAATTATACTCCAATAAAGATGTTAAAAACAAAAAGAAACAGTCTATGGGAGAGACAATTAAATCAGAAGGGATAATAAAGAGTGATCTTTCTGGTGATAGGAGAAGCAAAGGATGCTGTGGAACTTCATAGAAGGGACAGCTATCTTAGTCTGTCCGTGGCTTGCAGGAGCAGGATGTATCAGTGTGAAGCTTTGGATGAAGCCTGGGCTGAAGATACCAATTAATGTCTTTCTGCTGCTGATTCCTGAGAGTTGATAAAAATGTCAAGGGATAATATATAGAAATTAAAGAAGAAAAGGCTAGAGGCAAATAAAAAGTTATAGAAGGAGGTGAAATAACAAGGTAGAAGAACTAGTTGAGTGTGGTATGATGGAAGTTAAATGTTTCAGTATAAAAAGCAAAGTCAAGAGTGTTAAATAGTATAGAGATCTGTGATGAGTTAGGCACTAATTTGTCCATTGGGTTTGGCAGTTCAGAGGTCATTGGTGACTAAGTGAAAGCAGTTTCAGTGAACTGATGTTTAGTTAAAACCAAAAAAGAGTTAATCTTTAGGGGCCAAGATTTTTAACATAAGAAAAAAGAACTACAAGAAAAAAAACACAAATGAAATAAACCCCTCTTCATCCTAATTTTAAATTGGAAATATCAGTTAAAACTCATGGTTTTTTTTCCTTTTAAAAATATGTATTTATGTTCACTGAAAAAGTCTAAAAGCTATAGCTCTAGAGAAATAGTAGATTCCAAGTCTAAGGCAGGGAATATATGAGTCAGGTACATGCTGCACCATAAAAGTAAGGCAGCTGCCAAAGGCTAATTGGGGCATATCAAAAGGAGAAAGGAGCCGACATGAAGGGAAACAATCGGAGAGTCAAAACTGATAATGACTACATGGGATTGGAGTGCATCAAGCATCTAAAAATCCACAGGTTCTTAAAGATTTTTAACACACACATACACACACACATACACACACACTCACTCTCTCATTGGATGTGTGGAGGTTGCTAGGGCACCAATTCATAACTCTAAACAAGGGATTGGCAGGCTATGGCTTATGGCCCCAATCCAGTCCACCTCCTATTGTTGTAAGGCCTGAGAGCCAAGAAGAGTTTTTACATTTTAAGTAGCTGGAAAAAAAATCAAAAGAAGAATATTTCATAATGTGAAGATTACATGAAATTCAAAATTTCATTATTCATAAATAAAGTTTTATTGGAACATAGACATCCTTATTCATTTAAGCATTGTCTATTGTTGCTTATTTGCTATAATGACAGAGTTGAATCGTTGTGACAGAGACCACATTGTCTGCAAAGCCTAAAATATTTACTATCTGGCCCTTTATGGAAAACGTTTGCTGATCTCTGCTCTGAACATTGATAAATAAAAGGAAAGAATCAAGCATTTATCCTACCTTTTTTAAACTTCCTTTCATGAAAACCAAATAGTTGATGAAGGACAAATTTTTTTACAGAAGAATTGCATGTAATAAATACATGTGAAATTATAGAAAATCCCTATTTTTGAATCCCCCATGAAAAAATTGTTAGGCAGCATTCACCAATGTATTTTAAAACCACCAAGTAGAAGTTTGATGGGGAATTTTAAGTGGAGGAATCAGATACCATCTGGATCTGTTGGTCAATTATAGCATCACTAAAACTTGGGGCAACCAAATATTTATGTACCTCATGATATGATGTAAAAAACTGCCTAAAAGCTGCACTTGAAGCAAGAAAATGGATTAAAATGCTAGTGTATAGGAAATAACAGAGGACAGAAGAACGATTTAAATGAGCAATCTATCAACCAAACCCAGAATATGAAGCATTATATAGAATAAACGACCTGGTTTCTCTAAGGAATGAACTATGTAAATGGATTAGACATAAATGTGAAAGGCAAAAGCTTTAATAACAGAAGAATATCTGTGTAACACTGGGAGGAGGGAAGGACATCTTAAACAAGACATAAAAAACATACCATTAAGGAAAAGGTGGTACATTCTTATCTATAATGTGGTTGAATTTCTCTTTAACAACCATAAAGACAGGGACAAGACAAGCAACAAATAGGAAGGAGTTACTTAACAAAGGATTAGTTCCAGAATATGTAAAGAACTCCTCCAAATCAGTGAGAAAAAGGCAAAGAACCTAATAAAAATGAGTGAAAGATAGGAATAGGCGTTTCTAGAAAGAAGAAACATAAATAACCAGAAACATATGAACATATGTTTAGCCTTATTATTAATTAGGCAAGTGCAAATTAGAATCTTAACAAGAAACTATTTCACAGATACTAGGAATGGCAAAAAAGTTGAAATACGAATGTTAAATCTAAGTGTTAGATTGTAGAGCAATGGAATCGCTTACTCTTCGCTAGTGGAAATATAAATTGGTAAAACTACTTTGGGAAAAATTTGGAATTATTTATTAAAATTTAAGATGTGCATTGCCTATCACCAGAAATTCTATTCTTGGGTATATACCCTAGGGATATGTAGAAAAATGTTCATAGCAGCACTGTTTGTAATAGAAAAAGCTAGAAACCACCTAAATGTCCATCAACAGTAGAGTAGATGAATAAATTATGATACTCATCCAGTGGAATACAATAGGCAATGGAAATGAATAAACTTACATCTATACACATCAGCATGAATCTATTTCCAAAACATAGTATTGAATGAAAAAAGCATGTAACACAAAGAATGCATTATGTTTTTGTTTATATGAAGTTTAGAAATAAGTAAAACTAAATATCATGTTATTTAGGGATGTAGCCACATACAGGGAAACCGTAAAGACAAACAAGGGAACAATTAACATAAAATTTAGGACTGTGAGAGTAGGTAGACGGATAGGAATGTAATTGGGTAGGAGCACCTGGAAAGCTAAAAAGTATGAGTAATATTAATTATCATCTCTAGATAGTGTAATTATAGGTGATTTTTTTTTTTTCGGTATGCGGGCCTCTCACTGCTGTGGCCTCTCCCGTTGCGGAGCACAGGCTCCGCATGCGCAGGCTCAGCGGCCATGGCTCATGGGCCCAGCTGCTCCGTGGCATGTGGGATCTTCCTGGACCAGGGCATGAACCCGCGTCCCCTGCATCGGCAGGCAGACTCTCAACCACTGTGCCACCAGGGAAGCCCTATAGGTGATTTTAATTTTCTTAATATCCTGCTTTCCATATTTCTATATTGTGGTTTTTAGAGAGGCAGTGTTCTGTAGGGGTTTCTCTGGAGCAGTGCTTCTCAACTGGAGGTGATTTTACCATTCTCCTCCACCAAGGAGACAGTTGGCAATGTCTGGAGATGTTACTTGATTGTCACGACTGAGGTGGGGGAGCTACTAGCATCTACTAGGTAGTGGCCAAGTGTGCTGCTAATGTTTACTCCTACAGTGCACCGGATGGCACCTCCAAAACAAAGAATTATCTGGCCCAACATGTCAGTAGCTCTGAGGTTGAGAACCCTGGTCCAGAGCCAGACTGTTAGGGATTGAATTCCAGCTGTACACCTCACAAGCTGTGTGACTGTGGGGAAATTACTTAATCTCTGTGTCTGTTTTCTTGTCTATAAAATGGGACTAATAGTAGAATCCACCTCATAGGGTTGTGAGAATTAACTTAATTAAAACATTTAAAGTACTGACGATATGCCTAGTATACTAGGCACTTGATAAATATTAGCATTAGTTATTTTATTATTTACAATTTTTATTTCTTTTTTTTTTTGTGTGTGTGTACGAGTAATCTTCAAAAATTTATTAATAGAAACAGATGTATTCAAATGCAACACTGGACAAAAAACAAAGAGAAAAGGTTGGAATACCAGCGACATCGGGGAATCTCACTTTATATTTCTTCGCACAGAACTAGCACCATTTTAGTCAGAAATCACAGATTTAATTATAATTGCTTCTAATATATAAAATACCTTATAAAGATTATTTAACTACCTAGTAACAAAGTTCTTCCAAAAACTTATTTAAAACTCAGTTCGAATTTACCATCTGAAACACGAAAATGGTTTAAAAATCGATCCAATTCTACTGCTTGTCGAAGGCAATGAGCCATAATTAGTTTTATTGGAAGAAAGTGCCTGAATTCAGCTTCTGGCTCCCTTCTAACCCCCAAGCAGATACAGTAAATTGAATATTTCATAGGAATCAGAGCACATCTAAAACTGGTCTTAGAAAATATTTTCCTAGACTATAAAAATACTAAATGGAATACAAAAATTTCCGCATGTACAGCAAATAGACTACAGCAGACAAATATTTAAGACATACTCAGATGTTATACCATAATCATCATGAACATCAAGTATTATTCTAATAATTTTTCTATGATTCATTTGGATTCAATGTTTAATTTTCCCTCAAGTTTTGTTATAATGTCGGATACAGACCAGATTCTGTGTTTCTAGCAGAAGTTACTGGAGGCACCACTGAATAATTCTGGGTATTCAACTGGTTCTCTCGCAAAGTGCTGAAAGTGCAATTGTAGTAGAGCCTAGCTTTTAGAACAGGGATCAGCAAACTACAGCCCTCGGGCCACACCTGGCCCACTGCCTGTTCTGTGCGGCCTGTGAACACAGCCATGCTTATTCATTCACACGCTGTCTGTCGCTGCTTTCAAGTTACAAGAGCAGAATCGAGTAGCTGTGACAGACGCTATATGTGGCCTCTTGGTCCGCAATGTCTACAATATTTACTATTTGGCCCTTTATAGAAAAAGTTTGCCTACCCCTATTTTAGATAAATCACTTCAGGAAATTGTTCACTGAACAAGGACAAGGTAAGATTGTCCCAGATTAAGAAACTTTTGGCTGAGGTTTGCTGGTTCCATCATACAGTACCAAGGCAGATCAAAAACACATATGTGGATTGGCAGCTTTGGATACCGAAGCATTATTCTGGCATCCTAAGCAAAGTCTGGCTATGATAAAGTACCTTCCTTTCTCTGTGAACTGGCCATTGTGTACCAAGTAACTCAAGTACCCAATTACAGCAACATATTCACTGTTCAACCCTAAATCTGTGTGGCCCCCAAGCATGATTTCCGGCCTTTAAAAATCACCTTGTACCCTTAGCAACCAAAAGAACTAGAAGCGGACCTTTCCCATCCCTCTGTATTGGCAGAGATTCTGTTGGCGCCGCACCACGTACCTTTTAGGATCCTTCCCTGTGACACGCATCATAATAATTAGTGCTACCACTACCCAGGGCCACGAACATGTCCCTTTGGACAAAGCGGACGAAGTTTTCGAGGGGGCACATGGGCTTGGGAGACCGCTTGTGGTGATCCAGGCAGAAGGAGGTGTGGAACGTGACATCGACACTGTCGTAGAGAACCCGGACGGAGTGCTCGCCGGGCTTCTCTCTGTCTCGCCAGAGCTCAAAGATCAACCTGGCCGCGAACCTCGGGAACCTGGCTTCTGTAAGGCCCAAGGCACTGAGAATCGGGGCCAGAGTGACGTCGTGAGCAGAGGAGAGCGCGAAGAGCTCTTCCTTCCGGCCCTCGGCCGCGCGCCGCATGCTGCCCACGGTCTGGTTCAGGATGGGGTGGGCGCCCAGGAGCGCGTACCCCAGATACAGTTTCTTCTCCTGCCTCTCTCTCTCGTCCTCTATCTGATGCCTCTTGATCACCTTGAAGTGCTCCATGTTAACACAGCCATTCCTGGTGCAGGGGAAGCTGACGTTGTGGCAGAAGAGGCAGAGCATGGCGTCTATGGGGTTGGCGGCCCGGAGCTGCTTGGTGGACGTGTCCACGATCCTGGCCATCTCCTCGTAGGTCCTCTCCAGCTGCGTGTTTTTCAAACGCAACAGGTACTGCCGACGCTGCTCCTTTTCCAGGTACTGGTTCCTCAGCGGGCAGTAGCAGTTCCCAGAACAGAACAGAGCGCTGGGCTGGTGCCGGAAATAAATCTTCTTCCAGTCAAAATCTGGGAGAAAGCCATAAAGCAGAGCCAGCCCACTCTGCAGCGTCCGGCTTTTGCCAGTGGTCTCTAAGTGAAGCTGCTTTGTGGACCAGTCACTGGGCAGGAGTTTGTGTTTCTTCAGATAGATGTCCCTCAGCAGCTGGCCATTCTGCAGATGCTGCACGATCCCTGTCTGCGTGAGCTCTCCCATCTCACACAGCTGGTGACTGGGGTAAAGAGGCAGGGAGTGCAAGGGGCTTTCGAAAGAGGTTCCGGATCCTTTGGACATGTGACTCACGAAAGCCTCCAGTTTAGGGTGATACGGTTTCCTGTTAGCCACCAGACTGCAGTCAATTTCTGGGTGCTTCGTTTTGGGAATGACATACAGTGGGTACCTGTCTCCATGTTGAATGAACACATGCACTGAGACCAGCTTAAAATGATGCGGAGCGTGACCTTCCATGCTGCGCTTGGCCACACGTGGAATGTTGCAGTACAAAAGGGCTTCATAAACGGGGTCCATTACGGGGGGCTCCGTCACCGGGTCAGGCATGATCCTCTTTCGATTCTTGCTAGTCACTCCATTCTTAGCTGCTGACACTGGGATCAGGTGGAAGAACTGAAGGCTGAGGCTCACGAAGGCCAGCAGCGCAGCCAGGGCCAGCAGCAGCACGAAGCGATTGCGGAAAAACATTATTATTTGTTTTATCTTCTCTTCATGGTTTCACCTCGGATCAGGAACACATCTGAAAGCGAGGAGAAGGGATGCGGCAGGTTCATGCACTGGCTTTCCGGCTGTCACCCTGCATCTCCTCCTCTCTCCAGGGAACACGAGGCTTTTCAAACCACCTGCTTTAGACCCTCTTCGCACAGATGTCCAGACGGGGCACCTCCGAGGAGGAGTTGTTGCCAAGCTCCAGCCACAGTCACGTCACATCTGTGAGGCTGGCTGGGCACTGCCTGCTCCACACTCGGGTTCACCCGCGGGCCTTCTGGAGACCAGCTGGCTCGCCACTGCCGGGGAAGGGGGATCCTGCGAGCTCCAGTTCCGGCAGGAATCAGGCGGCAGGAGTGCGGGGGCCGGGCAGGAGCGGGCTGGAGGGGCGGGACCGCGGATGGAGGCAGGTGAGGTGCGGGGCGCCCATGGTCCCGGCCCGGCCCCAGCTCCGCCACAGCGTGCCCGGCTCGGCGCTCGCCGCCCGCTCCGCCCGGCGCAGGCTACAATTTTTATTTCTTATTGAATACATTCAATTGATTAAATAGAGAAATATGTTGAAAAAGTTATTATAGTAAAAGAAAATTATACAAAGACACACAAAGCCCTACTTTAAAATGTAGCATATGAAAATTTTACATGAGAAAGACCTTTGCAAGCAATAATGACAGGATGTTACAATCTGTGTTTTATCTGTGCTTAATAATAATTCCTAAACAAGAAACCAGGGGGCTGAACATAAAGTGTGTATAAATTAGTGCTAATCTGACCATAAGCTATATTAATATCTGAACTCAAAGATGTGTGGCCTAACTATTTTCGATAATTACCGTATACTTTAGTACACAAAGTGATGTTTCTTTTTTTTTAATTTTTAAATTTTATTTTATTTATTTTTTTATACAGCAGTTTCTTCTTGGTCATCAATTTTATACACATCAGTGTATACATGTCAATCCCAATTGCCCAATTCATCACACCACCATCCAGACCCTCAGCGGCTTTCCCCCCTTGGTATCCATATGTAGAGAACGTTTGTTCTCTACATCTGTGTCTCAACTTCTGCCCTGCAAACCAGTTCATTTGTACCATATTTCTAGGTTCCACATACATGTGTTAATGTACAATATTTGTTTTTCTCTTTCTGACTTACTTCACTCCGTATGACAGTCTCTAGATCCATCCACATCTCAACAAATGACTCAATTTCGTTCCTTTTTATGGCTGAGTAATATTCCATTGTATATACGTACCACAACTTCTTTATCCGTTCGTCTGTCAATGGGCATTTAGGTTGCTTCCATGACCTGGCTATTGTAAATAGTGCTGCAATGAACATTGGGGTGCATGCATCTTTTTGAATTATGGTTTTCTCAGGGTATATACCCAATAGTGGGATTGCTGGGTCATATGGTAATTCATTTTTTAGATTTTTAAGGAACCTCCATACTGTTCTCCATAGTGGCTGTATCAATTTATTTTCCCACCAACAGTGCAAGAGGGTTCCCTTTTCTCCACACCCTCTCCACCATTTGTTGTTTGTAGATTTTCTGATGATGGCCATTCTAACTGGTGTGAGGTGATACCTCATTGTAGTTTTGATTTTCATTTCTCTAATGATTAGTGATGTTGAGCATTCTTTCCTGTGTTTCTTGGCCATCTGTATGTCTTCTTTGGTGAAATGTCTATTTAAGTCTTCTGCCCATTTTTGGATTGGGTTGTTTGTTTCTTTAATATTGAGCTGCATGAGCTGTTTATATATTTTGGAGATTAATTCTTTGTCCATTGATTCATTTGCAAATATTTTCTTCCATTCTGAGGGTTGTCTTTTTGTCTTGTTTATGGTTTCCTTTGCTGTGCAAAAGCTTTTAAGTTTCATTAGGTCCCATTTGTTTATTTTCATTTTTATTTCCATTACTCTAGGAGGTGGATCAAAAAAGATCTTACTGTGATTTATGTCAAAGAGTGTTCTTCCTATGTTTTCCTCTAAGAGTTTTATAGTGTCTGGTCTTACATTTAGGTCTCTATTCCATTTTGAGTTTATTTTTGTGTGTGGTGTTAGGGCGTGTTCTAATTTCATTCTTTTACATGTAGCTGTCCAGTTTTCCCAGCACCACTTATTGAAGAGACTGTCTTTTCTCCATTGTATATCCTTGCCTCCTTTGTCATAGATTAGTTGACCATAGGTGTGTGGGTTTATCTCTGGGCTTTCTATCTTGTTCCATTGATCTATGTTTCTGTTTTTGTGCCAGTACCATATTGTCTTGATTGTCTTGACTGTAGCTTTGTATTATAGTTTGAAGTCAGGGAGTCTGATTCCTCCTGCTCCATTTTTTTCCCTCAGGACTGCTTTGGCTATTCAGCGTCTTTTGTGTCTCCATACAAATTTTGAGATTTTTTGTTCTAGTTCTGTAAAAAATGCCATTGGTAATTTGATAGGGATTTCATTGAATCTGTAGATTGTCTTGGGTAGTATAGTCATTTTCACAATATTGATTCTTCCAATCCAAGAACATGGTATATCTCTCCATCTGTTGGTATCATCTTTAATTTCTTTCATCAGTGTCTTATACTTTTCTGCATACAGGTCTTTTGTCTCCCTAGGTAGCTTTATTCCTAGGTATTTTATTCTTTTTGTTGCAATGGTAAATGCGAGTGTTTCCTTAATTTTTCAGATTTTTCATCATTAGTGTATAGGAATGCAGGAGATTTCTGTGCATTAATTTTGTATCCTGCAACTTTACCAAATTCATCGATTAGCTCTAGTAGTTTTCAGGTGGCATTTTTAGGATTCTCTATGTATAGTATCATGTCATCTGCAAACAGTGACAATTTTACTTCTTTTCCAATTTGTATTCCTTTTATTTCTTATTCTTCTCTGATTACCATGGATAGGACTTCCAAAATATGTTGAATAATAGTGGTGAGAGTGGACATCCTTGTCTTCTTCCTGATCTTAGAGGAAATGCTTTCAGTTTTTCACCATTGAGAATGATGTTTGCTGTGCTTTTGTCATATATGGCCTTTATTATGTTGAGGTAGTTTCCCTCTATGCCCACTTTCTGGAGAGTTTTTATCATAAATTGGTATTGAATTTTGTCAGAAGCTTTTTCTGCATCTATTGAGATAATTATATGGTTTTTATTCTTCAATTTGTTAATATGGTGTATCACATTGATTTGCGTATATTAAAGAATTCTTGCATCCCTGGGATAAATCCCACTTGATCATGGTGTATGATCATTTTAATGTGTTGTTGGATTGTGTTTGCTAGTATTTTGTTGAGGATTTTTGCATCTATATTCATGAGTGATATTGGTCTGTAATTTTCTTTTTTTGTTGCATCTTTGTCTGGTTTTGGTATCAGGGTGATGGTGGCCTCATAGAATGAGTTTGGGAGTGTTCCTTCCTCTGCAATTTTTTGGAAGAGTTTGAAAAGGATGGGTGTTGGCTCTTCTCTAAATGTTTAATAGAATTCACTTGTAAAGCCATCTGGTCCTGGACTTTTGTTTGTTGGAAGATTTTTTATCACAGTTTCAATATCATTACTTGTGATTGGTCTGTTCATATTTTCTGTTGCTTCCTGGTTCAGTCTTGGAAGGTTATACCTTTCTAAGAATTTGTCCATTTCTTCCAGGTTGTCCATTTTATTGGCATAGAGTTGCTTGTAGTACTCTCTTAGGATGCTTTGTATTTCTGCTGTGTCTATTGTAGCTTCTCCTTTTTCATTTCTAATTTTATTGACTTGAGTGTTCTCCCTCTTTTTCTTGATGAGTCTGGCTAATGGTTTATCAATTTTGTTTATCTTCTCAAAGAACCAGCTTTTACTTTTATTGATCTTTGCTATTGTTTTCTCTGTTTCTATTTCATTTGTTTCTGCTCTGATCTTTATGATTTCTTTCCTTCTGCTAACTTTGGGTTTTGTTTGTTCTTTCTCTAGTTCCTTTAGGTGTAAGGTTAGATTGTTTATTTGAGATTTTTCTTGTTTCTTGAGGTAGACTTGTATATCTATAAACTTCCCTCTTAGAACTGCTTTTGCTGCATCCCATAGGTTTCAGATTGTCGTGTTTGCATTGTCATGTGTCTCTAGGTATTTTTTGATTTCCTCTTTGATTTCTTCAGTGATCTCTTGGTTATTTAGTAACGTATTGTTTAGCCTCCATGTGTTTGTGTGTTTTTTTTTTATTTTACAAATTTAATCAGTTATACATATACATATGTTCCCATATCCCCTCCCTTTTGCGTCTCCCTCCCACCCTCCCTATCCCACCCCTCCAGGCAGTCACAAAGAACCGAGCTGATCTCCCTGTACTATGCGGCTGCTTCCCACTTTCTATCTACCTTACGTTTGGTACTGTATATATGTCCATGCCGCTCTTTCACTTTGTCACAGCTTACCCTTCCCCCTCCCCATATCCTCAAGTCCATGCTCTAGTAGGTCTGTGTCTTTATTCCTGTCTTACTCCTAGGTTCTTGATGACATTTTTTTTTCTTAAATTCCATATATATGTGTCAGCATACAGTATTTGTCTTTCTCTTTCTGACTTACTTCACTCTGTATGACAGACTCTAGGTCCATCCACCTCATTACAAATAGCTCAATTTCATTTCTTTTTATGGCTGAGTAATATTCCATTGTATATATGTGCCACATCTTCTTTACCCATTCATCCGATGATGGACACTTAGGTTGTTTCCATTTCTGGGCTATTGTAAATAGGGCTGCTATGAACATTTTGGTACATGTCTCTTTTTGAATTATGGTTTTCTCAGGGTATATGCCCAGTAGTGGGATTGCTGGGTCATATGGTAGTTCTGTTTGTAGTTTTTTAAGGAACCTCCATACCGTTCTCCATAGTGGCTGTACCAATTCACATTCCCACCAGCAGTGCAAGAGTGTTCCCTTTTCTCCACACCCTCTCCAGCATTTATTGTTTCTAGATTTTTTGATGATGGCCATTCTGACTGGTGTGAGATGATATCTCATTGTAGTTTTGATTTGCATTTCTCTAATGAGTAAAGATGTTGAGCATCCTTTCATGTGTTTGTTGGCTGTCTGTATATCTTCTGTGGAGAAATGTCTATTTAGGTCTTCTGCCCACTTTTGGATTGGGTTGTTTGTTTTTTTGCTATTGAGCTGCATGAGCTGCTTATAAATTTTGGAGATTAATCCTTTGTCAGTTGCTTCATTTGCAAATATTTTCTCCCATTCTGAGGGTTGTCTTTTGGTCTTGTTTATGGTTTCCTTTGCTGTGCAAAAGCTTTTAAGTTTCATTAGGTCCCATGTGTTTATTTTTGTCTTTATTTCCATTTCTCTAGGAGGTGGGTCAAAAAGGATCTTGCTGTGATTTATGTCATAGAGTGTTCTGCCTATGTTTTCCTCTAGGAGTTTGATAGTGTCTGGCCTTACATTTAGGTCTTTAATCCATTTTGAGCTTATTTTTGTGTATGGTGTTAGGGAGTGATCTAATCTCATACTTTTACATGTCCCTGTCCAGTTTTCCCAGCACCACTTATTGAAGAGACTGTCCTTTCTCCACTGTACATTCCTGCCTCCTTTATCAAAGATAAGGTGACCATATGTCCGTGGGTTTATCTCTGGGCTTTCTATCCTGTTCCATTGATCTATCTTTCTGTTTTTGTGCCAGTACCATACTGTCTTGATTACTGTAGCTTTGTAGTATAGTCTGAAGTCAGGGAGCCTGATTCCTCCAGCTCCATTTTTCGTTCTCAAGATTGCTTTGGCTATTCGGGGTCTTTTGTGTTTCCATACAAATTGTGAAATTTTTTGTTCTAGCTCTGTGAAAAATGCCATTGGTAGTTTGATAGGGATTGCATTGAATCTGTAGATTGCTTTGGGTAGTAGAGTCATTTTCACAATGTTGATTCTTCCAATCCAAGAACATGGTACATCTCTCCATCTATTTGTATCATCTTTAATTTCTTTCATCAGTGTCTTATAATTTTCTGCATACAGGTCTTTTGTCTCCTTAGGGAGGTTTATTCCTAGATATTTTATTCTTTTTGTTGCAATGGTAAATGGGAGTGTTTCCTTGATTTCACTTTCAGATTTTTCATCATTAGTATATAGGAATGCCAGAGATTTCTGTGCATTAATTTTGTATCCTGCAACTTTACCAAATTCATTGATTAGCTCTAGTAGTTTTCTGGTAGCATCTTTAGGATTCTCTATGTATAGTATCATGTCATCTGCAAACAGTGACAGCTTTACTTCTTCTTTTCCCATTTGGATTCCCTTTATTTCCTTTTCTTCTCTGATTGCTGTGGCTAAAACTTCCAAAACTATGTTGAATAAGAGTGGTGAGAGTGGGCAACCTTGTCTTGTTCCTGATCTTAGTGGAAATGCTTTCAATTTTTCACCATTGAGGACGATGCTGGCTGTGGGTTTGTCATATATGGCCTTTATTATGTTGAGGAAAGTTCCCTCTATGCCTACTTTCTGCAGGGTTTTTATCATAAATGGGTGTTGAATTTTGTCAAAAGCTTTCTCTGCATCTATTGAGATGATCATATGGTTTTTCTCCTTCAGTTTGTTAATATGGTGTATCACGTTGATTGATTTGCGTATATTGAAGAATCCTTGCATTCCTGGAATAAACCCCACTTGATCATGGTGTATGATCCTTTTAATGTGCTGTTGGATTCTGTTTGCTAGTATTTTGTTGAGGATTTTTGCATCTATGTTCATCAGTGATATTGGCCTGTAGTTTTCTTTCTTTGTGACATCCTTGTCTGGTTTTGGTATCAAGGTGATGGTGGCCTCGTAGAATGAGTTTGGGAGTGTTCCTCCCTCTGCTATATTTTGGAAGAGTTTGAGAAGGATAGGTGTTAGCTCTTCTCTAAATGCTTGATAGAATTCGCCTGTGAAGCCATCTGGTCCTGGGCTTTTGTTTGTTGGAAGATTTTTGATCACAGTTTCAATTTCAGTGCTTGTGATTGGTCTGTTCATATTTTCTATTTCTTCCTGATTCAGTCTTGGCAGGTTGTGCATTTCTAAGAATTTGTCCATTTCTTCCAGGTTGTCCATTTTATTGGCATAGAGTTGCTTATAGTAATCTCTCATGATCTTTTGTATTTCTGCAGTGTCAGTTGTTACTTCTCCTTTTTCATTTCTAATTCTATTGATTTGAGTCTTCTCCCTTTTTTTCTTGATGAGTCTGGCTAATGGTTTATCAATTTTGTTTATCTTCTCAAAGAAGCAGCTTTTAGTTTTATTGATCTTTGCTATCGTTTCCTTCATGTCTCTTTCATTTATTTCTGATCTGATTATTATGATTTCTTTCCTTGTGCTAATTTTCGGGGATTTTTGTTCTTTCTCTGTTTGCTTTAGGTGCAAGGTCAGGTTGTTTATTCGAGATGTTTCTGTTTCTTAAGGTGGGATTGTATTGCTATAAACGTCCCTCTTATAACTGCTTTTGCTGCATCCCATAGGTTTTGCATCATCATGTCTCCATTTTCATTTGTTTCTAGGTAGTTTTTAATTTCCTATTTGATTTCTTCTGTGATCACTTCATTATTAAGTAGTGTATTGTTTAGCCTCCATGTGTTTGTATGTTTTACAGCTGTTTTCCTGTAATTGATATCTAGTCTCATAGCATTGTGGTCGGAAAAGATACTTGATACAATTTCAATTTTCTTAAATTTACCAAGGCTTGATTTGTGACCCAAGATATGATCTATCCTGGAGAATGTTCCATGAGCACTTGAGAAAAATGTGTATTTTGTTGGTTTTGGATGGAATGTCCTATAAATATCAATTAAGTCCATCTTGTTTAATGTATCATTTAAAGCTTGTGTTTCCTTATTTATTTTCATTTTGGATGACCTGTCCATTGGTGAAAGTGGGGTGTTAAAGTCCCCTACTATGATTGTGTTACTGTCGATTTCTCCTTTTATGGCTGTTAATATTTCCCTTATGTATTGAGGTGCTCCTATGTTTGGTGCATAAATATTTACAATTGTTATATCTTCTTCTTGGATTGATCCCTTGATCATTATGTAGTGTCCTTCTTTGTCTCTTCTAGTAGTCTTTATTTTAAAGTCTATTTTGTCTGATATGAGAATTGCTACTCCAGCTTTCTTTTGGTTTCCATTTGCATGGAATATCTTTTTCCATCCCCTTACTTTCAGTCTGTATGTGTCTCTAGGTCTGAAGTGGGTCTCTTGTAGACAGCATATATATGGGTCTTGTTTTTGTATCCATTCAGCCACTCTGTGTCTTTTGGTGGGAGCATTTAGTCCATTTACATTTAAGGTAATTATTGATATGTATGTTCCTATTCCCATTTTCTTAATTGTTTTGGGTTCGTTATTGTAGTTCTTTTCCTTCTGTTGTGTTTCTTGCCTAGAGAAGTTCCTTTAGCATTTGTTGTAAAGCTGGTTTGGTGGTGCTGAACTCTCTCAGCTTTTGCTTGTCTGTAAACGTTTTAATTTCTCCATCAAATCTGAATGAGATCCTTGCTGGGTAGAGTAATCTTGGTTGCAGGTTTTTCTCCTTCATCACTTTAATTATGTCCTGCCACTCCCTTCTGGCTTGTAGAGTTTCTGCTGAGAGATCAGCTGTTATCCTGATGGGGATTCCCTTGTGTGTTATTTGTTGTTTTTGCCTTGCTGCTTTTAATATGATTTCTTTGTGTTTAATTTTTGACAGTTTGATTAATATGTGTCTTGGTGTATTTCTCCTTGGATTTATTCTGTATGGGACTCTCTGTGCCTCCTGGACTTGATTAACTATTTCCTTTCCCATATTAGGGAAGTTTTCAACTATAATCTCTTCAAATATTTTCTCAGTCCCTTTCTTTTTCTCTTCTTCTTCTGGAACCCCTATAATTCGAATGTTGGTGCGTTTAATGTTGTCCCAGAGGTCTCTGAGACTGTCCTCTGTTCTTTTCATTCTTTTTTCTTTATTTTGCTCTGCATCAGTTATTTCCACTATTTTATCTTCCACCTCACTTATCCGTTCTTCTGCCTCAGTTATTCTGCTATTGATCCCATCTAGAGTATTTTTTATTTCATTTATTGTGTTTTTTTTTTTTTTTTTTTTTTTTTTGCGGTATGCGGGCCTCTCACTGTTGTGGCCTCCCCCGTTGCGGAGCACAGGCTCCGGACGCGCAGGCTCCGGACGCGCAGGCTCAGCGGCCATGGCTCACGGGCCCAGCCGCTCCGCGGCATATGGGATCCTCCCAGACCGGGGCACGAACCCGTATCCCCTGCATCGGCAGGCGGACTCTCAACCACTTGCGCCACCAGGGAGGCCCTCATTTATTGTGTTTTTAATCGATGCTTGATTCATCTTTAGTTCTTCTAGGTCCTTGTTAACTGTTTCTTGCATTTTGTCTATTCTATTTCCAAGATTTTGGATCATCTTTACCATCATTATTCTGAATTCTTTTTCAGGTAGACTGCCTATTACCTCTTCATTTGTTAGGTCTGGTGGGTTTTTATCTTGCTCCTTCTCCTGCTGTGTGTTTTTCTGTCTTCTCATTTTGCTTATGTTACTGTGTTTGGGGTCTCCTTTTTGCAGGCTGCAGGTTCGTAGTTCCCGTTGTTTTTGGTGTCTGTCCCCAGTGGCTAAGGTTGGTTTAGTGGGTTGTGTAGGCTTCCTGGTGGAGGGGACTAGTGCCTGTGTTCTGGTGGGTGAGGCTGGATCTTGTCTTTCTGGTGGGCAGGTCCACGTCTGGTGGTGTGTTTTGGGGTGTCTGTGGACTTTTTATGATTTTAGGCCACCTCTCTGCTAATGGGTGGTGTTGTGTTCCTGTCTTGCTAGTTGTTTGGCATAGGGTGTCCAGCACTATAGCTTGCTGGTCGTTGAGTGAAGCTGGGTGCTGCTGTTGAGATGGAGATCTCTGGAAGATTTTCGCCATTTGATATTGTGTGGAGCTGGGAGGTCTCTTGTGGACCAGTGTCCTGAAGTTGGCTCTCCCACCTCAGAGGCACAGCACTGACTCCTGGCTCCTCAATTTGGGATGATTTGTTGTCTATTCATGTATTCCACAGATGCAGGGTACATGAAGTTGATTGTGGATCTTTAATCCGCTGCTTCTGAGGCTGCTGGGAGAGGTTTCCCTTTCTCTTCTTTGTTCTCACAGCTCCTGGGTCTCAGCTTTGGATTTGGCCCCGCCTCTGCGTGTAGGTCGCCGGAGGGCGTCTGTTCTTCGCTCAGACAGGACAGGGTTAAAGGAGCAGCCTCTTCGGGGACTCTGGCTCACTCAGGCCGGGCGGGAGGGAGGGGCACGGAGTGCGAGGCGAGCCTGCAGCGGCAGAGGTCGGCGTGACGTTGCACCAGCCCGAGGCGTGCCGTGCGTTCTCCCAGGGAAGCCGCCCCTGGATCCCGGGACCCCGGCAGTGGCAGGCTGCACAGGCTCCCGGAAGGGCGGTGTGGACAGTGACCTGCGCTCGCACACAGGCTTCTTGGCGGCGGCAGCAGCAGCCCCAGCGTCCCACGCCCGTCTCTGGGCTCCGCGCTTTCAGCCGCGACTCGCGCCCGTCTCTGGAGCTCCTTTACGCGGCGCTCTTAATCCCCTCTCCTCGCGCACCAGGAAACCAAGAGGGAAGAAAAAGTCTCCTGCCTCTTCGGCAGCTTCAGAGTTTTCCCGGATTCCCTCCTGGATAGCTGTGGCACATTAGCCCCCTTCAGGCTGAGTTCTCGCCGCCAGCCCCAGTCCTCTCCCTGCGCTCTGACCGAAGCCCGAGCCTCAGCTCCAGCGCCGCCCGCCCCGGCGGGGGAGCAGACAATCCTCTCGGGCTGGTGAGTGCCGCTCGGCACCGCTCCTCTGTGCGGGAATCTCTCTGCTTTGCCCTACCCAGGTATGTGGGGAGTTTCTTGCCTTTTGGGAGGTCTGGGGTCTTCTGCCAGCGTTCAGTAGGTGTTCTGTAGGAGTTGTTCCACGTGTAGCTGTATTTCTGGTCTATCCGTGGGGAGGAAGGTGATCTCCGCGTCTTATTCTTCCGCCATCTTACCCGGAAGTCTGTGTGTGTTTGTGTTTTTTACGTTTCTTTCCTTGTAATTCATTTCTAATCTCATAGCATTGTGGTCAGAAAAGATGCTTTATATGATTTCAATTTTCTTAAATTTACTAAGGCTTGATTTGTGACCTAAGATGTGATCTATCCTGGAGAATATTCCATGCACACTTGAGAAGAAAGTGTATTCTGCTGTTTTTGGAGGGAATGTCCTATAAATATCAATTAAATCTATCTGGTCTATTGTGTCATTTAAAGCTTCTTTTTCCTTATTTATTTTCAATTTGGATGATCTGTCCATTGGTGTAAGTGAGGTGTTGAAGTCCCCCACTATTATTGTGTTACTGTTGATTTCCTCTTTTATAGCTATTAGTGGTTGCCTTATGTATTGAGGTGCTCCTATGTTGGGTGAATATATATTTATAATAGTTATATCTTCTTCTTGGATCGATCCCTTGATCATTATGTAGTGTCCTTCCTTGTCTCTTGTAACATTCCTTATTTTAAAGTCTATTTTATCTGATATGAGTGTTGCTACTCCAGCTTTCTTTTGATTTCCATTTGCATGGAATATCTTTTTCCATCCCTTCACTTTCAGTCTGTATGTGTCCCTAGGTCTGAAGTGGGTTTCTTGTAGACAGCATATATATGGGTCTTGTTTTTGTATCCATTCAGCAAGCCTGTGTCTTTTGGTTGGAGCATTTAATCCTTTCACGTTTAAGGTAATTAACGATACGTATGTTCCTGTGACCATTTTCTTAATTGTTCTGGGTTTGTTTTTATAGGTCCTTTTCTTCTCTTGTGTTTCCCACTTAGAGAAGTTCCTTTAGCATTTGCTGTAGAGCTGGTTTGGTGGTGCTGAATTCTCTTAGCTTTTGCTTGTCTGTAAAGCTTTTGGTTTCTTTTTCAAATCTGAATGAGATCCTGGATGGTAGAGTAATCTTGGTTGTAGGTTCTTCCCTTTCATCACTTTAAGTATATCATGCCCTCCCTTCTGGCTTGTAGAATTTCTGCTGAGAAATCAGCTGTTAATTTTATGGGAGTTCCCTTGTATGTTATTTGTCGTTTTCCCTTGCTGCTTTCAATAATTTTTCTTTGTCTTTAATTTTTGCCAATTTGACTACACTGTGTCTTGGCGTGTTTGTCCTTGGGTTTATCGTGTATGGGACTAGCTGCACTTCCTGGACTTGGATAGCTATTTCCTTGCCCATATTAGGGAAGTTTTCGAATATAACCTCTTCAAATATTTTCTCAGGTCCTTTCTCTCTCTCTTCTCCTTCTGGGACCCCTATAATGCGAATGTTGTTGTGTTTAATGTTGTCCCAGAGGTCTCTTAGGCTGTCTTCATTTCTTTTCATTCTTTTTTCTTTATTCTGTTCCGCAGCAGTGAATTCCACCATCCTGTCTTCCAGGTCACTTCTCCGTTCTTCTGCCTCAGTTATTCTGCTATTGATTCCTTCTAGTGTAGTTTTCATTTCAGTTATTGTATTGTTCATCTCTGTTTGTTTGTTCTTTAATTCTTCTAGGTCTTTGTTAAACATTTCTTGCATCTTCTTGATCTTTGCCTCCATTCTTTTTCTGAGGTCCTGGATCATCTTCACTATCACTATTCTGAATTCTTTTTTGGAAGGTTGCCTATCTCCACTTCATTTAGTTGTTTTTCTGGGGTTTTTATCTTGTTCCTTCATCTGGTACATAGCCCTCTGCCTTTTCATCTTGTCTAGCATTCTGTGAATGTGGGTTTTATTCCACAGGCTGCAGGATTGTAGTTCTTCTTGCTTCTGCTGTCTGCCCTCTGGTGGATGAGGCTATCTAAGAGGCTTGTGTACGTTTCCTGATGGGAGGGACTTGTGGTAGGTAGAGCTCAAAGTGATGTTTCTCTTATTCTGTTTAATGACCTTTCCAGAAAGATTCTTGGGAAGTCAATTTCTTGATTGAATCTCACGTACATCCAAGTGGATGTGTCTGTAAAGTTTTGATAGGTTGCAGTTTCTTTTTTTCCTTAACCGTTAGTGTTCTAAAAAATAAGCTATTTAAAAATATATAAAATTTGGAGCTTCCCTGGTGGTGCAGTGGTTGAGAATCCGCCCGCTGATGCAGGGGACATGGGTTCATGCCCCAGTCCAGGAAGATCCCACATGCCACAGAGCAGCTGGGCCCATGAGCCATGGCCGCTGAGCCTGCGCATCTGGAGCCTGTGTTCTGTAACGGGAGAGGCCACAACAGTGAGAGGCCCGTGTACCACAAAAAATAATAAATAAATAAATAAATAAATAAATAAATAAATAAATAAATAAACAAACAAACATACACATACAATTTATGGTTAAATTTCTTTAAGCTTTAGCAAATTAAATGCAGATTATTGTGCGTGCACATTCAACTGTAATATGGCAGTTCCCTCTAAGCAATTATTATATTTTCAATATAGATACGTCCATAAAGAAGTAGATTCAAGCAATGATGTTAATAATTACTATCATTAGTATAGTTCCATATAATTAACAAAATCCTACCACATACATAGTCACAATAGAGCTTCACAAAAATTTTGTGTGGTATGTGGAGTTATCTCTGTTTTACAGATGAAGTAGTTGAGACTTACAGATATGAAATTATTTTTCCAAAGTTATAATTCTCATAATTGTGGAACTATCATTCAAACTCCAGTCTCATAATGAATCAGTTACTGTGATAATCCACTGTGGCCTTTTTTTTTATGTAACTTTTTTAATAGATTTATTTATTTTTATTTATTTTTGGCTGCATTGGATCTTCGTTTCTGCTTGCAGGGTTTCTGTAGTTGCAGCGAGTGGGGGCTACTCTTAGTTGTGGTGCGTGGGCTTCTCATTGTGGTGGCTTCTCTTGTTGCGGATCATGGGCTCTAAGTACATGGGCTTCGGTAGTTGTGGCATGTGGGCTCAGTAGTTGTGGCTCGCAGGCTCTAGAGTGCAGGCTCAGTTAGTTGTGACACACCAGCTTAGTTGCTCCATGGCATGTGGGCTCTTTCCAGACCAGGGATCGAACCCCTGTCCCCTGCATTGGCAGGGGTATTCTTGACCACTGTGTCACCAGGGACGTCCCCACTGTGGGCTTTTAATAAAATTATGAGGCTTCCTCTGACTTATACAAAACCTTTTTGGAATTGGTATAGCAGGGCATTGATTTCTTCTCTCAAAATGAACTTAGATGTGATGTCAGTAACAGAAGATGGAGAGGGACCCCACATGCATTACTTACAAAAATTACACATAAATGGGATAAAAATGAATTGGATAACTTCTTTATTGTTATAAACCTTTTATTTTTATGTTTAACTTTGGATAATTTCAAATATACAGCAAAGTAGAGAGAATGGTATATATAAACTACTATATGACCCATCACCCACCTTCATCAATCATCAACTCATGGCAACTTTAATTCATTTTATCCCTCTTGCTTTCTCCCCACTGGATTATTCTGAGGCACATTCCAGATATATAATTTCTTTTGTGCATAGTTCATTATGCATCATTTTGTTTTTCAAAAATAACTATTTTAATAATAATTACAACTTTGAAATACTGAAAAGCTGAATAGTTTTCTAGAAAGCTGTTTCCAGCTAATGTATTCCAGTAGGCAGCTTTTCCTGAGTTCAGAATAATCACAGTATGCTTTTCTTTTGGAATTTAGATGTCTAATAAACAGTAAGAGAAAGAGTTTTACCTGTCCTATGCCATCTTCTCTCATTTCTCCTTCTAAAATAAAAGATCACAACATTCATTATCTTAAAATCTAATAAAGGGCTTTAATAAAAATTGTTAATAGAACCTTTTAATATCCTCACTAAAAAGAGAAATACTTAAAAATAATCATAAATAAAATACTTAAAACTCTAGAGAAAGCAATAACCAAGCTTGAAAATAGTATGAAAATACCAGTTATTCTCATACATACATGTTATGGCTAATGTACTGAAATCAAATGAGTAGACTATGCCTTTATTGTTCCTTCTGTTCTTAAAGAGATGCCTTAAAACTTGCATGGTAAGTAAGTTTCGTCTAAGTGCCAATTCTGGTGATTAGTGGTGGTTACCTGGGGAGCTGTGTTAAGTTTTATGAGGGCTTTTTTTTTTCTCAATGGGAAAGAATACTATATTTGCTTACTGGGTTATTTGCTCTCATAGCAGTGATATGAGACCTGCTGACTCTGGCTTAGTACATCAAAATGATGCTTTTAAAAGAATCATCTTTACTTAAATTTAAATATTAGGCTGAGGAAAAAGAAGTGACATTACTGCCACAGTCTAGTTTCTCATTATTAATGAATAGAAGGTAGACATTAATTTACATATTTTCATCCTTGAAACAAGTAATTGTGTATATAATTGGTTGTATTAATAAGTCCCAATTTTGTTTCTCTTTTCTTACACCACTTAGTGCACACATGCATATACTCATTTGGCACTAGGCTATATGTTCACTTATATTATTATTTATTTCCTTTATTTATTTAGTCTAGCTTACCAAGTAGATTATAAATTTTCTTAAGCTTATCAGCAGAATCTTATTCTTCCTTGTAGTCCTAGCACCATGAAATGCCATGATGATGATGATATTTTTATAAAAGTACATGTTACTTGTCTGTCATTAACTCTAAATTAGTTGCTATTTTGTGGTATTTTTCTATTGACTGGGATATTAGCTATATAGTTTAAAATTTTCATAACATTTCTAATATGGTATGGAGCCATCTTATGAAATATGGATTGTAATGCTTTCATGGGACATTTGATTTTTTTAAAATAATGGATTGGCTCTTGCCGTTAGGTAGATAAAAGTTTAAAGCCTACAGTAAGATGGTTATTCTCTTTTGGAAGCTCTCTAGGAGTATAAAATTAACCATCTCTCTCAGAAACTGGTATAACATTTTGTCTTCCTAATAGTCATACATCATTCTTATGACTAAACAAAACTAAAACAAAACAAAATAACCTGCTTTAATTTAATGTTTTTAAAAGTTTTCCATAGACCATAAAACAGCCCAGTGTACTTTGTGTAATTAAATAGTAATTGCTTTCCCTGTAATCCTGACACTTTACGCTAAACAACTATACTTTTCAAAATGTTTAAAAATAAACACTGTTTCACCATGTTAGTCACCGTCAATCATCCTTGAATCCATGCCAATTTTTCATATAAAGGAAAATTAACTTCCATAGCAGAACTGTTAAGATCTATGATCTAGATTCTAGATGGACATCTAAAGAGATTGGTGTAATGAAGTGATTGCTTCTGACTCTAGTATGTTATAGTCTTTTAAACACATACCACTTTCTGTTTATTTTTCTCATAAAAGACAGTTACTGCTTCATTCAGTTTCTTGTCAACTGTGACAGTCCCCATCCCTTAACTATATTCATCTTAGTCTAGATGAGGGGCCTACATAATGTAAAGGGTCAGGTAAATATTTTAGGCTTTGCAGGCCAATAGGCAAAATTGAAGGTATTATATAAGTACGTATATAGCAAGAGAGAGAGATTCTGAAATGTTTGTCTTGGTGAAATTCAAACTATAATAATAATAACTGATTACAGGTGTTTTTGTGGCACACATCTAATTGGAATGGGGGATAGCATTTCATTTGATTGGGGTTCAAAGTTAGTGTTCTCTCTCATCAAACTCAACTGCAAATATTCATCTGTTAATGCTGATCTCTGATGAGATTTCATGTATTTCACCTCTGAATATGCCCTTTCAAACAGATTAGTACCACACACTGATATCAATCCATGAGCAGCATCTTATTTTATAGAATTCTTCTTATTTTATTAGATTCTTCTTTTGATGTTTGACTTTTAGCATGTTATTATATTGCAGATTAATCACTTCCAGTTGCAAGTTAGGTAGAAGCTCCTCAGTTGCAGTTGATGGATTTTGAAATATGGAAATTTCCTTTGCATTTGCATTCAGGTCCAAAAATCACTGCTGGAATTAGGGAGACCAGTTGTTCTAGTTTCCTGGGACTGAGCGGTTACCCAGGATTTGGGACTTCAAGTGCTAAACCTGGGACAGTTGTTTACCCTCTCTGGAGTTTAATTGGAAATTAGAAAGTATATCTATTTCAGATTTGTGTGGGAATATAGATATTATTTTTTGTTTTAACTCTTGATAACACAACATGATATTATTTATGATTCAAACAGCATTAATTAGCATTGTATTGGCTTTGCTTCAGTAAAAAAGTTCACATATTAACAACTGTTTGCCTTATAATTTTAGGTTAAATTCATTAAGAAACATTATCAAGTTTGCAGCAAAAGCTCATTTCCTAAGCCATTCAGTTTGATAATAGTGGTTAGTAGTGCTTCTCATTTGGAAAATTTTAGTCTCAGTACCTAAAAAAGTCACAGTAAAATTTTGTCACTGCAAAGTTTTTGAACTGCATGGTAGGGCAAGTCAAGATATTCACCTTCCATTTTTGACAAAAATTCACAAAGCTGAGGATAGTTAAACCCACAGGAGTGAGAGAAATTCACCTTTGACACTGTTGGTTCAGTAGCACATGATTAATTCAAATATTTTCTTCAGGGTACCTGCTGATTGAATAATAAATACCATGAATAACCATAACATTTAAAACACGCTTTGTAAATTTGTCTTTTTCTCCTCCACATATATTGGCATCATCGGTTGTAACACATCTTAGCAGATTCCACTATAGGTTGTACTGAACCTAGTGTTTTCTCAACTTTGAAGATATTCTTGCCTGGAATTGTTTCGCACAGACTGTTCATAGAGGTTAATTCTTCAGTTACTCCAAACTTGGCATTGACTCCTCAAATAAAAAACAGCAGTTGAGCGGTATCCACAACATCTTTTGACCAAAGAAAACTACTTGAAATCATTTTCCTTGTGTGTATATGTGTTGGGGTTTTTTGCCTTGTTTTTTCATCAGCTATTCAGATTGCTCCCAATGTCCTCAACTTTTTGAGTAACTGTACTCACTGAATGGCTGATAATCTCAGACAGAGATTATTTTCTCTTGACACACTTCAGTTTCTGCAATCAAATATGACTTAATTAGCTAACCATCAGTAAATGGCTTTCTTTGATTAGCCAACAAATGAGCCATTCAGAAACTTACTTGGTCGGAGCCTCATGTTCATTTTTTATTTTTGTGAAGAAACTTTCCTATGATGAGACACACCATTTTAAATTTTCTATTTTTTTCTGACCATTGTTTTCCTGTGGCAGGGGATATTGTGATGAGTCCTTTGATTGGTAATATTCATGTATATTGGATTCAATTGAGCACAGCTATAGTGTCATTGCATAATAAACACGGTGCTTTGCCATCTAATTTGATAACAGAACAATCCACTCTCCACTGTGCCTTAAAAGTGTGACATTTGCAGTCTAATCTTCTTTTCTGGTTTTGATATGGTGAGCAGGCACTGGTAATAAAAATAAAGTTAAAAATTGTGATGTGGCACTTGAAAGGCTGTAGATTTATAACTGTGTCACTGCAGTTTGCAGTGTGCTAAGCAGCCATACGAAGTGCTACTCAATTTTGCTATTGTAGCATGAAAACAGCTATAACCGATGTAAAAGAATAAGCATGGCTGTGTTCCAATAAAACTTTATTTATAGACATTGAAACTGAACTTCTGTGTGTCACAAAATATTGTTCTTCTTTTGATTTTTTCCAAAGCATTTAAAAATGTGAAACCATTCTAGCTTGTGGGCTCTAAAAAAACAGGTGGCAATCAGACTTGGTCCATGGGCTGTACTTTGCAGATCTCTAGTCTAGATAGCCTTTTTCCAAACTATGGTAATGTAACTCCTATTTTTTAACCCTTACATTCATTTCTATCGATTTTCCCCTTTCCACATCATTTTAAAATTTATTTCTACCTAAGTAAATAAACTAAGTGATAGTTATTCTTTACATGGAGGATAGCTAGCTTTAGCATAGTACCTAAAGTACTTAGCAGAATGCCTGGCACATTGTAAATGATCAGTGATTGTTTGCTTTACCATGGACATTCTTATTCATAATGGCCCCTAATAGTGGTAGAGAGGTGTTTAAGATTAAAACATTTTCTAGCTTGTTTTATATATGAATATAGGACACAATCAAAGCCTTTAAAAATTGAGGTATGTAGATTATATCTGTAACATTATGTGGACTGTGATAGAAATAAATTAAATCAATACAATGAGAATTGCTTTCCAGAAAATCCTTGCTGGTTGTGTCATAGTCTCATTAGTTTTATAGGAAGGATAGTAAATTATTGGATAATTTCTTTCAGTATTTGACCAAGAAAATTGTCAGTGTTAGGCTGACCACTGTAATGATTTAAAAAAAAAAAGAATTATTTGTGATCATTATCCAGTGTCTTAAATATCTTAAGTACATACCCATTAGGTCTTTTTGACTTGAACACATCCAGTGTTGTTGCTGTTTCATCACAAATTTATTACATGAGTTTCTCACTAAATTTAATAAGGAGTTACTCTTAGACCAGTGTTACTCAGAGTGTGGGATGAAGACCAATAATTGATCTGCAAACTGTTTGCTACTGGTCTGTGAACTGTTTATTATTTGTGATGAAAAATAGAAAAATATGAGAAAAAGCAGTTAGAAATTTTTATGATAGTTTGACAGGATAATTTTATGTGTGTTTAATAAAAGTTTAAACTTTTATTTTTAAAATTTAAATAATATATTAAAATTATGTAATTGACATATTATATTAGATTCAGATGTACAACATAACGATTAGATGTTTATATATTGCAAAATTATCACCAAAATATGTCTAGTTAACATTTATTACCACACATAGTTACACTTTTTTTCTTGGGATGAGAACTTTTAATATCTGCTCTCAACAACTTTCAAATATACAGTACAGTATTTTTTTTTTTTTTTTTTTTTTTTTTTTGCGGTATGCGGGCCTCTCACCGTCATGGCCTCCCCCGTTGCGGAGCACAGGCTCCGGACGCGCAGGCTCCGGACGCGCAGGCTCAGCGGCCATGGCTCACGGGCCCAGCCGCTCCGCGGCATATGGGATCCTCCCAGACCGGGGCACGAACCCGTATCCCCTGCATCGGCAGGCGGACTCTCAACCACTTGCGCCACCAGGGAGGCCCGCAGTACAGTATTATTGACTGTAGTCACTTTGCTGTACATTACATGCCCATGATTTATTTTTTAAGTGGAAGTCTGTATCTTTTGCCCCCTTTTACCTACTTAGCCTACTCCTCAATCCCCACCTCTAGCAAACCACCAATCTGTTCTCTGTATCTATGAGTTTGGGTGTTTGGGTTTTTTTTTAATATTCTGCATATAAGTGAGATCATACAGTTGTCTTTCTCAGTCTAGCTTCTTTCACTTAGGATAATGCCCTCAAGGTCCATTCATGTTGTCACAAATGGCAGAATTTCCTTCATTATTATGGCTGATAATATTCCATTGTGTGTGTGTGTGTGTGTGTGTGTGTGTGTGTGTGTGTGTGTGTGTATCACGTTTTTTTATCCATTCATCCACTAATGGATGCTTAGGTTGGTTCCATATGTTGGCTACTGTAAATAATGTTGCAACAAACATGGGGGTACAGATATCTTTTTGAGGTAGTGCTTTTGTTTTCTTCTTATAAGTACCCAGAAGTGGAATTGCTGGATCATCTGGTAGTTCTATTTTTAATTTTTTGAGGAACCTCCATACTGTTTTCCATAGTGGCTGTACCAGTTTACATTTACACCAACAGTGCATGAGGGTTCCTTTTTCTCCACATCCTGACCAGCACTTGTTATTTCTTGTCTTTTTGATGATAGACATTCTGACAGGTGTGAAGTGATATCTCATTGTGGTTTTAATTTGCATTTCCCAGATGATTAGTGACATTGAGCACCTTATCATGTACCTATTGGCCATCTGTATGTCTTCTTCGGAAAAATGTCTATTCAGGTCCTCTGCCCATTTTAAAATCAGATTTTTTTTTCTGTTAAGTTATGTGAGTTTTTATATATTTTGGATATTAATCACTTATCAAATATGTGATATGCAAATATTTTCTCCCAGTCTGTAGGTTGCCTTTTCATTTTGTTGATGGCTTCCTTTGCTGTGCAGAAGCTTTGTAAAAATTTTATGTAGACTCACTTGTTTATTTTTGTTTTTGTTTCCTTTGCTTTTGTTGTCAAATCCAAAAATCATCACCAAGATTGATGTCAAGGCAGTTACTGTCTATGTTTTCTTCTAGGGGTTTTATGGTTTCAGGTCTTATATTCAAGTCTTTAATGAATTTTGAGTTAACGTTTGTGTATGGTGTAGGATAGTGGTCCATTTTCATTCTTCTACATGTGACTGTCCAGTTTTTCCAACACCATTCATTGAAGACACTGTTCTTTCCCCACATATATTCTTGGCTCTTTTCTTGTAAATTAATTGACCATATACTTGTGGATTTATTTCTGAGTTCTCTATTCTCCATTGATCTACATGTCTGTTTTTATGCCAATACCATACTGTTTTGATTACTATAACTTGTAATATAGTTTGAAATCAGGAAGCATGATGCCTCCAGGTTTTTTCTTCTTTCTCAAGATTGTTTTGCCTATTTGGGGTCTTTTGTAGTTCCATACAATTTTATTTATTTATTTTTTTGTGTGGTACGCGGGCCTCTCACTGCTGTGGCCTCTCCTGTTGTGGAGCACAGGCTCTGGACGCGTAGGCCCAGCGGCCATGGCCCACGGGCCCAGCTGCTCCGCAGCACGTGGGATCCTCCCAGTCCAGGGCATGAACCCGTGTCCCCTGCATTGGCAGGCGGACCCCCAACCACTGCACCACCAGGGAAGCCCTCCATACAATTTTAGGATAGTTTGTTTTATTTCTGTGAAAACAGCCACCGAGTGCTCAGTTCCTTTCCAGGAGATACCAGTGACCTGGAGCAAAGCAGAGGGAGAGCACTAGCCTGCGTCTTTGGCAAGTAGTTCAGTAGGCACCTGTATGGGTATTAAATTAGATGTCTGTTCCTTAGGCTGAAGATTTAAGACAAGTAAATGGGCCTCTTTCACAGAAAGACTGGGTGTTTTTTCAGTTGGAGCCTCTGCCCTGGGCCCTGGGACATATTCAGGTGAGTCTATGAGCACTTTAAAAACTGTTTCCAGTTTGTTAGAGCCTTGTCAGTCTTGTGGATTCAAGCCCCATTGGCTTTCAAAGCTAGATGTTTGGGGGCTCAGCTCAAAGTTACAGATCTGAAAAGTTGGGGAACTAGACATGGGGTTCAAACCCTTTGTCTCTCAGAGGGAAGTTCCAATTTGAGAGTTCCAATTGTGGGTTGCCATGTGGGGTGAGTTTGTGGCAAGATTATGTCTCAGTCTCTCCTACCCATTTCGATGTTGGTTTTTTTCCTCATTGGCCTGATGTATAGGAGTCGCTTAGCTAGTTTCTGGGGTTTTCTTTTTCCAGAGAAAATTGTTCCCTATATAGCTATAGATTCAGTGTGTCTGTGGGATGAGGTGAGCTCAAGACCCTCCTAATTGCCACCTTTTTTTTTTTTTTTGGCTGCATTGGGTCCTTGTTGCTGTGTGCGGAGTTTCTCTAGTTGTGCCAAGTGGGGGCTACTCTTCGTTGCGATGCACGGGCTTCTCATTGCAGTGGCTTCTTTTGTTGCAGAGCACAGGCTCTAGGCACATGGGCTTCAGTAGTTGCAGTATGTGGGCTCAGTAGTTGCGGCACGTGGGCCACAGAGCATGTGGGCTTCAGTAGTTGTGGTGCATGGGCTCAGTAGTTGCAATGTGTGGGCTCTAGGGTGTGCGGGCTTCAGTAGTTGTGGCGTGCAGGCTCAGTAGTTGTGGCTCGCAGGCTCTAGAGCGCAGGCTCAGTAGTTGTGGTGCAGGGACTTAGTTGCTCCATGGCATGTGAGATCTTCCCCGGGCCAGGGATTGAACCCATGTCCCCTGCATTGGTAGGTGGATTCTAAACCACTCCACCACCAGGCAAGTCCCCTAACTGCCATATTGAACAAGAACCTCCTTGGATATTAATGTTTAATTTCATTTTAATTTTTGTTTCTGGTTTTGTTTTAGATAGAAAATTTAAAAAATAAAACTTCTCCTCAGATTATATGATTCATTTATGATTTCTATAAAGACAGAAGGGAAGAACCATTAAAAGTTTCTGTCTTTTTTCTCCTTTATTGTACTTTTTTCTCCTCTTTTGGCTACTTCCACTTTTTCTTTCAAATTGCAAATTTCAGTAAAGTTCTCAACTTAGCCAACTTGGTCATTTGTTAGGTTTTTTTGTTCATTTTTGCTTTTCTGTCTATTAATTTAGTTTGTATAACTTCCTCATCAGCCTCCTCTCTGTAGAATTCCTGCCTATTCTTATTTTGTGTTAGAAAATACCACCTTTATAATGGGTTTTCTACTAGGTAATTAAACTTGGCTAAGCAGGATCCATGTGGATAATTGTTTCTGTGTCAATGTGACTGAGCCGTAGGGTACCCATGTATTTGGTCAAACATCATTCTGGGTGTTTCTATGAAAATACTTTTGGATGAATTTAACATTTAAATTGATAGACTGAGTAAAGTAGATTGCCCTTCCTAATGTGGATGGGATTCGTCCAATCAATTGAAGGCTTGAACAGAAGAGAAGGCTGGCCCTTCCCTGAATAGGGGGGAACTCCTGCTTTGTCTGCCTTTGACCTGGGACATTGGTTTTCTCCTGCCTTTGGACTTGAACTGAAACCTGGATTTGAGCCTGTTGGCCTTCAGGTTGGAACTAAACTATTAGATCTGCTGGGTTTCCAGCTTGCAGATCGTAGGTCTTGGAACTTGTCAGCCTCCATAATCACGTGAGCCAATTCCTTATAATAGAGACACACACACACACACACACACACACACACACACACACACACACACACACACACACACCCTATTGGTTTTATTTCTCTGGAGAATCCTAACTAATACAACCCATATTCATTAATTTGTTCTTACTGTATTAATCCTTTGGTACTTAAGTGTGGAAGTTCACACATAGTAAAACACAAAGGGAGACCCTGATGTGTTATTTAGCCACTTATATTAGAATTGGTTGCTTAAAAAATATTTTAAACTTATCTGAATACTATTCTAAAACAGTTATTAGAGCTAAGATCTATATTGGGCAAAAGAGGATTCAGTTGCTAGAGTACAATGAAGGCAAAATAAGGTTATTTCAAGGAAGGAGTAATCAATAATATAGAATGTTATCAGCAGTTGTGCGGAAGGGTTCTGGAAAAAATCATTAGAATTTGTCAGTAGGAAGAGATTAATCGTTTTCAAAATGAATATTTTTAGAAGAATTGGGTAGAAAGGATCATTTAGGTATTAATATGTTTTGGGTGACAAGGAAGTAGAGGTAGTTAAAAATTATGCAGTAGTAGAAAATAAGGTTGGATAGGGGTGATATGTGTAGATTATAAAAGGTCTAAATAGTTTAAAGTCACTTTAATGTCAGTTTGGAGAATGTATCAAAAGCATTCTACCATAGTTATCAACTGTGAACACATTATATGCAGAGATTGTCTTTTACCTTTGTTTTCACTCTATAACATAGTTTCTGGTACATAGGAGGCACTCAATAAATATTTGTTGAATGCTGGATGAAAGATGCTTACAAGTCGTATTAAATCTTTTATTAATCTCAAAAATTATCTTTTTCTGTTCCTATCAATATTTTCCCTCAGGCTTACTGTACTCCCAGAGTATCATAATGAGCTTGCTATTTAGTATTTCCTTCTGTTATTTCTCATTTCAATCAACTTGGGTTGAGGCCAGTAGATTGATATTCTTATGCCATGCTTTTGATAATATTACTCTCCTGCCTATAACCTTAAAAGCCATGTAACTACCTACTGAAATAAATATAAACTCTTTAGCCTTGCACCACAGCCCATCCACAATCTGACCCATTACCTACCTTTTAGTCCTTATCTTTCACTACTGTTTTACACTTTAGCATCATTGGGCTTATAAAGCATGTAAAGCTGTGATCTACTAGCCCAGTGCACTGTCAAAATGACAAAATTCAGCAACCAATTCTTGGTCATTTCAAAATAACTCAAGTTCTTCAATTACTTTTCTTAAATACCACGAAGGAAACTGTATTAACCACAGTGATACAAAAAGCTATAGATATTTAATGTATTCAACTTGATGTATTTGGAGATACATGTACACCTGTGAAACCATCATCACTATTATTGCCATAAACTTATCCATCACCTCCAAGAGTTTCCTCCCATCCACCCTCCCTTGTATTTTTTTCTTTTTTCCGTTGTGTAAGAGCACTTAACCTAAGATCTACCCTCTTAGCAACATTTTAAGTATATAATACAGTATTGTTCATCATAGCCCCTGTATTGTACAGCAGATCTCCAGAACTTATTTTGCATAAGTGAAATTTTGTATCCTTTGGCCAACACTTTCCCACTTCCCCCTCTCCCCAGCCCCTGGCCATCATCATTTCACTTTCTGCTTCTATGTTTTGACTTATTTTATTTAGCATAACTGTCCTTCAGGTCCATCTATATTGTAACAAATGGCAGAATTTCCTTCTTTTTAAGGGCTGGATAATACTCCATTATATGTATATAGAATATTTTCTTTATCCATTTGTTCACTGATGAACATTTGGGTTGTTTCCAACCCAAATGTGACTAACACTGTGATACATGTGGGACTGTAGATATTTCTTTAAGAACCAGATTTCAGTTCCTTTAGATATATAAAACCAGAAATGGAATTACTGGATAAAATGGTAATTCTATTTTTAATTTTTTCAGAAACCCCCATATTGTTTTCCATAGTGGCTGCACCAATTTACATTCCCACCAACAGTATATAAGGGTTTCCTTTTGTCCACATCCTTGCCAACACCTGTTGTTGTTTTTATTTTTGATAATAGCCATCCTAAGAGATATGAAGTGATATCTCATGGTTTTGATTTGCATTTTCCTGATTGGTGATTTTGAGCACTTTTTCATGTACGTGTTGGCCATTTGTATGTCTTCTTTGTAAAAAGGTCTATTCAGGTCCTCTGCCCATTTTTAAATTGGATTTTCTTTTTTACTGGGTTATATGATTTCTTTATATATTTTAGTTATTTATCCCATATCAGATATATGCTCTGCAAATACTTTCTCCCAATATTGCCTTTTCATTTTGTTGATGGTTTCTTTTGCTGTGTAGAAGATTTTTAGTTTGATCTAATCCCACTTATCTATTTTTGCTTTGGTTGTCTGTGTTTTAGTGTCATATCCAAGAAATTGCCTAGTTCAATGCTTAGCTTTCCCCTATTTTATTCTAAGAGTTTATTGTTTCTGGTTTTAAGTTTAGGTGTATAATACATTTTGAATGGATATTTTTTAACATGGAGTGAGATGAGTGTTCAGTTTCATTGGTTTCCATGTGGACATCTAGTTTTCCTACAAGTATGGAAGAAACTATCTTTTTCTCATTGTGTATTCTTGGCACCCTTTTTGAAGATCAGTTGATCCTGTATGTATGGGTTTATTTCTGGGCTCTCTATTCTGTTTCACTGGTCTATATGTCTCTTTTTATGCCAGTACTATACTGTTTTGAGTATTATAGATTTGTAGTATGTTTTGAAATCAGGGAATGTGTTACCTCCAATGTTATTCTTCTTGCTTAAAATTGCTTTGGCTATTTGGCGTCTTTTGTGGTTCTAAATGAATTTTAGGATTGCCTTTTCTATTCCTGTAAAAAATGCCTTTGGGGTTTTGTTTAGTTCTAAAAGTTTTTTTATGGAGTCTTTAGGGTTTTCTACATATAATAACACATCATCTGAAAACAAAAATAATTTTACTTCTTTCTTTCCAATTTGGATGGCTTTATTTATTTTTTGTTTCTAATTGTTCTAGCTAGGACTTCCAGTACTGTGTTGAATAGGGAGGTGAGAGTGAGCATTCTTGCCTGTTCCAGAAATTAAAGGGAAAGGTCTCAGCCTTTCATTGCTGAGTATGATGTTAAGTGTGGCCTTTTCATAAATGGTCTTTATTGTAAGGTAAGTTAAGGTCTTTAACAGGTAAGTTCTTTCTGCACCTGATTTGTTGAGAGGTTTTTTATGTTTGTTTTTAAATCATGAAAGAGTGTTGAATTTTGTCAAATGTTTTCCTGCATCTATTGAGATGATCATGTGAATATTATCCTTTGTTCTGTTAATGTGTATTACATTCTATGATTTTTGTATGTTGAACCATCCTTGCATTTAAGGGATAAATCGTACTTGATCAAGTGTGTGATTCTTTTAATGTGCTGTTGAATTCAGTTTGCTAGTCCTTTGTTGGGAATTTTTGCATTAGTGTTCATCAGGGATGTTGGCCTGTGGTTTTCTTTTCTTCTGGTGTCTTTGTCTGGCTTTGGTATCAGGGTGATGTTGGCCTCAAAGAATAAGTTTGGAAGTTTTCCCTCTTCTTCAATTTTTGGGAAAAGTTTGAGGAGGAATGTTATTAATTCTTCTTTAAATGTTTGCTAGAATTCACCTGTGAATCCATCTGGTCCTGGGCTTTTCTGTGATGGAATTTTTTTGATTACCCCTTCAATTTCCTTATTTGTTATTGATCTGCTCAGGTTATTTCTTCTTGATTCATTCTTGGTAAATTATGGGTTTCTAGGAATTTTGCCATTTTTCTAGGTTTTTCAACTTATTGGTATATAATAGTTCATAATAGTCCATTATGATCACTTTTGTTTTGGTGGGATCAGTTGCAATATCTCCACCTTTATTTCTGATTTTATTTATTTAAGTCTTCCCTCTTTATTTCTTAGTTAGTCTAGCTAAGGGTTTGTTGACTCTATCTTTTCCAAAAACCAGTTCTTAGTTTCAATGATTTTTAAAAATAGTTTTTCTATTTTCTATTTAACTAAGTTCTACTCTAATCTTGATTATTTCCTGCCTTCTGCCAGCTTTGGGGTTAGTTTGTTCTTTTCTAGTTCCTTGAAGTGTAAAGTTATGTTGTTCATTTGTAATTTTTTTAAATAAAATGTTTATTGTTTATAAACTTTCCTCTTGCTACTGTTTATGCTGCTTCCTATAAGTTTTGGTATGTTTTCATTTTCGTTTGTTTCAAGATATTTTCTACTTTACTTTTGATTTCTTCTTTGACCCAATAAGTTGTTTAGGTTGTTTAAGAGTGTATTTTTTAAAATTCCATTAGTTATCCCATTTTCTTTCTTGTATTCATTTCTAGTTTCATTACATTGTTACCAGAAAAGATACTTTGAATGATTCCAGTCTTCTTAAATTTGTTAAGACTTGTTCTGTGACCTAGCATGTGATTTATCTGGATGATGGTCCATGTACACCTGAGAAGAATGATTATTCTGCTGCTATTGTTCTGTATATGTCTTCAGTTTTAATTTGGTGTATAGTGTTGTTCAGTTCTGCTGTTTCCTTCTAGATTTTTCCTGTCTGAATGATTTATACATTATAAAGAGTTAGGTATTGAAGTATCCTGCTATTATTGTATTGCTGTCTATTTTGCTCTTCAGATCTGACAATGTTTGCTTTACAAATTAATAAACATTTTATATTTGATGTTGGGCACATATATATTTATAATTGTTATATTTTCCTGTTGAATTGACCCTTTATCATTATCTTTGTCTCATGACAATTTTTGACTTAAAGTCTATTTTGTCTGATACAGTGTCTCCTGCTTTCTTTTGGTTACTATTTTCATGGAATATCTTTCTCTATACTTTCACCTTTAGCCTACGTGTGCCTTTAAATCTAAAGTGAGCCTCTTGTAGATAGCATGTAGTTGAGTCCTTTTTTTTTTTTTTTTTTTTTTTTCAGTACATGGGCCTCTCACTGTTGCAGCCTCTTCCATTGCGGAGCACAGGCTCCGGACATGCAGGCTCAGTGGCCATGGCTCACGGGCCCAGCCGCTCCGCGGCATGTGGGATCTTCCCGGACCGGGGCACGAACCCGTGTCCCCTGCATCAGCAGGCGGACTCTCAACCACTGCGCCACCAGGGAAGCCCAGTTGAGTCTTTTTATCCATTCAGCCACTCTGTCTTTTGATTGAGTTTAGTCCACTTACACTTAAAGTGATTATTGATAGGAAAGGGCTTCCTATTGCCATTTTGTTAATTGTTTTCTGTCTTTTTTCTCTTGTTCTTGTCCTCTTTGCTCACGTTTCTTTATTGTTTGATGATATATTTTTTTGGTAATAGCATGCTTTGATTCTTTTCTCCTTATCTTTGGTATATCTATTATACTTTTTTTAAAAGTTACTACTGGGCTCACATCAAAGGTTTTATAGTTATATCAGTCCGTTTTAAGCTAGTAACAACTTAACTTCAATTATATCCAGAAAGTGCACCCTTTACTTCTTTCCTCACACACACAATTTACAAACTCATGCTAGATTTTACTTCTTTCTATATTGTGTTTCCATGAACACATTACAGTGGTTATAGTTATTCTTACTACTTTTGTCTTTAAAGATTACTGTTACAAGTGATTTATGTGCCACAATTACAGTATTACAGTACTGTGTTTCTCTTTATATTTCCTTTAGCAATGAGTTACAGTTTCATGTTATTGTCTAGCATTTTTTTGTTTGTTTCAACTTGAACTCCCTTTAGCACTTCTTATAAGGCAGATCAAGCATGATGAACTCCCTAAGCATTTGTTTGTCTGGGAAAGTCTTTATCTCTCATTCTTTCTTAAAGGAAAGAAGTTTTGCCAGGTAAAGTATTCTCATTTGGAAGCTTTTCCTTTAGAAAAGGAATATATCATCCCACTCGCTTCTGACCTGCAAGGTTTCTGAAGAGAAATCCACCAATAGTTTATGTGCTATTCCTTGTATACTCCCTCGTATATGACGAGTTACTTTTCTCTCACTGCTGTAACAATTCTCTTTGCATTTGATTTTTTTTTTTTTTTTTTTTTTTTTTTGCTGTACGCGGGCCTCTCACCACTGCAGCCCCTCCCGCTGCGGAGCACAGGCTCTGGACGTGCAGGCTCAGCGGCCATGGCTCACGGGCCCAGCCGCTCTGCGGCATGTGGAATCCTCCCAGACTGAAGCACGAACCCGTGTCCCCCGTGTCAGCAGGCGGACTCTCAACCACTGCGCCACCAGGGAAGCCCTGCATTTGATTTTTGATAATTATAATGTGTCTCATGAAAATCTATTTGGGTTCAACCTATTTTGGGAATTTGGGGCCTCACAAATCTGGATGTCCATTTCCCTCTCTAGATTTCAGATGTTCCAACCATTATTTATTTTGTATTTTGTATTTTATTTATTTATTTATTTTGGCTGCGTTGGGTCTTCGTTGCTGTGCGTGGGCTTTCTCTAGTTGTGGCGAGCAGGGGCTACTCTTTGTTAAAGTGCACTGGCTTCTCATTGCGGTGGCTTCTCTTGTTGTGGAGCATGGGCTCTAGGCACACGGGCTTTTGTAGTTGTGGCTCGCAGGCTCTAGAAAACAGGCTCAGTAGTTGTGGCGCACGGGCCTAGTTGCTCCGCAGCATGTGGGAGCTACCCAGACCAGGGCTCGAAACCGTGTCCTCTGCATTGACAGGCGGATTCCTAACCACTGCGTTACCAGGGAAGCCCTAACCATTATTTCTTTCAATAAGTTTTTAGCTTTTCTCTCTCTCTCTCTTTTTCTCTGTCTTTACTCCTTCTGGGACTCCCAAAATGTGTATATTTGTGCCTTATTGGTATACCATAAATCCCATAGACTTTCTTCACATTTTTCATTCTTTGGGCCGTTGTTGTTCCTCTCAATGGGAAATTTCAAATGACCTGTGTTTGAGTTTGCTGATTCTTTTTTCTGCTTGATTGATTCTGCTGTTGAAGTTACTGAATTTTTTACTTTAGTTATTGTACTCTTTAGCCTCAGTCTTCTTTTTTTAATATTCTTTTTAAAAGTATTTTTATTTTAATTTTTTTGGCTGCACTGTGTGGCATGCAGGATCTTAGTTCCCCAAGGATCAAACCCATGCCCCCTGCATTGGGAGCGTGGAGTCTTAACCACTGGACCACCAGGGAAGTCCCTTTTTTTTTCTTTTTTGAATGGTTTCTATATCTTTATTGAACATCTCACCTTGTTTAGGTATTGTTTTCTTGATGGTCTTTAGTTGTCTATCTGTGTCCTCTTTTAGAACATTGAGCTTTATGACAGTTTTTATACAATTCTTTGTCAAGCCATTCATGGATATACATTTCTTTAGGGTTGGTTACTGGAACTTTATTAGTTTTCTTTGGTGCCGTCATCTTTGCCTGATTCTTTGTGATCTTTATAGCCTTGTATTCATGTCTGTGCATGCATTTGCAGGAGCAGGAACCTCTTCTGTTCTTTATAGACTGTTTTTGGCAGGTAAAGGCCTACTCCTGCTAGGTCCCTGGATGGACAAGCCTGCCTCCAAACTGCAGTTAGGCAGGGCCAAGGCCAGATTATGAGGCTGCTTCCAGGTCCACAATCAGGTCCATGGTTGGCTAGACTATTACTGGGGGCACCAGCAGGAGTACCACATTCTGGGTCCCCAGGTGGATGGGACTACTTCTAAATCCACAGTTGGCAGGTCTCTTTCTTGGGGTGCAGATTGTCTTGTCTCCTCCCAGGTCTCTGGGTGGATGAGACTGCCTCCAGGATCACAGTTGAGCAGTGGGAGCTCGTCATGGGGTTGCTTCTAGGTCTTTAGTTGGGTGGGTATTCAGTGGGACTAAAATTGGAGTCACAGGTGGGTGTGGTTCCTGCTGGGTCTTAGTTGAGTGTGGCTGGAGCCATGTCCACAGGGAGATAGGGCTGCACTCAGGTCTATATTCAACAGACCTGCTACCACGGTGTGGGCAGGTCTTCTCAAAGTGTCTTTCCTTGGTTTTGGGCTCCAGTGGGGATGCTGCAACTTCTACCTGGATTTTGAAGCTCCTACAGTGGCACTTTTAATTCATGGATGATTGCCAAATCAGTGTTTCTGTGGGGGAATGAGGGCTGGAGGGACCTCCTATTCTGCCATCTTACTAGTAACCGTCAACTTTTTTTTTTTTTTTTTTTTTTTTGCGGTACGCAGGCCTCTCACTGTTGTGGCCTCTCCCGTTGCAGAGCACAGGCTCCGGACGCGCAGGCTCAGCGGCCATGGCTCACAAGCCTAGCCGCTCCGCGGCATGTGGGATCTTCCCTGACCGGGGCACGAACCCGTGTCCCCTGCATTGGCAGGTGGACTCTCAACCACTGCGCCACCAGGGAAGCCCGAACTGTCAACTTTTAATTTCAACTTTATTGCTGGCCTTTTTAAATATTGTTAACTCTACACTTTTTTCAAATTCAAGGGAAAAAGACAAAAATAGCTTATTTTTCTGAAGACAAAATCATGTATCTTTAAGCCATTAATGCCAAAAGAATCACTTTAAACTGTTTATTCAACTGCCCATCCTTTACATGAATCATTCCATTGAAAGTTTGATTTCATAGGTGAGAACAGCTGAAGAGTTGAAGTGACAGTATTTTGGGTCAGAATTGGGACCATGTATAGTATATCTGCTTTGTGACACGGAGTTGGTAGGCCTCAGTTTATGAAAAAAAAAATGTTAGTAACTGCTATATCCCTGGCACAATGCAATACTTAAAAATTCTTTTTCTGTCTTCACCACATCTCTCAGGTGCTGAAGTTGCTCTCATGTATTTCCTTCCCTGGGCTCTTCAGAAGAAAAACTCCACTTAAAGTCTCTTTTTTTTTTTTTTTTTTTTTTGCGGTATGCGGGCCTCTCACTGTTGTGGCCTCTCCCATTGTGGAGCACAGGCTCCAGATGCGCAGGCTCAGTGGCCATGGCTCACGGGGCCAGCCGCTCTGTGGCATGTGGGATCCTCCCGGACCGGGGCACGAACCCGTGTCCCCTGCATCGGCAGGTGGACTCTCAACCACTGCGCCACCAGGGAAGCCCCCACTTAAAGTCTCTTAACTCCACATGCCTCTCTTGTCCTCTGTTATCTTCCTTTCTTCCAAATTTTGCATTTCAATTGGCCCATTCTCAGAGGTAAAGGGAAGAAAATGAGTAGGCCAAACTTAGGTTCATCTTTAGGGGACAGTGAAGGGGACATAGTGAGAACATTCAAATATTATTTTTGTCCCTTCACAAGCAGTCATCTGTGTGTTACTATGTTTTCTATTTCTGTAATTTCATATGCAGTTTCTTTCTGCATGGTAAAATTCTACTTACCTTTGAAGGCCACCTGCTCAGCTCAGCATCTTGGCTGGAGGTGAATGCTGTTACCTCATCATGCTTTTATTTTGGTACCACTTTTAGGGAGTATATTACATGGCTGCCTTATGTTACAGTACTTACTGTTTTTATCTTCTTGTTACTAAACTGGGCAAGAATCATGCCATTTTTCTCAATGACCTACAAAGTCTGGCTTCTCAAAGTGTAGTCTTCAGGCCGGCACCATATACATTACTTGAGAGCTTGTTGGAAATTCAAAATCATGGGCTCTAGCCCAGATCTACTGAATGAGAATCAACATTTTAATGAAATCCCCAAATTTATTTGTGTGCTTATTAAAATTCAGCCTTTGTTATAATCACGTGACTTGGTATTTTACATTATACTAGCCTAGAGCAGTCTTATAGCAACATCAACTAAAAATGCTTAGGGTTTTCTTATTTTTATGCATTCACTGAAAGCTCTTGCCAGCTATGACACTGTTTTTCTGTTACACTTTGAATACTCTGTGTGCCTTGGATACCATTACCTTCTTCATTACAGGTCTTAGCCATCAAAGATCCAGCACAGATGTCTTTTTCAAGTTCATTCCTTCTGTCAAATACTTGTCTATTGTGTATAGGTTTTTTTAATTGGAAAAAGAATGAAAAGGGAAATTATAGGGTTAAATATGTTACAAATTTTAAATATTGAATATTTTCAAACTTATGAGGTTTTAAAAAATATAATGAAAAAAATTTCCTTGGAACCTTTCAACAATATAATCATTTAAATACTGTATGTTAAAAATGTTGAACACTGTTATTAATTTTCTCACCATTAAATATTTTACAGGACATTTTGAAGAGCAATTAAATTTAACTTTAATATACAAATGAAATATTTCACATATACAATTTTCAAAAAAAGCAGCAATGGAAACAAAATGTGATGCTCTGAACTCCTCCTGGGTATTACAAAATTAGAATGAATGGTAAAAGTTTTCTATTAAATAAATTTTATTTTTCTAATTTTAGAAGTAATCCATTATTATTGTAGAAAAACTAAACACACACACACACACACACACACACACAGAAAAAGAACATTAATATAATCCAAATATCTAGAGTTCTTATCTGGATAGTTAGCTCCTATATTTATTATTATGCATTGTTTTTAACAAATAAAGCTGAGATTATGTTGTCTTACAAAGTTTTAGGTAATTCTCTTACTTATATAATAAGTTTTTTGGTTTTAAAATTTTTATTATTTAAGTTATTATACATTAAAATGAACTTTTAAAGACATAGATTCTGTGAATTTTAAGAGATGTATAGATTCATGTTATTACCACTACACCACAAACAGAATACAAAATAGTTTCATCATGCCAAAAAATTCCCTCATACTTTATAGTCACACCCTCCCCTACCAGTACTCCTGGCAATTGCTTCTCACCATGACTACAGTTTTGACTTCAAGAATATCATATAATTGGAATCATACATATAAACTTCTGTGTCTGGCTTCTGTCACTCAGTATATTGCTCCCGATATTCATTCAAGATACTAAATGTATCAATAGTTCGTTACTTTTTATTGCTTAGCAGTATTCCATTTTATAGATGTACCAGTTTGTTTATTCACCTGTTGAAGGATATTTGTTTTCCCAGGTTTTGGCAATTATAAGTAAAATGGCTATCAGCATTCATCTATGGGTTTTTGTGTGACATAAGTTTTCATTTCTCTAGGGTAAATACTCAAGAATAGGATTGCTGGCTGATGCTAAATATACTTTTGTAGTTTTTTTTTTTTTTTGGTGGTGCCATGTGGCTTGTGGGATCTTACTTCCCCGGGATTGAATCAGGCCCCCTGCAGTGGAAGCGCAAAGTTCTAACCACTGGACCACGAGGGAATTCCCTCAATATATTTTTACTTCATAGGGAACTGCGAAACTGTTTCCCAGGATGGCTGTATCATTTTTGTATTCTCATCAGCAGTGAATGAGTTCTTGAGTTGCTCTGCATCTTAACCAGTGCTTGGTATTACTGTCAGTATGTTTTTATTACAGATATTCTAATAGGTGTGCAGGGGTATCTCATCATGGTTTTAATTTTGCAATTTCTTCATGACTAATGATGTTGAATATTTTTTCATGTGCTTATTTGCCATCTGTATATGTCCTTATTAAAGTATATGTTCAAGTCAAATCTTTTGCCCATTTTAATTGGGTTGTTTTCTTGTTGAGTTTTTAGAGTTTTTAATATATTCTGGATATAAGTTTAATGTCTATCATGTGATTTGCAAATATTTTCTCCTAGCAAATAGCTTGTCTTTTCATGCTCTTAACAGTGTCCTTTGAAGAGCAAAACTTGATGAAGTCCAGCTTATCTGTTTTTTTAAATTATGAATTGTGCTTTCAGAGTCAGATCTGAGAATTCTTTGACTATTTCCAGATCATGAAGATTTCCTCCTATGTTTTCTTCTAGAAGTTTTATAGTTTTACATTTTATATTTAGATCTATGATCCATTTTGAGTTAAGCTTTGAATAAGTTGTGAGGTTTAGTTTAGGGCTCATGGTTCTTACCCATAGATTCCAGTTGTTTAAATACCATTTGTAGAAGAGTATCCTTTGTTCATTGAATTGCTGTAGAAGAGTATCCTTTGTTCATGGAATTGCCTTTGTACTTTTGTTAAAAATCAGGCATATTTGTATGGGTCAACTGCTGAGTTCTCTATTCTATTCCATTAATCTACGTGTCTGTCCTTTTCCTAATACCATACTTTCTTGATTAGTTTAGCTTTAGAGCAGGGAATGGCAAACCACAGTCCATGACCAAATCCAGTCCATGCCTAGTTTTATAAATATAGCTTTATTGGCACACAGCCATTCATTTACATGTTGTCAGTGGCTGCTTTCTCGCTACAACTGTAAATTTAAGTAGCTGTGACAGAGACTGTATGACCTGCAAAACCCAAAATATTTATTAAGTGGCCCTTCACAGAAAATATTTGCTGACTCCTGCTTTAGAAAGGCTTAAGATCATGCATGATTCTTCCAACATTATTTCCCATTTAAAAAATTGTTTTTGCTATTCTGGTATCTTTGTCTTTCTGTATAAAATGTATAATCAGCTTGCCTATGTCTACAAAAATCCTTTCTGGGCTTTTAATTGGAATTGTGTTAAATATTTAGATCAGTCAGAAGACAACTGACATCTTTACTGTATTGAGTTTTCCAATCCATAAACCTGGTGTATGTATCCGTTTATTTTGATCTTTTATGATTACTTTAAACAGTGTTTTATAGTTCTTGGCATACAGATTCTGTTCAAGTTTTGTTAGATACATTCCAGAGTAATTTCATTTATTTTGGAGCTACTGTAAACTTTTAAAATTTTGACTTCCAATTCTACGTTACTAGTATATAGGCATATAGTTGACTTTTATGTATTGGCTGTATATTCTGTGACCTTGTTAAACTCACTTATTAGTTGTAGGAGTTCTCTGTAGATAACCTTGGGATTTTCTATGTAGATAAATCATGTTGTCTGCAAATAGGGATGGTTTTACTTCTTTCCCAAGCTGTATTTTTTTCTTTCTTTTTCTTGTCTTATTGCTGTGGCTAAAACTTTCAGCACAGTGTTGTATAAGAGTGGTGAGAGTGGACATCTTTGCTGTGTGCCCACCTGTGTAGTTTTGTTTCTGTTTTTGTAGCTTCTCTGTATAGATTGAGGAAGTTGCTTGTTATTCCTTGTTTTCTGAGTTTAAAAAGTGCTAAATGGGTATTAAATCTGGTCAAATGCTCTTTTTGCATCAGTTGATCTGATCAACTAGGTTTTCTTATTTGAACTGTCAATATAGTAGATTTCACTGATTTTTTCAAAATTGCATGAGCCTTGCCCTCCTGAGGTAAACTGCATTTGATTGTGCTGTATTTTCAAAAAATATATTACTGAATTATATTTCTTAATCTTTTGTTGAGGATTTTTGCTTCTATAGTTATGAGGGATACTGATCTAAAGTGGTTTTTTTGTTTTGTTTTGTTTTGTTTTGGTACTCTGGGTAATGGTAGCTTCAGAAAATGATTTGGGACATGTTTTTTAATCTTTGTTTTCTGATAGAGATTGTGCACAATTGATGGTATTTTTTCCCTCTAAATGTTTGGTAGAGTTCGCCAGTGAGACTATCTGGACATGGCTATATTTTTTTCGGAGTTTTTTTTAAACTATAAATTCAGTTTTTAAAATAGTTTTATGAGTATTCAAATTATCTGTTATATTTTCAGAAAGCTTGGTAGCTTGTGGTTTTTAAATAATTAGTCTGTTGCAACTATGTTATCAAATTTATATGCATAGAGTAGCTCACAACATTATTATCTGTTTAATGTCTATGAGGCCTATTATAAAATCCTCTCTTCCATTCCTGATAATGAAAACCTATGTCTTTTCTCTTTTTTTGTCAGTCTGACTAGAGTTTTATCAATTTTATTGAACTTTTCAAACAACAACTTTTCAACTTTTGATTTCATTGATTTTCTTTTTCTGTTTTCAATTTCAATGATGTCTGCTCTTATGTTTATTATTTATTCTGCTTGTTTTGAGTTTTTGATCTGTTTTTTTCTAGTTTCTTAAGGTGGTAGCTTAGACTGTTCATTGAGACATTTTTAAAAATAAGCATTTAGTAGAATAAAATCTCCACTAAGCACTGTTTAAGCTATATCCCACAAATTTTAATATGTTGTATTTTGATATTTTTCAGTTTATAATATGTTCTGATTTCCTTGAGACTGCCTCTTTGACCTATGGATTATTAGAAGTGTGTTTTTTAATTTCTAAGTTTTTGTAGATTTTTCTGTTTGTCTTTCTGTTATTAATTGCTAGTATAATACCATTTAATGTCAAGATTTGTTTTATGACCCAGGATATGATATGTCTTGGTGAAATAAGAAAGTTCATTGGAGATCAGATTAGGCTGGAGATAAAGTGGAAATATTCTTTTTGTTCTTCAGCTCCCATTATCTTTCTCATATTATCTTCATCTGCTTTTTTAAACATAGCTAGAGATTCAGTGGAAACCTGTAACGATCTTTAGGTTGTCAAATTGCTGATACCCTTTAACTTTTATGTTTTGAAAGAGCTTAAGATGGTCTATCATTGGAAATATGTTTAAAATTGGCCAGTTTTAGCCATATACTGAGGCTTAGAAAAAGACTGCTCTACTTAGTTTCTGGTTTTATAGGCAGCAAACACATAGCAGGGATAATATGAACTTAACCAGTTCTATCTAATATACATTAAGCTACCGTAATAGCTGAACACATTGGAAATGCTCAGTATATTTTACATTTATTTCAGTTTAAGATGCATAAAGGGACTTCCTAGACATATGCCATATGTTCTCCTCTTATGCCAAGATAACAAGAATTAAAAGACTGAGATGAATAAACAAGGTCAACTTAGACTGAGCCAAATTAGACAACAGAATAATTGTCAGATTTTCTGTTGGCAGGGACAGTTTGTTTTGAGCCAATCTTCATGAATTATAGGCTGTAAATTTTTTTTTTCTGGTAAGTCTACCACCAGGGATTCTGTTGACAATTTCTTTGTTTTGTAAACACTGAAGATTTTCAACAGTTATATTGTTTATAGGCACACATAAGGATTCTGAATAGATGGGCATTTTTTTGTTCCAATGTAAAGAAAACTGCTTAGATATGAATCAAATAAAACCAAGGCAAAATTTAATAGCTTTTAAAAGGATAGTATTTCATTTGGAGTTTCTTAGGTATGAATTCAGATATAACAAATAGCAAGAAACTAACCAATATAATTAATTGATGACAGTAAATATCAAAGTAGATAAATTTGCTACAAATATAAAGTTTATTTGCTCTACAGTAAAGAATTTTAGACATCAAAGGGGACTATCTAATACAAATGAAAAATTGAGGCAACCAGAGAAGTTGACTACTTGAAACATAATAACTAGTTTAGGGAAGTACCAAATCTAAAGTATGTTTAGTTTAGTCCTAGGATCATTTATTTTACTTATCATTGCTCTTCTCACCCTTATGGATTTTTTTTTTTCCTTCTAAATTTTTTTTTTCTTTGAGTTGTGTAACTTTAAAAATTGCTGGTCAAAAATATGAAAATGAACAACTTGAATAATTGCTGTCTTCACCACATCAAAAATATGAAAACAAACTAGTTGAATAACACATTAATGGCGTATAAGGTATAAAGTCTCAGTCAATTCACATAATGGTGATGTTTTTTAAAAACCCATTTATACCCAAGATGCTGTAACTGTTTTAAATTTGGAAGTCCTTGATTCTTTTGCATATCTAAAATGTCTACTTTACACACTACCAGCTATGTATTCTTATATCCTATATATTCTTGTATTATAAAAATAATTCTTGGGCTTCCCTGGTGGCGCAGTGGTTGAGAGTCCGCCTGCCGATGCAGGGGACACGGGTTCGTGCCCCGATCCCGGAAGATCCCACATGCCGCGGAGCGACTGGGCCCGCGAGCCATGGCCGCGGAGCCTGTGTGTCCGGAGCCTGTGCTCCGCAACGGGAGAGGCCACAGCAGTGAGAGGCCCGCGTACAGCAAAAAAAAAAAAATAATAATAATTCTTTTATTTATTCAATAAATATCTCTTGAGCATGCTGCATGCCAGGTACTTTTTTTTTTTGAGTTATAAAGAACCAGCTAAAAAGTATCTTTATTTCCTTGTAAAAATCTCATAAATAACGGGAAATTGAGGAATGTGTTTTACACTGAATCCTAACTCTAGGCTGGATTGGAGTGAGTCAGGCGTTTGCAGATAGCCTCCATCTCTGCTTTGTTCTCTTACTGCTACCAGGCAGTTTTCACAGTCCTGGAGGATGAAGCAGTGAGTAATAAACAAAGAAAAGGCAAACATCTCTACCCTCATACAGCTTACATTCTAGGAAGTTTGTTTATAAACTCAAATGCAGTACAGTCTATTCACAACCAGTTTTCAGTGGGCTTCTACATTGTATATAGTTCAAATTAATTTGGTTTACTAATTTTGCCATAGGTTACCCAGAAATTAAAATTTTGTTCAGTGATTTGTAAGTATATGAAGAATGGAAATCATCTATGGGAAAGATTTAAAATTAAGAGAACATGTTATGGTTCATTCATGGATAGAATATTTGTTAAATGCTCACTCTGTGACTGGTACTGGGTTAGATGCTGTGGATACAACAGTGAGCAAAAGCAGACACAATTTTAACCACTGGTGAGTAGGCCCAGCTGTGGGCCATGCTGCTGTGCTATATTCTCTCTGCCTCTCTCTCTTTTAGAGGTTGAGACATTACTGAACTCCTGTAGACTCTTTCTTTTTTCTTTTCTCTATTGAAAGAAAAATTATAACAAAAATTTTAAGTATCTTTGGGTAACTAAACTTCCCAAACTGCAGTTTTAATGTTCAAATTAAACTCTGAGCCACAGCAATGAGATGGTGAAGTATGAAAACAGACCTCACATCAAAACTTCCCCTGATGTCAAGGCAGCTTTCCCTATCAATTCAGGCCAATCAAAATGATCTATTAAAAATGCAGACGACATCCTAACACTTTATATTAATTTTCTATTCTGCTGTAACAAATTACCACAAATTTAGTGGCTTAAACAGGGTGCATTCCTTTCTGGAGGAGAATCTGTTTCCTTGATTTTTTGACTTCTTCCTTTCCTTGGCTTATAGTCTTCTTCCTCCATTTTCAAAGCTGAAAGTGGCAGGTTGAGTCTTCTCACTGCGAATCACTCTGATACTGACTCTTCTGCCTCCCTCTTCCACATTTAAGGACCCTCTTCCACACTTAAGGATTACATTAGGCCCATCTGGATAATGCAGGATACTATCCCTATTTTAAAGTCGGATAATTAGCAACCTTAATTCCATCTGCTACCTCAATTCCCCTTTGCCATGTAATAAAACATATTCACAAAATCTGGGGATTAGGATGTGGACATCTTTGGGAGGCCATTATTCCGGCTGTTATCCACTCAGCTATCATACAGTGGCTTCTCACTGCAATGAGAACAAAGATCATACAGCATAGCACGGCCTACAGAGGCCCTAACTAATTTATCATCCTCCAGTTGCCTTTATAGTTTAGCTATACTGACTCTCTGTCACTCGAACCTCCCAAATTTGTTCCCACCCTAAGGCCTTTGCATGTACAATTTCCTCTCCCAGGAATGCTCTGTCAATTCACCATATCTTCATATAGATGACTCCTTGTCATTCAGGTCTTAACTCAAATATTACCTTCTCAGTGAGTATTTCTCTGATCACCAATTCTTTGTATTTTTTCCTAGTACGTATCATTAATTGATTGACTTTTACTTACGTATTTTTGCTTGTTTCTTATCTATATCATTCTTCTTCCTTCCCACACACACCTGAGTGAGAACTCTTAAGAGAGCAGTGGGGCTGCTATGTGCCAACTATACATCAGGCATTGTGGTAGGGTTTGTAGAAATTATAATGACTAAGACAGTTATCATGGTTCCAGCCTTCACAGAGTGTATAGGTTAATGAAGAAGCAGATATTAATCATCATATAAGAGAATAAAATTACAAATATGACAGTGTTATAATGCTTTATAGTTAATATGTTTTAATATCTGGTAGGACTGGTTCCCCCCTCATGGATTTTTTTTTAGTGTTTCATAGATAATTCTATATGCTTATTTTTTACATGAACTTTAATATCAACTTGTCTAACTTCATAAAAGTATGTTGGTACTTTTACTGGGATTACATTAAACTTGTAAGTTAATTTAGAAAGAACTGGCATCTTTATAATGTTGAGTCATCCCATCCAAGAAGAAGGGATGTCTTTCCATTTGTTCAAGGCTATTTTTATGTCTTTCCGAGTGTTTTAAATTTTCCCTCATAAAGGTTTTGCATATTTGTTGATCAATTTATTCCTAAATTTTTAATCTGTTGATATCATAAATGGGATTTTCCTCTACCATTCTTTAACTGGTTACTGTTTGTGTATCAGTATATGAAAGCTATTGATTCCTATATGTTAATTTTACATTCCTTATTGAATTTTAAAAATATTTTATTTTATTATTGATTCCCTAGGGCTTTTCAGTTATATTGTAATATCATTGCCAATAGAGAGAGTTTTATTTCCTTACTAATTCTTATGCCTCTAGTTCAAAAATTGGCAAATATTTTCTGCAAGGGCCAGACAGTATATATTTTAGGTATTGAGGGCCATATAGTCTCAACTATCAAGCCATGGACAGTAAATAAATTAATAGGTGTGGCTGTGTTCTAATAAAACTTTATTTACAAAAACAGGCAGCAGGTTTGGATTTGGCCTGTAGGCCATAGTTTGCCAACCCTTGCTCTAGCTGATTTATCTAATTATACCAGCTAATACCTCTGGTACAGTTTTGAGTAGTAGCAGAGATACTGGGCATTTTTGCCTTGTTTCTGATTTTAGTGGAAATGCCCTTAGTAATTACCCATTAAAAAAGATAGCATTAGTACTAAATTGTATATATATTATTTTGTTAAGAATGTACCCCTCGGGCTTCCCTGGTGGCGCAGTGGTTGAGAGTCCGCCTGCCGATGCAGGGGACGCAGGTTCGTGCCCCGGTCCAGGAGGATCCCACATGCTGCGGAGCAGCTGGGCCCGTGAGCCATGGCTGCTGAGGCTGTGCGTCTGGAGCCTGTGCTCCGTAATGGGAGAGGCCACAACAGTGAGAGGCCCGCGAGCAAAAAAAAAAGAATGTATCCCTCAGTTGCTATTTTCTTGAGTGTTTTTTATCAGGAATGGGGGTTGAATTTTGTCAAAGACTTTTTTAGCATCTAAAGAGATAATCATATGATTTTTATTGACTTTAGATTTATTAATATGTATGATATTAATGGATTTGGTAACATTGAACCAACCTTGTATTCTCAGGATAGATCCAGGTGTTGGATTTTGTGTGCTAATATTTTTAAAAATATTTTATTAACATTGATGTTTATGAATGATATTGGTTTATAGTTTTCTTTTTCTGTACTTTACAGAGTTTTTCTTTATTTTTAATGCATTGGGACAATTTGTAGAGCATTGAGAATATCTGATCTCTGAAGGCTTGGTAGAATTCTCCTATTGAACCACCTGGGCTTGTTGCTTTTTTGTAGGGTAGTTCTTTAAGCACTTTGTCTATTTCTTTTATGGTCGCCTTCAGATTTCTAAATCTAATGGTGGTCACTTTTGGCAATCTGCATTTACCTAGGAAATTATCTATATTTTCTATGTTTTCAGATTTATTTGCTTAGAAACCTACAAAGTAGTCTCTTATGATTTAAAAAAATTGTTACAATGATTAATTCCTCCTCCCTCTGCCATTTCTTATTTTGTGTATTTATGCTTTCTCCTTTTTCTTGATCAAGTCAACTTGATCTGTTTTCTTAATTTTTTTGAAAAACACCCAGATTTGATGTCTCAATTAGCTCTACAACTTTTTAAAACTCCTACCTTATTGGTCAGTAAACTATAGCCTGTGGGTTAGTCACTGTTTTTGTAAATAAAGTTTTATTGGACCACAGTCATGTCCATTGATTTATGTATTGCAGACAGCTGTTTTTGTGCTACAACAACAGAGCAGAGCAATTGCAGCAGAGAACATGGCCCAGAGGCCTAAAATATTTACTCTCTAGACATTCAGGAAAATTTCCCAACCTCCACTCTGTCTGATTAATTTCTGCTTTTATTTTTATTCCTTCTGACCTATTTTGCTTAGCTTCTTGTTATTTCTTAAGATTTTTGAGTTGGAATTAGTTCGTTTTATTTTTTCATTCTCCCTGATAAGTGTCTAGTGTAATCACTTTTTCTCTGATCATTACTTTAAATCCCATTATAATTATTTTTTAGAAATTTCATGTTTTACTTTCCTCTTTCATCCAAGAGTTGTTTAATACAAAGTTATAACATTTCTAGGAGGAAAGTCGTTTTGTTTCTTGTTAAACATTTCTAGTTGTATTGCATTGTGATCAGGGAGTGTTTGTAATAGTTCTTCCTTATGGAACTTAGAGGTATCTGGCACCTAACATCATTTTTGGTTAATATTTAACAGGTTCTTGGGAAGAAAATTTATTCTCTATCATCAGAGTGTAGAATTTGATAAATATCCAAATATCCATTACTGATTATGTTGTTTAAGTAGTCTTTCTTCTTACTTATTTTTTGTCTACTTAGTCAATTTTTGTAATAAGAATGAGTTAAAGTCTCCTGTTATTAGTGTCTATGTTTCCTGCATTTCTTGTAGACTTTCCTTCACAGAGGTTGTTTCTATGTTACTTGGTACATACATATTTGTGTTACCTCTTTGTTGTGAAATATGGGTGTTAACATTTCCTTGTCAATATTTAATGCTTTTGTGCTTCTCTCTGTAACCAGGATTTCTACTGTTTCTTATTTTTATTTGCCTGGAATACCTTTTCCCATCTCTTAGCTGTTCTAATGAATTTGTTTTAGCTATGTATATAGTACATAGCCGGATCTTGGTTTATGAACAAATTGAAAATCTTTTTGTTTTTTTTTGAAAATCGTTTTGTTTTCATGGATGAGGTAAGTTCATTTATATTCATTGATATGACTAATATTCTTGGTCTCAAGTCTGTCTGAATATTCTATAATTATGCAAATTTGGTTTTATTTGCTTATGTTTCTTCAGAGGTTTGAATGTGTTTTTTTAAAAATGGAATTTAGGAAGATGTGTAGTTTTGTTGGTAGTTACCTTTGTACTAATACCTTTTTTTAAAATTCAATTTTATTTTTTTATAGGCAGGTTCTTATTAGTTATCTATTTTATACATATTAGTGTATATATGTCAATCCCAATCTCCCAATTCATTCCCCCCCCCTTTCCCCCCTTGGTGTCCATATGTTTGTTCTCTACATCTGTGTCTCTATTTCTGCCTTGCAAACTGGTTCACCTGTACCATTTTTCTACATTCCACATATATGCGTTAATATATTTGTTTTTCTCTTTCTGACTTACTTCACTCTGTATGTACTAATATCTTTTCTAATGCAGTTGGTCTCTTCTTAGTTAACTTATTATTATCTGATGCATCAGTGTTTACTGGTATATTTTAACTCTCACCTATACCTATACAGGAATCAGTGGGCTTATTTTGCTTTTCTCTTTTACTGTCAGTGTTCCTCCCATTTTTAAAGTTGTATCATTTCTACTTAATCACAACATACAGTATCTGTACATGAATCTTCCACACTCATCTCCCCATGCTCCTGTTTTTGTTTTCTATCTACATTTAAATGTATTAAAACATTCACAATTAGTCCTGTGGCTGAAGTTTTCCCAATCATCTCATGGTTGATAAAGCTCCTCTTCTAGTACATTCCTAAAGAAGGACTTGTGTTAACTGTTACTCTTCAGATTTGATACTTGTAGAAGAACTTGGATGGATATAAGTTCTTGGTTTACAGTTTCTTTCACTGAGTTTTTAAAAATTGGCCACTCCACTTTTGCCTTGCTGTGTATTTTATTTTTGAAATGGTTGATGCTAGTTTAATTCTTTTGCTTTTGTAAGTTACTTGATCCATTAAAAAATTTATTGAAGTATAGTGATTTACAGTGTTGTATTAGTTTCAGGTGTACAGCAAAGTGAATACGTTATACATCTACATATATCCACTCTTTTTGGGTTTTTTAGATTCTTTTCTCATATAGGGCACTACAGAGTATTGGGTAGTTACCTGTGCTGTACAGCAGGTTCTCATTATATATAGTAGTGTGTTTATGTCAATCCCAGTCTCCCAATTTACCCCTCCCCCCCTTATCCCCTGGTAACCATAAGTTTTTTTTTTACATCTATGATTCTACTTCTGTCCTGTGAGTAAGTTCATTTGTACCCTTTTTTTAGATTCCACATATAAGTGATATCATATGATATTTGTCTTTCTGTGTCTGACTTACTTCAATCAGTATGACAATCTCTAGGTCCATCCATGTTGATGCAATTATTTCATCCTTTTTTTATGGCAGATTAATATTCTACTGTATATATACCACATACTTTTTTATCCCTTCCTCTACTGATGGACATTTAGGTTGCTTCCATGTCCTGGCTATTGTAAATAGTGCTGCAGTGAACATTGGGGTGCATGTATCTTTTTGAATTATGGTTTTCTCCGGATATATGCCCAGGGGTGGGATTGCTGGGTCATAGAGTAGTTCTGTTTTTAGTTTTTAAAGGAAACTCCATACTGTTCTCCATAGCAGTGTACCAATTTACATGTCCATCAACAGTGTAGGAGGGTTCGCTTTTCTCTATACCCTCTCCAGCATTTATTGTTTGTACATTTTTTGATGATGGCCATTTTTGACCGGTGTGAGGTGATACCTCATTGTAGTTTTAAATTGCATTTCTCTAATAATTAGTGATGTTGAGCATCTTTTCATGTGCTTTTTGGCCATCTGTATGTCTTCTTTGGAGAAATGTCTATTTAGATTTTCCACCTATTTTTTGATTGGGTTATTTGTTTTTTTGATATTGAGCTGCATGAGCTGTTTGTATATTTTGCAGATTAATACCTTGTTGGTTGCTTCATTTGCAAATATTTTCTCCCATTCTGAGGGTTGTCTTTTTGTTTGATGGTTTCCTTTGCTGTGCAAAAGCTTTTAAGTTTCATTAGATCCCATTTGTTTATTTTTGTTTTTATTTTCATTACTCTAGGAGGTGGATCAAAAAAGATCTTACTGTGATTTATGTCCAAGAGTGTTCTGCCTATGTTTTCCTCTGAAGAGTTTTACAGTGTCTGGCCTTACATTTAGGTCTTTAATCCATTTTGAGTTTATTTTTGTGTATGGTGTTAGGGTGTGTTCTAATTTCATTCCTTTACATGTAGCTGTCCAGTTTTCTCAGCACTTTTCTCCATTGTATATTCTTGCCTCCTTTGTCATAGATTAGGTGACCATAGGTGTGTGGGTTTATCTCTGGGCTTTCTGTCCTGTTCCATTGGTCTATATTTCTGTTTTTGTGCCAGTACCATACTGTTTTGGTGACTGTAGCTTTGCAGTGTAGTCTTAAGTCAGGGAGCCTGATTCCTCCAGCTCTGTTTTCTTTCTTAAGATTGTTTTGGCTATTCGTGATCTTTTGTGTTTCCATACAAATTGTAAAATTTTTTGTTGTAATTCTGTGAAAAATGCCATTGGTAATTTGATAGGGATTGCATTGAATCTGCAGATTGCTTTGGGTAGTATACTCATTTTGACAATATTGATTCTTTCAATCCAAGAACATGGTATAGCTCTCCATCTGTTTGTGTCATCTTTGATTTCTTTCATCAGTATAGTATAGTTTTCTGAGTACAGGTCTTTTGCCTCCTTAGGTAGGTTTATTCCTAGGTATTTTATTGTTTTTGTTGTGATGGTAAATAGGATTGTTTCCTTAATTTCTCTTTCTGATATTTTGTTGTTAGTGTATAGGAATGCAAGAGATTTCTGTGTATTAATTTTGTATAATGCAACTTTACCACATTCACTGATGAGCTCTAGTAGTTTTCTGGTAACATCTTTAGGATTTTCTATGTATAGTATCATGTCATCTGCAAATAGTGACAGTATTACTTCTTTTCCAATTTGGATTCCTTTTATTTCTTTTTATTCTCTGATTGCCCTGGCTAGGACTTCCAAAACTATGTTGATTAATAGTGGCAAGAGTAGACATCCTTGTCTTGTTCCTGATCTTAGTGGAAATGCTTTCAGTTTTCCACTGTTGAGAATGATGTTTACTGTGGGTTTGTCGTATATGGCCTTTATTATCTTGAGGTAGCTTCTCTCTATGCCCACTTTCTGGAGAGTATTTATCATATATAAGTTACTTGATCTCTTTACCAGGAGGCCTTGAATATTTTTAAAATTAATCATTGAAATCTAAGAGTTTTGCTGGGATATGTCTCAGAGCTGATTGTTCTAAGATAATTCTTCTCAGGCATCTGGTAGGATCTTCCAATGTGTAGATTTAAGTGTTTTTTTTAAAAAAATAATTCTGAATCATTTTCCTGGATTATAGTTTTAAACATTAATTCTGTTCCATTGTTTTATTTTTCTTCTTCAAGGAATCAAAATTTACAAATGCTAATGCTTTTTTGCCGTATCTCCCACTCCATTACTTTCTCCCTGACTTTAAAAAATTTCTTTCTTCCTTTTCATTCTCTTGTTTTCTGCCACTTTCAGTGTCTTTTATTAAATTTTAATTTGAGTTTATTCTCACTTGAGTGCCTTGAATTTATTTTTCATTTCTCAGGTAACATTATCTTTTTCTTCCTTTTCTTTCTTGAGTTCAGTGAACTTCCTCTCTTCCCTCCTACCCTCTCCTCTCCTCTGCTCTTCTTTCCTTTCCCTCTTAGTTTTTGTCTTTTTAATCCAGAGTGGGTTTGCATGTACCCAGTTGCTTGTTTGAGTTTATTTAATTCTGCTTGGAGTGTTGCTGTACAGTTTTCTTCTACTTCATGGTTGTTTTCGGGGAGAGAATTTTCCTCAGTTGACGTGCATTGATTTTCATTTTCTGTTCCTTTAAGGTAACTCTGTATGGAACTGTTTATCTTTTTCCTGTTTATTTTTGTGGTATTGGATGTATTTTGTGAAATTCTGGTTCAGTAGTGCCTTCAGTATAACAAAGTCTAGGGAATTATTGGCATAAGGATAGATATATTTACCAATGGAACATAATGGCAAATCCAGAAAGAAACCTTTACACTTATGGGTAACTGATTTTTTGACAAAATTGCAAAGGAAATTCATTGGGGCAAGGAGCCTTTTCCACAAATGGTGCTCAGAAAATTGTATTTTCATGTACAAAATAATGAATTTAGACCCTTATGTCACATCATACATGGAAATTAGTAAGAACTAAAACTATAGAACTTCTAGAACAAAACATAAGAGAAAATTTTGGGGTCCACAGGTTAGAAAAGGATTTCTTATGTACAACACAAAAAGCACAATTGACTAAAAAAAAAGCTAAATTGGGCTTCACCAAAATTTGAAACTTCTGTACTTCAAATGACAGTGTTAGGAAAATCAAAGGGCAAGCCACAGACTGGGAGAAAATATTTGCATGTATCTGATAAAGGACTTATATTCAGAGTATATAATATAAATAAATAATTATAAATAAATTTTATAATTCAGTAATATGAAAACAACCCAATTAAAAAATGCACAAATGTTTTGTATAGGTATTTCGCCAAAGAAGATATACTAATGGCTAATAACCACATAAAAATGCCCAGTATCATTAGTCATTAGGGAAATGCAATTAAAATCATAATGAGATACAACTCTACAACCAGTAAAATGGGTATAATAAAAAAAACTGACAATACCAATCATAGGTGAGAACATGGAGAAACTGGAACCCTCATACATTGCTGATGGGTATTTAAAATGTTACAGCCACTTTGGAAAAACAATCTGGCAGTTTCTTAAAACTAGGAAGATAAATATAAACTTACAACAATATGATCCACCAATTCTACTCCAGAAGATCTAACCAAGGGAAATGAAAACAAATGTCTACTTGAAGATGTATATGTGAATATTTATTAGTAACATTATTCTTAATAGCCACAAACCGGAAATAATTCAGATATTCATCAGCTGGTGAGTTGATAAACAAAATGTGGTATATTTATACAATGGAATACTGTTCAACAATTAAAAAGGAATAAACTACATGCTAAAATATGTATGAACCTCAAAAACATAATGCTAAGTGAGAGAAGCCTGACACAAAAGACAACATATTATATGACTCCATTTATATGATATGTCCAGGTCATATGATTTCATTTATATAAGATTTCTCTAGAGACAGAAAGCAGACCAGTGATTGGCTCAGGCTAGAGGTGGGAGTGGAAACTGACTGTACATTGGCACAAGGAAGCTATTTGGGTGATGAAGATGTTCTAAAACTGCACTGTGGTTGTTGCACAACTTTATAAACTTAGCAAACATCACTGAATTGTATACTTACAATGGGTGAATTTTATGGTACATGTAAATTATGCCTCAGTAAAATTGCTTTTTGAAAAGTAAATAAAGAGGTAAAACTTAAGGCGGCTGAAGATAATAGAGGCTGCCTTCCTTTCTACCTCCCAATACTTCCTCTATAAACAATACAGAACACAGTAAAGGAAGGGAGGCTTGAATCATGGGAGAAGCTAAACTACAAGAAAACTACACCTCTGGCATAACTTGAAGGCAGAGAATGTCCAAACTTCAATATAATTATAAGTAAAATGGAAAAATATCCAAATCCCAGTGCATGATTTCTCCAACTCCTGGTGCTCTTGTAGATCAGAGCAGGGACTACATGGAAGGGACTTAAAAGTAACATGCACCTTGAAGGGGCAGTTTTTAAAATGCATAGCTTCTGGGGCGAGGAGATGGGTGGGTGATAAAAAGGGAGAGGCACCTTTTGGCAACTGGTGTGAAGGAGGAAAAAAGCATAAGAGGAAGATTTAGGGTCTTGCACAACAACAAAAGAGTAAAAAATGAGAGGTCAGCTTCCCTGGTGGCGCAGTGGTTGAGAGTCCACCTGCCGATGCAGGGGACACATGTTCGCGCCCCGGTCCAGGAAGATTCCACATGCCGTGGAGCGGCTAGGCCCGTGAGCCATGGCCGCTGGGCCTGCACGTCCGGAGCCTGTGCTCTGCAACAGGAGAGGCCACAACAGTGAGAGGCCCGCGTACCACAAAAAAAAAAAAAAAAAAAAAAAAAAAAAAAAATTAGAGGTCATGCATCTACATAGGAGTGTGTGTAGAGCAGTTAATTAGCCCCTCTTTGGTTCTCTCATTTCCAGGCTCTCCTTTTAAAATTTCTGGCTAGTCTGCTCTTCTTTCACTTGACATAAGCAGGCTAGTAGAACTGTGACTTTCCCTGTTCCTATCAAATTTGTTTCTTTTACTAATAGTGAGTTTGCTATTTTTATTGACACTGCTGCCAGGTGGGGTTTTTTCACCCTTAGGCTCCAGATAAAGTCAGCTGTTGGTTTTCACAACCTGTCTGACCTGAGTAGAACTACAAGGCTGAACTAGCTTGGGGGGGTGGTGGGAGGATGGGAGCAGCCCCAGAACATCACAGATTCCCACTTTATTACTAGAAGTTCAGCAGTTTTTCGTAAATAAGTGCTTCTCAATTTGTTTGCCATTATTTGATTTCCAGAGCCCTGAAATGGTAGTTTTGGTCCAGTTTTATAATTGTTTCCTGGGGAAAGTTACTGATCTCTAAACTCTGCCATACCTGGAAATCCTTCATTTACTGTTCATCTATGTAGTTTGAGGCATTTTTCTCAAGGATATTATAAGTATATATGTATAGTTGATAGATATGAAATATATATTTAATGTTTCACATCATATATCATATCATATTCATGTATGTAATATATGATATGTATAAAGATGTGGCCTCTTCACAATTATTGCATATAGTTGGGATCCTCAAGAGTAGGTATGTTAACTAAAGACCAGAGGCCAAATCCTGTCCACTACCTGTTTTTGTAAATAAAGTTTTATTGTAACACAGCCACTCTCATTCATTTATATATTGTCTGCGGCAGCATTCATACTATAGCACCAGAGCTGAGTAGTTGCAATAGCGTCTACATGGCCTACAAAGCTTAATATCTGGCCCTTTACACAAAAAGTTTTCTGACCTTAGCTTCAGAGCAATATCATCATCATAATTAACATTATAATTATCATTATAAATAATATTATTAATTTGTCCAGTGTTTTTAATTTCACATTTATTCTTTCTCTTTGTTTTCTCAATAACACAATGTGGCAAGTTGGATAGATATTAAATGATCATCTATCAGATTTCAAAAACGAGTGGCAAGCTTGCATAAGTATGAATGTATAAAATTATAATTCAAAGTAAATATTCTAAGAATAATATTTTAATAACATAATGATACTAAAATTTAACAACAGAATACAAATAGAATTTAGTATGTTATAGTAGTTTCATTTGGCCTGGGATAACATTCATTCTAGCAATATTCTTTTCATATATTTCTGCCTCCATCAAGCCTGCTCTTCCATGACCAAACTACTGCAAAATCCTACCCATGAGAAAATGTGCATTTTTTTTCTTTGATATTTTGAAATTTCCTTGCTTAGCTATTAGTTTGTATTTAAACAGGGAATATTTCAATTGTTCAGTTCTAAATACTGCTCCTTTATGGAGCAATTTTCTCAGTTCAGCATAGCTTACGTGTCAGCGGAGACATTCAGTGTTCTTTGTTGAATAATATGTCTGTGGATTGAACAAAAGGGAGGGAGGTTATCTTGAAATGTGTCTTCTCCTTGAGGTGCTAAAGATAGGCCAACAAAAGCTTCATTTAGCATATCCCCTCTGTCCAATGGCCCCAGGAGTTCTGTTAAAAAAGGATTAGGATATGAGTCAAATACAAATGTAATTTCTGCTAACTTGTTCATAAGTACAGTTACAGGAAAACTTTCACATATCCCAATGAAACTTTTTTTTTTTTTTTTGGTCAGTTTACTGTGTAGCACACAGTGGAAATCCTGCAGTCACAGTTCCCTATGACTTATGTTATTCTTAGACTTAGCTCAACCAGGGGAGTTTGATAGCTGAATAATGAATTTTTTTGAGTTCAGATTAAAAAATTCATTTATAACTTGCCATTCATAGTGTTTTTAAACAGCATTTTATTAATCAAATATTCTTTTTTGTTAACCAATTAACTAGAATATTTTATTATATTGGAAAATTGTAAGATGTTTTTTATTTTACTCTCTCAAATGTAGCACACAACTTGAAAACTAAAAGGAAAATATTTTTTCCAATATTTACACCTAATAATTTTAAAGTGTCTATAGAGAGTTTGCTATTCCCACATCATACAGATGAATAGTGAGAACTTTAATATTGGCAACTTTTACACAGCATTGTTTTAAAAAAATTGTTTGAAACATAATGAAGTGTGAAAAATATATACTTGAAAAAACACAAACCTTATTAAAAACCAGCAGCCCTTAGAACCACAGTGTATCTGTGTGTATTTTTTTTTTTTTTTTTTCTTTTTGCGGTATGTGGGCCTCTCACTGTTGTGGCCTCTCCCGTTGCGGAGCACAGGCTCCGGATGCGCAGGCCCAGCGGCCATGGCTCACGGGCCCAGCCGCTCCGCGGCATATGGGATCCTCCCAGACCGGGGCACGAACCCGTATCCCCTGCATCGGCAGGCGGACTCTTAACCACTTGCGCCACCAGGGAGGCCCTGTGTGTATTTTTTTTAGTTAAAAAATTTTAGACTACAAAAAGTAAAAACACATAACTTAATTTTTACCATGTTGAGCATTTTTAAGTGTACAGTTCAGTAGTATTAAGTATATTCACATTATTGTGCAACAGATCTCCAGATGTTGCAAAACTGATGCTGAACACCTATTAAAGACTCCTCGTTTTTCCTTTCCTCCAGCATCATTTTACTTTGTTTTCTATAAATCTGACTACTTTAGATGCCTCATGTAAGTGGTATTGTACAGTATTTGTATTTATATAACTGGCATATTTCACTTAGCATAATGTCCTCATGGATCATCCATACTGTAGCATGTGACAGGATTTTCTTTCTTTTTAAGGCTCAATAATATTCCACTCTATCTATATACCACGTTTTATTTATCCGTTCATTCTTCCATGAGTATTTGGGTTGCTTCCACCTCCTGGCTATTGTGAATAATGCTGCTATGAACATGGGTGTGCAGATATTTTTGATACCCTGAATACAATTTCTTTGGATATATGCATATATAAGTAGGTTTTCTGGATTATATGTAAGTTCTATTTTTAATTCTTTGGGGAACCACCATATTGTTTTCATTGTGGTTGCACCATTTTACAATCCTGCCAACAATGTACAAGGGTTCCAATTTCTCCACATCCTAACCAACACTTGTTATCTTCTGGTTATTTTTTTGGTAGTAGCCATCCTAATGAATGTAAGGTGATATCCATTTTAGTTTTGATTTGCTTTTGCATAATAATCAGTGATGTTGAGCATCTTTTCATGTGCTTATTGGCCATTTGTATATCTTCTTTGGAGATAAGTCTATTCAAGTCCTTTGCCCATTTTTGAATCAGGTTGTTTGATTTTTGTTGTCGAGTTTCAAGAGTACTTTATATATTCTGGATATTAGTCCCTTATCAGATTATGATTTGCAGATATTTTTTCCCATTCCATGGGTTGTCATTTCATTCTGTTGTGTCTTTTGATGAACAAAAGATTAAAATTTTGGTATAGTCCAGTTTATTTATTTTTACTTTTGTTGCTTGTACTTTTGGTGTCATATTCAAGAAATTAATCCAAATCCAATGCCATGAAGATTTTTCCCTGTTTTTTTTTTCCCTAAGAGTTTTTTAGTTTTAGGTCTTATGTTTAGGTATTGATCCATTTTGAATTAATTTTCATGTATGGTGCGAAGTAAGGGTCTAGCTTCATCTTTTGCATATGTAGATCCATTTTTCCCAAAACCATTTGTTGAACAGACTGTCCTTTCCTCATCAAATGGACTTGGCACCTTTGTTGAAAATCATTTGACCATATATGTGAGAGTTTATTTCTGGGCAGCTTATTTTATTCCATTGGTCCATATGTCTGCCTTTATGCCAGTGCCATACTGTTTTTTAGCTTTTTGGTAAGTTTTGAAATGAGGAAGTGTGAGTTCTCCAGCTTTGTTCTTCTTTTTCAAGATTGTTTTGGCAATTCAAAGTCCCTTGAGATTCCATATGAATTTTCAGATGAATTTCTGTTTCTGCAGAAACATCATTGGGATTTTGATAGGGATTACACTGAATACGTAGATTGCTTTGGGATGTATGGATATTTTAACAATGATAAGTCTTCCAACCCATGAACATGGGATGCTTTTCCACTCATTACTGTATTCTTTATTTTCTCTTAGCAGTGTTTTCTACTTTTCAGTGTAGACTTTCACCTCCTTAGATTTAAGAATTTCATTCTTTTTGATGCTCTTGTAAATGGAATTGTTTTTATAATTTCCTTTAGAGATGTTTCATTTCTAGTGTATAGAAACATAGCTGATTTTTGTGTATCCTGCAACTTTGATGAATTCATTCATTCTAACAGCTTTTCAGTGGAATATTTAGGGTTTTCTACAAATAAGATTATATCATCTGCAAAATAGAGATCATTTTACTTCTTCCTTTCCAATATGGATGCCTTTGATTTATTTTATTGCCTAAATGCTCTGTCTGGGACTTCCAGTACTATGTTGAATAGAATTGGAGAGAGTGGGTATCCTTGTCTTGTTCATGATTGTAGAGGAAAAGCTTTCAGCTTTTTACCATTGAGTACCATGTTAACTGTGAGTTCTTCTTTATTATATCAATAGTTTTCTCCTGTACTTGCTGAGTTTTTATTATGAAAGGGTGTTGAATTCTATCAAGTGTTTTTTGTGCATTAATTGATAAATACATATAGCTTTTGTCCTTCATTCTGTTAATGTGGTATATTACATTCATTTTTTTCAGGTTGTACTATCCTTGCGTTCTAGGAATAAATCGCTTGGTCATGGTGTATAATTTTTTAGTATTCTGCTGAATTTGGTTTGGTAGTATTTTGTTAGCAATTTTTGCTTCAACAATTACCAGAGATATTGGTCTGTTTTCTTTTTTTTCTTCGTCCTACTGGTTATGTGGGCATCTTTCTTGTAGCTTTGGTTGTATAAGAGACCTTCTCGGGCTTCCCTGATGGCCCAGTGGTTGAGAGTCCGCCTGCCAATGCAGGGGACACGGATTTGTGCCCCGGTCTGGGAAGATCCCACATGCCACAGAGCAGCTAGGCCTGTGAGCCATGGCCACTGAGCCTGTGCATCTGGAGCCTGTGCTCCACAACGGGAGAGGCCACAACAGTGAGAGGCCTACGTACCGCAAAAAAAAAAAAAAAAAAAAAAAAGACCTTCTGCCAGTTTTCAGTTGGTTTTCTAGGAGAAATGTTCCACATGTAGCTGTATTTTTGATATGTTTGTGGCAGAAGGTGACCTCCCTGTCTTTCTACTCTGCCATCTTGATCTCCACCAGTCTATTCTTTTCTTTGTTTTTAAAATAAATTTATTTATTTAGCTATTTATTTTTGGCTGTGTTGGGTCTTCATTGCTGCACGCGGGCTTTCTCTAGTTGTGGCAAGTGGGGGCTACTCTTCGTTGCAGTGTGCAGGCTTCTCTTTGTGGTGGCTTCTCTTGGTGTGGAGCATGGACTCCAGAGCGCAGGCTCAGTAGTTGTGGCACACGGGCTTATTTGCTCTGCGGCATGTGGGATCTTCCCAGACCAGGGCTCAAGCCCATGTCCCCTGCATTGGTAGGCAGATTCTTAAACACTGTGCCACCAGGGAAGCCCTATTCTTTTCTCTATTGTCTTTGTCTAGCTTTGGTATTAGGGTAATGATAGCCTCATAGAATGAGTTTGGGATGTTACTTCCTCTTCAGTTTTTTGGAAAAGTGTAAGGAGGTTTGGCATTAATTTTTCTTCAAATGTTTAGTAGAATTTCTAGTGAAGCCATAGGTCCTACACTTCTCTTTCTGATTCAACTTCTTTATTAGCTATAGGTCTGGTCAGATTTTCTATTTCTTCATGATTTGTTCTTGGTAGATTGTGTGTTTCTAGGAATTTATCCATTTCTTCTAGGTTTTACAATTTGTTGGCATGTAATTGTTCATAGTACTCTCTTATAATCTTTTTTTGTTTCTGTGGTATTGGTTGTAATGGCCCCCCTTTCATTTCTGATTTCCATTTCTGAGTCATTTTTTTTTAACATCTTTATTGGGGTATAATTGCTTTAGTGTGTTAGTTTCTGCTTTATAACAAAGTGAATCAGCTATCTTTGTTAATCTAGCTACTGGTTTGTCAATTTTATTGAAATTTTCAAACAACCAGCTCTTAGTGTTATTGATTTTTTCTATTGTTTTTCTCATCTCTATTTCATTTATTTCACCTCTGATCTTTGTTATTTCTTTCCTTCTGCCAACTTTGGGATTAGTTCATTTTTCTCTAGCTCCTTGAGTTGTGAAGTTAGGTTGTTGATTTGAGATCTTTCTCCTTTTTTAATGTAAACATTTATTACTATAAACTTCCCTCTTAGCACTGCTTTCACTGCATCTCCTAAGTTTTGGTATGTTGTGTTTTCATTTTCACTTGTCTCAAGGTATTTTCCCTTTTGATTTCTTTGACTCATTCATTGTTTAAGAGTGTGTTGTTTAATTTCCATGTTGTGATGGTTAATTCTGTATATCAAACTGATTGGGCTAAGGGATGCTGAGATGGTTGGTAAAACATTATTTCTGGGTATGTCTGTGAAGGGGTTTAGGAAGGAGTTAACATTTGAATCAGTAAAGAAGATCCACCCTCATCAATGTGGGCATGTATCATCCAATCTGTTGAGGGCCCATATAGAACAAAAAGGCAGAGAAAAGGCAAATTGTCTTTTTCTCTTCTTGAGCTAGGACCCCATCTTCTCTTGCACTCTGACATTGGAGCTTCTGGTTCTTGAGCCTTTGGATTCTGGGACTTACATCAGTGATAAGTTCTCAGCAGGCCTTTGGCCTCAGACTGAATTACACCACCAGAGTTCCTGGTTCTCCAGCTTGCAGATGGCATATTGTGGGACTTCACAATCTCCATAAACATGTCAGCCAGTTCCCGTAATAAATTCCCTCATATATCTATGTTTTGTTTGTTCTGTTTCTCTGGAGAACCCTAGTACACATGTATTTGCAGATATTTTAGTTTTTCTTCTGCTGTTGATTTCTCGTTCCATTCCATTATGTTAAAAGATCTTCCTAATGATTTCAGTCTTTTAAATTTTGTTGAGTCTTGTTTTTGGCTTAACATAAGGTCTGTCCTGGAGAATGTTCTATGTGCATTTGAGAAGAATGTGTTTTCTGCCATTATTCGATGGAGTAGTCTATATATGTCTTTTAGGTCAAATTGGTGTGTGGTGTTGTTCAAGTACTCTGTATCCTTCCTGATGTTCTGTCTGATTGTTCTTCCATAACTGAAAGTAGGGTATTGAAATCTCCTACTATTAGTTTGTTATTATTTCTTCCTTCGATTCTGTCATTGTTTGGTTCATATCAGAACTCTCATGTTTAGCGAACAAACACTTATTTTGAAATATCTTCCTGGTGAGTTGTCCTTTGTATCATTATATAAGGTACTTTGTCTCTTGGGACAGTTTTTGACTTAAAGTCTGTTTGTCTGATATTAGTAGAGACAGCTCTGCTGTCTTTTGGTTACCATTTGCACAAAATATATTTTTCCATCCTTTTACTTTCAACCTATGTGAGTTGCTAGATATAAAGTGAGTCTCTTGTATGCAGCATGTTGTTGGATCCTGTTTTTTTAAATCCAAAAATTAGATATAGGTTAGCCAATCTATGTCTTCTGACTGAGGAGTTTCATCTATTTACAGTTAAAGTTATTACTGATGCAGAAGTATTTACCATTGCCATCTTCTGTATGTCTTCTGTATGTCTTGTGGTTTCTGTCCCTCATTTCTCCACTTACTCCTTCCTGTGAGTTTCTTTGACTTTTTTGTAGTGATATGCTTTGATTTCTTTCTCTTTTACTTTTGGGTGCATTCTGTAGATATTTTCATTTTGGTTATTTCAATTAAACAAAATACCTTATAAAGCAATAAAAATCAATTTTAAACCAATATTTTCAATCCCATGTAAAAACTCTACTCCTTTACATTTCTGCACCCAATTTGTTACTGTTGTTAAAAATTATATCTTTATATATTTTGTACCCATTAACATAGATATATGGGGCAAATACTTGGGGGGCTTTTGTCTTTTACACTCTATTTAAGAATTAAAAGTGGATTTATGCAACAAAATTACTGGAATAAAGGATTCTATATTTGTCTATATGTTTACCTTTATTGGGTAGCTTTTACTTTCATATCACTTCATGTTGCTGTGTAACATCCTTTCACTTCAATTTGTAGGACGCTTTAGCATTATTGTAGGGCAGGCTTAATTCTAGGTATTACTTAGAATTAGTAATGAATTCCTTTAGCTTTTGTTTATCTAAGAAGATCTTAATTTCTTTTTCGTTTTTTAAAAATTGAAGTTTAGTTGATTTGCAATATTGTGTTAGTTTCATATGTGCAACATAGTGATTTGTTTTTGTTTTTTGCAGGTTATATTCTATTATAGGTTATTATAAGATATTGGGTGTAATTCCCTGTGCTGTAGAGTAAATCATTATTGCTTATCTATTTTATGTATACTATTTTGTATCTCTTAATCCCATACTCTTAATTTGCCCCCCCCTTTGGTAGCCATGCATTTGTTTTCTATGTCTGTGAGTCTGTTTTATATTTAAATTCATCAATACTATAGTTTAGATTCCACATATATGTGATATCATATAGTATTTGTCTTTCACTGTCTGACTTCACTAAGTTTGATATTCTCTAGGTCCATCCATGTTGCTGCAAATGGCAAAATTTATTCTTTCTTGTGGCTGCGTAATATTCCATTGTATGTATATACCACATCTTCTTAAGTGTATCATTTGTTGATGGACATTTGGGTTGCTTCCATGTCTTGGTCATTGTAAATAGTGCTGCTATGAATATTGGGGTGCATGTATCTTTTTGACTTATGATTTTCTCCGGATATTTGCTGGGATTGCAGGACCATATGGTAGATCTATTTTTAGTTTTTTTAAGGAACCTCTGTACTGTTCTCCATAGGGGCTGTACAAATTTATAATCCCACCACAGTGTAGGAGGGTTCCTTTTTCTCCACACTCTCTCCAGCATTTATAATTTGTAGACTTGTTGATGATAGCTGTTCTGATTGGTGTGAGGTGAAACTTCATTGTGGTTTTGACTTGCATTTCTCTAATAATTAGCAATGTTGAGCATTTTTTCATGGGCCTTTTAACCATCTGTATGTCTTCCTTGGAAAAATGTCTGTTCAGGTCTCTTGCCCATTTTTTGGACTTGGTTGTTTGTTTTTTGATATTGAGTCTTATGAGCTGATTGTATACTTTGGATATTAACCCTGTGTCCATGACATTGTTTGCAAATACTTACTCCCAATTCATAAGTTGTCTTTTCATTCTGTTGATGGTTTCCTTCGCTGCGCAAAAGTGTTTAAGCTTGATTAGGGCCCATTTGTTTATTTTTGCCTTTATTTCTTTTGCCTTGAGAGTCTGATCTAAAAAAAATTGTATGATTTATGCCAAAGAACATTTCGCCTATATTTTCTTCTAGGAGTCAGTCTTACATTTAGGTCTTTAAATTATTTTAAGTTTGTTTTTGTGTATGGTGTGAGGGAGTGTTCTAATATCATTGATTTATATGTAGCTGTCCAGCTTTCCTAATACCACTTGTTGAAGAAAATGTCTTTTTCTCCATTGTATATTCTTGCCTCCTTTGTTGTAGGTTAACTGAACATACATGTGTGGCTTTATTCCTGGGCTCTCTATCCTGTTCCATGGATCTGTCTGTCTGTTTTTGTCCCAGTATCATGCTGTTCTGATTACTGTAGCTTTGTAGTACAGTTTAAAGTCTAGGAGGGTTATGCCTCCAGCTTTTTCCCCCTCAGGATTGCTTTGGCAATTCTGGGTCTTTTGTGATTCCATATACATTTTAGGATTATTTGATCTAGTTTTGTGAATAATGTCATGGGTATTTTGATAGGGATTGCATTAAATCTGTAGATTGCCTTGGGTAGTATGGACTTTTTAGCAATATTAATACTCGCAATCCAAGAGCACGGAATATCTTTCCATTTCTTTGTATCATTTTCCATTTCCTTTATTAGTGTTTTATAGTTTTCAGTGTATAGGTCGTTCACCTCCTTGGTTAAATTTATTCCTAGGTACTTTAGTATTTTTGTTGCAATTTTAAACAGGATCTTTTAACTTTCTCTTTTTGATATTTCATTATTAGTGTATAGAAATGCAACAGATTTCTGTATATTAATCTTGTATCTTGCTACCTTGCTGAAATCATTTATTCTGCTAGTTTTTGTGTGGAGACTTCAGGGTTCTCTACATAAAGTATCATGTCATATGCAAATAGTGACATTTTACCTCTTTCCTTTCAGTTTGGATACTTTTATTTTTCTTGCCTGATTGTTGTGGCTAGGACTTCCAATACTATGTTCAGTAGAAGTGGTGAGAGTGGGTATCCTTCTCTTGCTCCTGAATTTTGTGAGAAGGCTTTCAGCTTTTCACCATTGTTATGTTGGCTGAGGGTTTGTTGTAAATGGCTTTTATGTTGAGATATGTTCCCTCAAGACCAGTGGTCCCCAACCTTTTGGGCACCAGGGACCGGTTTCGTGGAAGACAGTTTTTCCACGGACAGGGGTTGGGGGTATGGTTCAGGTGGTAATGTGAGCGATGGGGAGTGGCAGATGAAGCTTTGTTCACTCACCCACTGCTCACTTCCTGCTGTGCAGCCCATTTCCTAACAGGCCGTGGACTGGTACTGGTCCATGGTCCAGGGGTTGGGGACCCTTGCTCTAGACCCACTTTGGTAATAGTTTTTATCATGAATGGATGTCAAATTTTGTCAAATGCTTTTTCTGTATCTATTGAGATGATCATATGGGTTTTGCCTTTCCTTTTCTTAATGTGGTGTATCACATTCATTGATTTGTGTATGTTGAACCATCCTTGTGACCCTAGAATGAATCCAACTTGATCATGGTGTATCATCCGTTTTATGTATTGTTGGATTGCTAATATTTACTTGTGGATTTTTGCGTCTATATTCATCAAAGATACTGGCCTGTAATTTTCTTTTCTTTTTTCTTTTCTTTTTTTTTTCTTTTTTTTTTTTTACTGTTTTTTGTCTGGTTTGGTATCAGGGTAATGATGGCCTTGGAGAATGAATTTGGGAGTCTTCCCTCCTCTTCAGTTTTTTGGAATAGTTTGAGAAGGATAGGTATACGTTCTTCTTCATATGTTTGGTGGAATTCCACAGTGAAGCTGTCCAGTCTTGGACTTTTGTTTGTATGGAGTTTTTTTTAGTTATTTATTTTTGCTGTGTTGGGTCTTCTTTTCTGTGTGAGGGCTTTCTCTAGTTGTGGCAAGCGGGGGCCACTCTTCATCGCGGTGAACGGGCCTCTCACTGTCGCGGCCTCTCTTGTTGCGGGGCACAGGCTCCAGACGCGCAGGCTCAGTAGTTGTGGCTCACGGGCCTAGTTGCTCCGCGGCATATGGGATCCTCTCAGACCAGGGCTCGAACCTGTGTCCCCTGAATTAGCAGGCAGATTCTCAACCACTGCGCCACCAGGAAAGCCCTGTATGGAGTTTTTGTGTTGGCTTTTTTTTTTTTTTTTTTTTTTTGGCCATCCCATGTGGCTTGCAGGATCTTAGTTCCCTGACCAGGGATTGAACCTGGGCCACAGCAGTGAAAGTGCAGAGTCCTAACCATTGGACCACCAGGGAATTCAGGGAGTTTCTGTTACTACAGATTCTATTTCACATCTAGTGATTGGTCTGTTCAAATTATATGTTTCTTCTTGACTCAGTCTTGAGTGGTTGAGAGTCCGCCTGCCAATGCAGGGGACACGGGTTCGTGCCCCTGTCCGGGAAGATCCCACATGCTGCAGAGTGGCTAGGCCCATGAGCCATGGCTGCTGAGCCTGCGTGTCCGGAGCCTGTGCTCTGCAATGGGAGAGGCCACAACAGTGAGAGGCCTGCGTACCGCAAAAAAAAAAAAAAAAAAAAATGTAAAAGACAAAGACTAAAATATGATTGGGAGTCTCCTGGTTGTTAAGTAGGTAAGACAGAATAATAATTGCTACCTTAATTGAGTTAGGCCCTTTACATATATTACCCCTAATTCTCATAATGACCCTGTAAGGTAGGTATCATTATCCCATTTGCAGATACAAAAACCGAGGGTCAGAGAGGTTAATTGGTTTGCTCTAAACCAGTATCCCTTAAGTAGCAAAAGAATGGAGGTTCATACCTGGAATATCTAGCTCCAAAGCCAGTGCTGTTCCATTTCAACAAACCGCCTGAGTCAAAAGAAGTGAGCTAAGAGAACTTATTGCTATTATATGTTTGTCTTCTGAAATAAATGGCACTATTTCCCTGATGATCTTACACATTATTCTTTAAATCTATCTATTCTTCTGTTGGCCCTGTGCCTTAAAAAAAAGATATCCTTTCCAGTCTAAAATCCCCAAAGGATTTTCAAGGTAAAACACATTTCAAGATGTGCAATCACATGGAAGAATGAAAATCTTTTATAATATTGTTTGTTAAACTGACAGCTGTACTTAACAGAAGCCATTAAAATATTTACAAAGTAGCAGCTGTTCTTGTACAAAAAAATACAGCTTTTTGGAGGTATAAAAATAAACAAGTTGATAAGTACAAGATAAGCCATTTGAGGGCTTCTTTGTGTACACTGCACAATATATTGAAAATGCTGATATTTACAGAACAATTATACTATGAAGCCTTTTAAGTTAAAAGGACACAGACCCAGACCCAGTAAGAGCTGTTTACAAGAATTCTTCATATGAATTTTTAAAGCAACTTTTTAGGAAGCCCCCAAACATCATAATCCTTTAAAAAATGTTAGGTTTTTGGTTTCTTTCTTTTTTTTTTTTTACATCTTTATTGGAGTATAATTGCTTTACAATGGTGTGTTAGTTTCTTCTTTATAACAAAGTGAATCAGTTATACATAAACATATGTTCCCGTATCTCTTCCCTCTTTCATCTCCCTCCCTCCCACCCTCCCTATCCCACTCCTCCAGGCGGCCACAAAGCACTGAGCTGATCTCCCTGTGCTATGCGGCTGCTTCCCACTAGCTATCTACCTTACGTTTGATAGTGTATATATGTCCATGCCTCTCTCTAGCTTTGTCACAGCTTACCCTTCCCGCTCCCCATATCCTCAAGTCCATTCTCTAGTAGGTCTGTGTCTTTATTCCTGTTTTACCCTGGTTTCTTTTTTAAATCAGTTTTGTTCTTAGAAGATAATTTATCTTATCTATCTTATCTATCTCTTTTAGAAGATAATTTATCTTATCTATCTACCTATCTTATCTATCTCTTTTGGGAGTTCTCTATTGAACTAGACTTTCAGCCAGCAATCTCATAAAAATAATTGCAAGTCATAGGAAATAGACCAAGAAAGCAAAAATGCATAAAAGTAACTGAACATTTGCATTTTTATGCCTTACTCTATTAATTTGACATTTTTTATATAAACTGAATGACTGATTTTGTCTTTTTAAAATGAACCCTTTTAAAAAGCAAACATTATTACATAGCTGCATTGTTGGTAATTTTTATTAGCAGTGATCTGCCATTTTTGCCATCCAAAATTATTTATGAAGGGAGGGAAAAATAGAAGGTGCTTTTGGCAAAATCTTGATAGTTAAATGGAAGAATGACACTGGTCATGCTTCTGTGATATGAGCTTGGTAATTTTATTTAATGACTTCTACTTATTGGTAAGAGCATTAACTGAACAGAAATTCTGTTAGTGATTTCTTAATGTGTGATATATTAGTAGTTTGAGAAAACCACATATTATAATTTCATTATTAAAGATCCATATGTAAGTTAAGGAATTATTCCAAACCTTTAAAAACATTTTGATAACATTTTCCCCTACCTTCAAGTTCACTTTTTTCTTGTCCCTCCAAATACAATATTTACCATGTTCTTAAGGAAAATAATATGTTTTTATTTTTTAGAACTGGAAAAAGGCAAGAACCTAAGATAATGTGGGAAGTGTTAGGATGATCAAGTATCATCAGTGTATCAAAAGTAAGAACTAGCAGGAAGGAAGAGCCAAAAAGTTTAAAAGAGGTGAGCATAGGCAACTTATCCTTTAGGGTTAATGTTATGAGGTCCTACACTGTTCTCAGCTATTTCAAAGCGTTGATATGATCTCTATGAAAGTCATGCCCTCCAGTGTAAGAAATACAGCAAATATTTTGTTGAACAGTTCTGTTTTCATTAGAAAAATATGTAAGCACAAATAGGAAAAGTAACCATATTATTGTTATCATAATAACTTTGAGTAAAAATTTGTCATTTTAACAAATTTTGTCATTTGGGTTTTCTTGTGTCATCCTTTAAAACCTTTGATATAAGTTGATGCACCTCAACTGAAATAAATAATAACTCATTCTTTGGGGAGATATAAATATACTGAGATTAAAGTACTTCATAAGAATTTTATTTTCAGTTAATCATTACTGTGTTTTGATCGATGTGTTGAGTTTCAGTGTATATATGTTATCAAAGTATATCACAGGGGAAAGAGGTACTTGAAACAGTCTATTCCAGAGTGATTTGGTGGGAAAAGAAATCTTATTAAACCAGATCAAATTTCATTTTTCATTGTTTGTCCCAAGTTAGAAAATGTAGTGAATATCAAGAATCACTAAATTTCTTTATGGTATTTCACTTGGTAAGCAGTTGGTTTTCTACAACTGAAATTTAGTGGTGAGATACTAGTTATCATTATTCTATTTCTATACATTTCCTCAAAATATATGGTAATCTTACAGTGAAATATGAGGGCTACAAAATATGTAAAGTTGAAGTCTCATTTAACTATGATTTACTAAATGACTTACTAATAGTCTTTTAATTTCAAGGATTCTTTACTCTTATTGTTGAGTTAATATTAATGGAAACCTATTTTCATTTATGGAATTTTCATGTATTCTCTAAACTTTTATTAACTTATAACTGGTAAGATTTTTTAATAACTGGTAGAGGATGGACTTCTATTCAAAGTTTTATATATACAAATTTAAAAACTGTTCCAATTAGTAAACCATTGACTCAGGCAATATGATAATTATTGATCATTATATGAGGTTTTTTTTTAGGCCATGCCATCTGATCTTGGGCAGGTCACTTAACTCTTCAGACTGCTGGTGAGGGTGTGTAGAAATGGGCATCTTGCACATTGTTGATTGTGTATTGTTGGTAAATAAACCCTTTTAAAGGGAAGTTTGGCAGTATCTATAAAAATATTCATACTCTTTCTGGCCTAGAAATTCTATATCTTGAAATTTATCCTGTATAAACACTAGCATCATAGGTACTTACAAAAATATTTATGCCAGCTTGTTGTTAAAAATACACATTTTATTATGGAATTTCAACACGTCTGAAACCGGAGAGAACAGTATAATGACCCCCCCTAAGCTGGCTGTCCATCATGTAGCACTTAGCAGTTTATGGCCAACGTTCTACATCCCCATCCATTTCCACACCCTACCCACTGTATTATTTTGAAGCAAATCCCAGACAGATCATTTTATTTGAAATATTTTATAATGTATTTCTTAAAAGATGAGGGCTTCCCCTTTTTAAACATAACACAATACCATCATCACACCCCTACAGAAATAAAATCATCAAATATCCAGTCAGTATTTCGCCTGGCTAGCTAGTTGTCATATATATATTTAAGTTTGTGTATTTGAGTTAAGAGCCAAATGAGACCCACAAATTGAGTTTGGTTTATAAATTTCTGAAGGACTCTTTTAATCTTTAGATTAATTATTCTCTTTTCTTGCACATTTAAAAAAATTGGGTCATTTGTCCCAGAGTTTCCCACAATCTGGATTTTGTTGATTGAATCTTTTTGGGGTGATTTAACATGTCTTTCTGACCCCTGTATTTCCCTGTAAATTAGTAGTTAAATATTGGGACTTGATTAGACTTTGGTTATTTATTTGGAGGGGAGGGAGGTTAAGAATTCTTCATATATAATGTTATGGCCTCCATCAAAAAGTACATAACTTCTGGTTCTCTCTTTTTGTAAGGTTAGTAGTCAGGGATAATGATTGTGTACTCTGTTCATCTGAGTTTGCAAAATGGTAATATTCTAATTTTGTCATTTGAATTCTAACATACGATATGTTTTGATCCATTGTAGAGATTATCCTTATTGATGTTCAAAATATCCCATTTTTAGCCAGTGGACTCTGTTCAAGTTAGTTTTTATGTCTTTTCGACATGACCCTACCATTAGTCATTGATACGTTCCCTGCTTTCTGCTCTGAAAAAATGTTCCAGGATCATCTTAAACATTTCCTGTTCCTGCTCCAGAACAGGAATTGGCTTTTTTGCCAAGAAGCTCTCAATCCTTTTAATGGGGAAAATGGTATTTAGGGACAACAATCTGGGCACTAGCAGTGCCTTTTGATTTAGGAATGGTTATTGTCTCTAGAACCTTTCAGTGATACAGCTAAGATAAAGGTTTGCTTATTTGTTTTAATTAATTAATTAATTTTTGGCTGAGTTGGGTCTTTGTTGCTGTGCACAGGCTTTCTCTGGCAAGCAGGGACTGCTCTTTGGGACTAGTCTTCATTGCGGTGCACGGGCTTCTCATTGTGGTGGCTTCTCTTGTTGCGGAGCATGGGCTCCAGGTGCATGGGCTTCAGTAGTTGTGGCACTGGTTTTTTAAATTTTTCAAAATATAAACTGTATCATTAGTGTATACTGATATTGTCAAGTTAAATTCAGATCTATAGTGATTTTTTTCATCAATGTTACTATATTTACATCTCATATTTACACGTGGGCTCAACACTTGTGGCTCGTGGGTTCTAGAGCGCAGGTTTAGTAGTTGTGGCACACGGGCTTAGTTACTCCGTGGCATGTGGGATCTTCCCAGACCAGGGCTCGAACCTGTGTCCCCTGCATTGACAGGCGGATTCTTAACCACTGCACCACCAGGGTAGCCCTCACATTTCACATTTTTCTGACCTCCCCTACTGCCACATCTTTCTGACTCCAGCCAGAGAAGGTTCTCTAGCTCATCTAATATATTGGGCCCACCTGGATAATCTCCCTGCAACTGTAATTATATTTGCAAAGTCCCTTTTTAGCATAACATAGCATATTCATAGGTTCTAGGGATGCAGATATGGACATCTTTGGGGGACCCATTTTGCCTACCATTAATTTTTAGGAGTCTCCCCCATTCCCAGCTTATACTGGACTTCACCCATGTGTTCTTCTAGTACTTAAATGGTTTACATTTAAATCCCTCCTCCTTCTGGAATTTACTGTGGTGTGAGGAGTGAATCCAATTTTATCATTAAAATATCTAATATAGTCATCAGTTATAGAGATTCCACTTATTAAAAAGTTGAAGTTCATCTTTTCCTCACTGATTTGAATTGCTTTTATCATATACTAAGTTTCCATATGGATTGTCTACTGTGTTCTGTTGGGATATCAATATAATACTTTTAACTATAGAGTCTTTATAGTATGTTTCAGTGTCTGTGGGGCCAGCTCCTTCTCATTGTTCTCTTGCAGGATTTTCCTTGCTTTTCTTGCTTATTATCTTTACAAAAGAATTTTACAATTAACTTGACCTCAGGGGAAAGAATTCTGATGATATTTTTATATGCATAGTGTTAAATTTGTAAGTTAACTTAGGGAGAACTGATTTTGTCACATGCTTTTTTTTGTGTTTGTGGAGGTGATCATGTTTTTATTCCTTAGCTCTATGAATATGAATAAATTTCCTAACATAAAACCAGTTTTGCAAATGGGAATAAAACACACTTGGTCATAACTTTTATTATTATTATTATTTATTATTATTATTTTTTTTGCAGTACGCGGGCCTCTCACTGTTGTGGCCTTTCCCGTTGCGGAGCACAGGCTCTGGAAGCGCAGGCTCAGTGGCCATGGCTCACGGGCCCAGCCGCTCCGTGGCATGTGGGATCTTCTCGGACCGGGGCACGAACCCGTGTCCCCTGCATTGGCAGGCAGACTCTCAACCACTGCGCCACCAGGGAAGCCCTGGTCATAACTTTTAAAATGTGCTATTGTATTCCATTTCCTAACATTTCATCTAAGAGTTGTTACAATGACATTGTAAGTGAGAATGGTCTGCAGTTTAGTCTTTGATAGGTTAAGAGCAGTGGTTTACTTTCCTCATGACAAGAATTTTGAAATGTTCCTCCTTTTTAAATGGTCTGAAAAAGTTTAAGAGCCATTGGAATAATCTGAGTTTTACAAGTTTGGTAGAATTTCTCTATTAAATTACCTGAGCCAGGGCCTCCCTGGTGGCGCAGTGGTTGAGAGTCCGCCTGCCGATGCAGGGGATACGGGTTCGTGCCCCGGTCTGGGAGGATCCCATATGCCGCGGAGCGGCTGGGCCCGTGAGCCATGGCCGCTGGGCCTGCGCGTCCGGAGCCTGTGCTCCGCAACGGGAGAGGCCACGACAGTGAGAGGCCCGCGTACAGCAAAAAAAAAAAAAAAAAATTACCTGAGCCAGGAGTTTTGCTGTGGGGGGAGCGCTTTAGTTTTTCTGTTTTCTTCTAAGGTAACTTGCCATTTAAGACTTCATGTTAATCTGATAAATTGTGGTTTTCTTAGAAATTACCCATTCTAAATGAGACTTCAAATTTATTTGCATAGGTATGTAAAATAGTCTCTTAAGATACTTAAAATTTCCTGTCTCAATAATTATTCCCCATTTGTCATGTCTGATTTTGTGTATTTGTGCTTTCTTCCTTTCCCCATTGATTAATAGGTTAGCTACTGATTTATGATGATTTTTTTCAAATGACCAAATTTTAGACTTAAAAGTTCTACTGATTTTGTTTTCTAGCTTTAATTTCTAGAAATTAATTTCTCCTCTTATTTTATTCTTTCATTCTTTTTTTTTTTTTGAGTGGGAGGATTTCTTTTGTTGTTTCCTAAGCTTTTAAAGTTATGTCTGATTTTTTGAATTTCATTTTTTAATGTAAGTATTAAATGCTATACATTTTCCTCTAACTCAAAGACATTGATATATTGGATTTTCATTATTTTTATGAAATTTTGCAATTTAACTTGATCTAAGAATTATTCAATACTATGTTCTTAAGCTTCCAAGTGACAGGCCTTTTAATTTTTATTTTATTATTCAAGTCTCATTTTATTGCTTTCAGAAAGGTCATGTTTTCCATGTTATTTCTACTCTCTCCAATTTACAGGTTTATGGAAGTTTTCTTTGTAGCCTAAGATATGGCTCATTTTCCTGAATGTTTATGTGAGCACTTACTAAAAGGTATATCCTCCATTATCAGAGTTCAGAGTTTATTATAGATCTAAAAGATCTAACTCACTGATCAGGTCATTTTGGTCTTCTCTTTCCTAAATTTTTGTCCACTTGATCTTTCTTACATTAAGATAGGTATATTAAAGTCTCCTTTGATAGAGCAGTTCTTTTTATCTCTCCTTGCATCTCTTGTAATTTCTTTGATGAAAACAGTTGCTGTGTTGTTTGGAATTTCCATAACTGTTACGTCTTCATTGTGAATTGCATCCTTTAGCAGTATGAAAGTATCCTCCTTTGTCTCTCTTTTGGTCTGAATTTTGCCTTATCAGATATCAAGAGTGTGACATCTCATTTCTTTTAATTTGTATTTGTCCACATTTTTATCCCTTTATTTTTAACCTTTCTGAAAATCTCCCCTTCTCCCTTTCCCTCCATCCCTCCTTTCCCCTCTCCCTGAGAGAGTGAGAGCATATGAGTCTATTTTGCATGCAGTATAGTGTTGGATTTTGCTTTGCTAGATAATCCAAACCGTTTTCTTTTTATAAATGAGATAAATTAATTTGTATTTCTTGATATGATATTTATGTTTGGCCTCAGATTTGTCATATTTTTCATTGTGCACACACAGAGTCTATGTTATCTGCCTTATTTAATGTGTTTATCTAAACTTTTAATACTTAGAAAGTTTTGTATTTATTCTGATAGTTACATTTATGTCTACATTACATCTGTACCTTTATATAATACCCTGGGCACCTGAAAAAGGGGAGCACAGTCTGTTGGTCCCCTACTGTGAGCAATGCTGGCATTAGCTATTAGCCCATTTACCTCTTTATCCTTCTTCTCCAGTGTCAGATTTTTTTTAACATCTTTATTGGAGTATACTTGCCTTACAATGTTGTGTTTCTGCTGTATAACAAAGTGAATCAGTATATGTATACATATATCCCCATATCCCCTCCCTCTTGTGCCTCCCTCTCACCCTCCCTATCCCACCCCTCTAGGTGGTCACAAAGCACTGAGCTAGTGGGAAGCAGCTGCATAGCACAGGGAGATCAGCTCGGTGCTTTGTGTCCAATGTCAGATTTGAAGTGATATCCCTTTTACTTCCAGCCAGTTTCTATAAGGCAATCATGGTAATCATTCTATCCCTATCATTTCTCCACATTTTTTGATAGTTGTACTGTGTTATGTCATTCTCTCCCCTACAACTATCATTTAGTTTTTTATTGTAGTAAAAATAAGCAACTTAAAATTTGCCATCTTTATTATTGATATTTTTAAGTATAAAGTTCACTAGTGTTAAGTATAGTCACATTGTTTTGCAGCAGGTCTCTAGAACTTTTTTATCTAGCAAAACTGAAACTCTGTGCCCATTAAACACTAATCCCCCACCCCTCGTCCCAGCAGCCACCTTTCTACTTTCTCTTGAACTATTTTTGATACTTCATATGAGTAGAATCATACAGGATTTGTCCTTTTGTGACTGGTTTCATTACTTAGTTTTATGGGTCGATATATTTATAATGCTCACCACTGGTCTTCATGTAGATGTCTTTCAGTTATTTTGGTTGTCTGAATCTCTTTCTCTTTTAGATTTCCTAGGAATGGCTCATGGGAATAATGGGTTGTTTTGGCCGAATATAAGATCTTTGGTTGACATTTTCTTTTCTTGAGTATCTTAAATATATTACTATATTGTGTTCTGGAATAAATTGCTGCTATAAAAAAGTAATCATAATCTGATTTTATTTGCTTTATAAGGACTTACTGTTTTTGCATGAATGACCAAAGGATTTTGTTTGTCTGTTTGTTTTCTTTAAAGTCCAATCATTTCATGGCCATTGATATTGGCCAATGTGGCTGATTTTCCCAGCTGTGTGATATGCCTTTTAATTTTGTAGTACAAAGTATTTAAAAATTTTTTTTCATTACAGTATAGTTGATTTACCAATGTTGCATTAATTTCTGCTGTGCAGCAAAGTGTATCAGTTATACATATACATATATCCACTCTTTTTTAGATTCTTTTCCTATATAGGTCATTACAGAGTATTGAGAAGAGTTCCCTGTGCTATACAGTAGGTCCTTATTAGTTACCTATTTTATATATAGTAGTGTGTATATGTCAATCTCATTCTCCCAATTATTCCCTCCTCCACACCCCCTCCCTTTGCCCCCTGCTAAGCATAAGTTTGTGTTCTACATCTGACTCTATTTCTGTTTTGTAAGTTCATTTGTACCATTTTTTTAGATTCCACATACAAGCGATATCATATGATATTTGTCTTGTTCATTGCAGCACTATTTACAATAGCCAGGACATGGAAACAACCTAAATGTCCATCGGCAGAGGAATGGATAAAGAAGATGTGGTATATATATACAATGGAACATTACTTGGCCATAAAAAAGAACAAATTAATGCCATTTGCAGCAACGTGGATGGACCTAGAGATTGTCATAAAGTGTCTTTTATTTCAGGAAAGTTTTCTTTAGAGTTTTTAATTATTTATTCTGTTGTATTGCTTTGGGTTTTCTTCTTTAGGAACTCTTATTATACATATGTTGGATCTTCTTTGTCTATCATCTATATCTAATACTTTTTGTTGAGTCCTTTTTATCTCTTCCTTCACTTTTTTCTCAGATTCAGTAAGTTTTATTCAAGATATACACTTTACTGAGGTATAACTGACATAACATTACATTAGTTTCAGGTGTACAAAATAATGATTTGATATTTGTATACATTACAAAATGATCACCATAATAAATCCGTTCATCACCTTACATAGTTACAATTTTTTTTTCTTGTGATGAGAACTTTCAAGATCTGTTCTCCTAGCTAATTTCAAATATGCAACACCAAACTATAGTCACTATGTTGTACATTACATCCCTATGACTCATTCATTTTGTAAGTGGAAATTTGTACTTTTTGACTCCCTTCAACCATTTTGCCCACCCCTACCCCCCCACCCCCGTTTCAGGCAACCACCAATCTGTTATCTATATCCATGAGCTCGTTTTTGTTTTTAGATTCCACATATAAGTGAGATCATATGCTCTTTATCTTTTTCTGTCTGACTTTTTTCACTTAGTATAATGCCCTCAAGGTCCATCCATGTTGTCAAAAATGGCAAGATTTCATTCTTTTTTTAAATGGCTGAATAATATTCCACTGTGTATGTGTGTGTGTGTGACCCATTTTCTTCATCCATTCATCAGTTGGATGAAGCAACACTTAGGTTGCTTCAGTGTCTTGGCTATTGTGAATAATGCTGCAATGAACATGGGAGTAAAGATATTTCTTTGCGTTCCTGATTTCAATTCCTTTGGATTTATACCCAGAAGTAGAATTGCTGGATCATATGGTAGTTCTATTTTAATTTTTTGAGGAACCTCCATATCATTTTCTGTACTGGCTGTACCAATTTACATTCCTACCAACAGTGCACAGGCTTCTCTTTTCTCCAAGTCCTCACCAACACTTGTTATTTCTTGTCTTTTTGATGACCACCATTCTCACAGGTGGTATCTCATTGTGGTTTTGATTTGTATTTCCCAGATGATTAGTGATGTTGAGCACATTTTCATGTACCCATTGGCCATCTGTATGTCTTCTCTGGAAAAATGACTATTCAGTTCCTCTGCCCATTTTTTAATCAAATCATTTGTCTTTTTGCTATTAAGTCATTGAGTTGCTCTTAAGTGATTGAATTCTTTATATATTTTGGATATTAAGCCATAATCAGATATATGATTTGCAAATGTTTTCTCCCACACAGAAGGTTGCTCTTGCATTTTGTTGATGGTTTCCTTCACTGATTTTTAAATTTTTCAAGTGTTTCCTCCTTTAAATTCTCTATTTATCATAAGGCATTGTGTTTATTTGGTCTTGTGATTCTTCCAGTCTAAACTTCATTTCTGAAATAATATTTTCCTTTTATTTCTAATTATTTTCATAGTTCTTTCACCTCTAAAAAATCTTGCTTCTATAATCATCTCATTTCTGAGTTTCTCTTATACTGATTTATGTTGTTCTTTCATAACTTCTATCTTTGTATTAATTTATTTAAGCTTATTTTAGAATATTAGGGTCAGTTTTCATCTGTTTGTGGGCACTTCGTGGGCACTCCAGATCTTTCTGGAGTGCTTTCACTGTTCATAGGGAAAGTATTCTGCATCTTATTCTGTTTTGTAGAAGTAACTTTGTATGAGATTTGATTGCAGTCTTGTTTTTTTTAACATCTTTATTAGAGTATAATTGCTTTACAATGGTGTGTTAGTTTCTGCTTTATAACAAAGTGATCAGTTATACATATACATATGTCCCCTTATCTCTTCCCTCTTGCATCTACCTCCCTCCGACCCTCCCTATCCCACCCAGTCTTCTCTTATTATTCGTTTTTGTGAAAAATTTGTTTTTCTATACTTTGAAGAGGCAGTGTGGGCCAAGATAACTTTTATCTTCATAGTTCTGGAGCTAGCTTATGAGTCTGTTGTGTTCAACTAGTCAAAAATATGGTCTCCCGTTGTCTTCGTCCATTAGGGCTGCTGTAACAAAATACCACAGATGGGGTAGCTTATAAACAGGGAATTTATTTTTTATAGTTTTGGAGGCTGGAAGTCCAAGATCAGGGTGCCAGCATGGTCACATTCTGGTGAAGGCCTCTTCCAGGTTGTAGACTGCCAGCTTCTCGCTGTATCCTCAGATGGCAGAAGGTGAGGGATTTCTCTGGAGCCTCTTTTATAAGGGTACTATGTAATCCCATTCATGAGGACTCTACCTTCATGATCTTATCTCCTTCAAAAAGGCCCACCTCCTAATATTATCACCTTAGGGGCTAGGATTTCAATATATGAATTTTGGGGGGACACAAACATTCAGACCATAGCACCTATATTCTTCCCTTTAATTTCAACCTTTTTTTCTGTGGCCTTGTTGTGTCTGTTATGCTCAGTTTGTCTCTATTCTCAAGTGTTTCTCTTCAGTTTAGGGATTTATCTAGGAAAAGTATTTTGCTTTGTTAGTTTTAAACATTTATAGGACCTAGAATCTAGACCATTCCAGTACTTCCATATCTTCCCACAGTTCCTTTGTATCCAAAAATTAGAGCCCCCAGTGTCCCCTCCAGTTTCTGTTGCTGTTCTAAGAGTGGCCATGGGAAATTTTCCAGGTAGTACTTGAGTTCTTTCTTGGGACCATAATAAGTCCATTAACTTCCCTCTGCTTCTCCCATGAAAAGAGAGAGAGAGAGAGAGAGAGAGGGAGAGAGAGAGAGAGAGAGAGAGAGAGAGAGTGAGTGAGTGAGTGTGTGTGTGTGTGTGTGTGTGTGTGTGTGCCTGCTTTCAAAGTCTGTATTCAGGCTGAAGATCAAGATCAGGTGAGCTTTTGCTCTTCTGCTCCATGGGAGCCTTCTGTCCTCCCTCAGGACACCTGCATTACATATCACAGGTGTACAATATCAGTTCAGCTCCCTACCTGTCCCTAGAGTTGCGCCTGGCTGGTATGACTGGGTGCTTGGAGCCAGAAGCAAGAGCCCCTTGGGGGTTACCCCCTCCAATCCCCTTACTGGGTCAGTGAAAAAAACAGTAAAAGTAGTGGTATTTCAGAGGTGGCCTACAAGGCTGCCCCATACCACCCCTTCATAGGGATGTGGTGGGGGGTGGGGGGGTGCCTCCCACTTATACACCTCTTGAGTCTTTTCACTGTGCCAGACTAGAGTGAAGCTCAACGGGGACTCATTTCCCCACTGATTCTGCCAAACCTCTTTCCTTGGCTGTGGTTTTGCTGGATAGTAGGTAGGGACAGTGGGAATCTCATTCATCCATTCATGCATGTCCCTAATTAGATGACAAAGCATTTGGCTACTTTAAGAGAGTCTTAGTTACTTCCACTATTTACCAGAGCTTCATTGAATTTCTTCACTTTGACATTCACAACACTAGGTAGAAATCACATTGCATCAACACCCAATATGGGTCTTTGTGAATCCATAAAGATTTTAGTACATTTTGTAGCTACTGCTGATTTGTTCCAACCCACTTATATTTTGGGGTTCATAAGAATATGTTGTCACTAGATTTTGTTGTAGATAGATTTTGGGGTTTACTATCCTATTTGCTATTTCTGTTTCATGAGGAGTTTCAAGGAGATTCAAATACTACAGTGATGCTGTCTTTTCAGAATCCTCTGGCAGCAGTGATTCTCATGAAAACAAGGAATAACCCCAATATCCAGCAATAGGATACTGGTTAAACAAATTATAGTATATCCATACAAATGAATAATATAGCTGTTAAAAAAAAAGAAAGGGGTCAATCTACATATAGACATGTAGCTTTCCAAAATATTTTGTTAAAAATTTTAAAAAGGAAATTTGTAAAACAGGAAGTAATATATGACCATGTATTACCATATTTTCTTAAAATATGTGCAAGGGGAAAAGCTAGAAAAATATGTAGTATGTTAAGATTCCTTTTATGGTAGGTGGTATTATACAGAGCTTTTATTTTCCCAAATTAAACATTTCATCAATGTTTGAATTTTATGTAATGCACATGTATAATTAACTTTTGTCATCGGAATACTTAATAACTCACACATGCTTAATACTCATCTAAAATAGGTAATTTAGAAAATGGCCAAACTTAATTGCTTTTTTCCTGAAAATTTATTAGCATAGGAAATTTTAAAACAGAATAAATGGAACCAGATTTTATACTGAAAACTGATTTTTTCTACTAGGGACTATTACAACAATAATGTCGTCTAAAAGCATTGAATTAGGTTCATCTAGAAGAAATATTTTAAATGGCAGTGTTTCCACTTATTTATTCTAGCAACTCATTAATAGGGTTTTAAAAAAATCTATCAAATACTTTGAGCAAGATTTTAATAAAATCTCTGACATATTTTTCTTTTGAAGCATAGAAATAAATTCACAAAACAAGAACCAAAATAATCTGTTAGAACAAGCAAGGGTTGCCAAACTATGGACAGGCCAAATCCAGCCCACTGCCTATTTTTCTGCAACCTGTAAACTAAGAATAATTTTTCCATTTTCAATGACTGGAAGAAAGTCAATGGAAGAATATTTTGTGACATGTGAACGTTATATGAAATTTATATTTAAGTGTCCATAAATAAAGTTTTATTGGAACGCAGCCTTGATCTTTCATTTACATATTGTCTATGGCTGCTTTTGCACAATGTCAGAGTAAGAGTTGAATGGTTGTGACAGAAACTGTGTGGCCCACAAATTCTAAAATATTTACCATCTGGAGCTTACAGAAAATAATTTGCTGACCTTTGCTTAGAATACTTATTATTAACCTAGAAAAGCTGGGTCCATTAGAATCATAGGTTTTAAATCACTCCTCTCCAATTCTATTTTGGTTTAAATAGAGTGATCAACGAAACAGTTCGTTTGATCCTCAATTCGTAGTTTTTCATTTTCATACATAACTTAGGTAAATTCTTGAGACTAAAAGGTGAAGCATTTGAAATAGCTTTCTTTCTCCTGAACTAAAATCTTACCTCACATCTGTCATCTAGGAGAAAAGGGATGACTAACATATCATTTTGTGTTGGGCCACATAATTAATGGACCAGTGCACACATTGATGGGTTTAGATGAAAAGTGACTGAAATTTGAACTGTTAGCTTTCCCTTTCTTGTTACTTCAAAACTAGTTTGGGCTTTAAACATCAACTTACAGGTGTTTATCTTTTCTTCTTGTCAGATAAATAGGCTTCCTGAGACATTGTTCTGTGGTTTGGTCCACCTCAAAAAGAAAAATCCAAGATTCCTTCAACTAAATCACAGATAAAGACTAGACTACTTCATGCCCCTTAAGGGTGCCTCCATCCATTGACATAGCCTTCATATCCGTTCAGATATGAAAATTAGAAGTGTCACTATGGAATACTAAGTTACTGAGTAATTACACAAACGTTTTTACCTCAAATCTGAGCACTGACTGGAATTCAATTTGGTAATTCATGGTAAAAATATTAAAACCGTTAACACTTATCTGAAAGCTAGACATTTGAATTATTACCTTATTGAAATTTGGACCACAAAAGGTATTTTGTTGCAAGTAATGTTTTTGGTCAGATTAGACAGAGTGGATCATGATGGATTTTCATTGACTATATTGTGCTTTTCTGTACAATTCGTATTTTTTGATGAGTTCATAGGTTAGTTAAGATTAAATTATCTAAAATTCAGGAAAGAATATTTAGAATATTATTAGTAAGAAGTCAGCAAACTGTAATACTTGTTTTCATCCCTTATTTCAGTCCAAAATTGTGCAGTTGTTAGAAAGCTATGATGTGAATATATATTTGTTTCTGCATTTATTTTAATATTTTAATGTAAAACTAGGCATTTCTCATAAAACACATCATGCTTTAAAACACAGATTTTCCCAAAGTTCTTTGCAAAGATAGTAAAGGTGTCCAGTGAAACTCTTCATATTATTAGCAATTTTAATTCAGTACATATTGTTAACAGTGTTTTAAAATACTGGTTAAAAACTGCCAACAATTAATACAATTATTTTCTTTGTCCTTAATCTGAAATAGTTGCTGAACTATAATGAAGTCTGAATTATCTGTGATTTTAAATATTCAACTTACATATATGCATAGTGTTATAAATATTCTTTGCACTGCTCTTCACTACTTGGGCTTTTTATTTAGTTTTTTCCCAGATGGATGCTTTTATGAGCCAAAACATAGGAGTACTTCCTGAATTTACCTTTAGGCATTAAGACAAAAGAAGTAGGGGTATTATAACCTGACTTGTTTAAAACATCACTTTGCTACTTTGAATGACAGTTTACAATTTACAAGTAGGGTGTGGCTAATAAAGTCACTGAAGCAGACATAAGCATAGGTTTTCCCTTATACACAGTTCTGGCCTGTCAGTCACAACTCCTAAATGCTTTGTTGCACAGGCACGCCATAACTAAAACCACTTTTTATCATTCTTGTACCCAAAGGCTTTTAAAAGGCGATGCAATCACATCAGTGTTTGAAAACCCGAGATTAAAGTGTAAGTCCTCAAGGAAAGACTTCTGTTCCATCTAAACGAGTAAAATTTCCTTGCAATTAAAACAATGTATTATAAGAATTATAAATATTATATTTTAACAAAATTGTTAAAACTTGGTACTAAAGTACTTGTTCTGCCTTGCTTCCAAATTTTCTATAAAGTAACTTCTACACATCTAGAAAATGTTAATATGAATGACTTAAATATATATGTATATTATCTTCAGTGGTATAATGAATATTCTATGCATATTAAGGTATAGTAAAAACAGAACAATAGCAAAAAAAAAAATTCTATGACTATGCTGACTATATCTCCTTCCCCTGCTGCCCCAAACATGGCATCCTTAGTAATTTTTTTAAATTTATGTATTATTATCTATATTCTATCTTTTGTGTGGCAATCTGGTACATAGTTTTAACTCAAGGGAATAGATTTTGATGGTAGAAGCAGGGTTTAAGCCAATAAAAGTCCTTCATGTGTCTTAGTGCTTTCTAGTTTTAGAAAATTGGTTCCTATTACAGCAGATTTCAAAGCTGGACATGAGGCTGCTGGGAGTTTGTTACTTCTTGCATTCCTTTTATGATTAGAGCATTGGGTGAGAAAGTAACTTGAGAGTTGTAGGGAGCAGCAGAAGAGTGGGTGAATCTGACTGAACATGTATAACTCTAAGCTAAATGTGAGGTAGTTGGTTATAACTATGACTCTGAAAGGTTCTAGGAAATTTTTAGCTAAAATTGATAGAATGAATGTGTCCTGAAGGAAAATGTTTTCTCCAGCTTCAAGGATGTCTCCTGATGACTGTTGTATATTGCTTGCCATTTTAGAAAGTTTCCCTGCCTTATTAGGTTTCTAAGTCTGAAGTCCTTCCTAACTAGTGATTGATGAGAGTTTGTACAGTTATCCAGTAGTGCAGAGAAAAAGCAGGTGTGGAAGTCAAAATTATTATGTAGCAATATTCAGCAAATGAATGTAGTAAATTATTATTTACTGGCCAATGCTGCACCTATGTTTGAATTTTTCTTTTAGATACTGAGCCAGGTGTATTTGCAGATGATTTCTCCATCTCCTGGCCTATATCCCTCATCTTTAGGGGCTTGTCTCTAAATAGCAGTCCCCAACCTTTTTGGCACCAGGGACTGGTTTCGTGGAAGACAGTTTTTGCGGGATGGTTTTGGGATGATACAAGTCCATTACATTTATTGTGCACTTTATTTCTATTATGATTACATTGTAATATATAATGAAATGGTTATACAAATCACCATAATGCAGAATCAGTGGGAGCCATGAGCTTGTTTTCACTTGCCACTCACTAATAGGGTTTTGATATGAGTCTGCAAGCAATTGATTTATTATGGTCTCCGTGCAGTCAAACCTCTCTGCTAATGATAATCTGTATTTGCAGCTGCTCCCCAGCGCTAGCATCACTGCCTCAGCTCCACCTCAGATCATCAGGCATTAGATTCTCATAAGGAGCATAAAACCTAGATCCCTTGCATGCACAGTTCACAGTAGGGTTCGCACTCCTATGAGAATCTAATGCCACTGCTGATCTGACAGGAGGCAGAGCTCAGGCAGTAATGAGAGCGATGGGGAGCGGCTGTAAATACAGATGAAGCTTTGCTCGCTCTCCCGCCACTCACACCCTGCTGTGTGGCCCAGTTCCTAACAGGCCACAGACCAGTACTTATCCATGGCCCAGGGGACCCTGCTCTAAAGGGTTCTTGACTGGGTTAGGCATTGCTGTCCAACTGTTGTTTGCTCCTATTGTCTCAGTTAATTAAAACTGTGGAAAATTTATGATTAGAATTCAGGTGAAGCCTTATACTTTTTTTCAGAAGGTTCATTAAGCAGGGTAATAAGGTTAGAAAAATGGAAGATGAAATAATCTGTGAAACCCAGAAGAGTTTAAATATTTTTGATGGGGGGAGGTGTTGTCCTATTCTAGGTTGGATCCTTTCCCATAGTTGGATAGAGCATTGCTTAGGAGAGTCACCTCCAGGCTCTCAAAGATGCATTCTTAGGGGTTGGTCAAGTGGCAGTACTCTTGCAGGCAGTTCAGCCTTACCTGGACAGAGACTAATATAAAGTTGAAAACTAAGAATAAAAATCAAAATTTCATCCATATATATGATCACTGCTAATATAAAAGATCAACCTTTGGAATCTGGCTGAAGCATTGCATACGCTTAAGGACATCACAAGTTACTTTTAGCTTAAGAGTATCTGGAAGACTTTTTCACTTACAATTCTACCCTGTAAGTCCAGATTCTTTAAGACTCAGACCATCAGAGCTGTAGGGTACTGGCACAACAGGAGTTTCCCCCTGCCCTTTTTTTTTAAGCAAGACATTGGATAAAATTGAAGATCTCATGTACCACGGCTGGAGATCAGGAATATGGGAAGAAGAGCTGCTGGCTTGGATAATAACTATACATTCTTTGCCATGCTAAGCATCAAGTCTTTTACTTGCAGCTCTAGGGATCAGGTAACTCCTTTTGTCTTCTGGTCTGAGGAGGCCTCAGAGGAGGCAGGATACTTGATCAGAATTCTAGGAGTGGATAGGGCAGATGGCACACATAAGTAGGTGGTTTTTAGACTATGCTTAAGGCCTTGCTTAGAGGCGAAGCTTGCAGCATTTGAGTCTGCAATATAACACTGATGTATCATCCTGCATTTATAGCTGTTACATTTACAGTGATTTTACATACATGTATAAGCTACCTTAATAATACTTCATTATGCCTTTCAGTGTAGAAGTGTCACAAGGACTTATATTTTTTAAATTATAAACTACTTTACATTTATTTCTAATCTACATTAAAGTTATGACATTGCATTATCTAATTAAAATTATATATGTGTGATATATACATATTCATTATCTATGACTGATTTCAGCAAAGTAAAATTGATGTCATATATTTGTTTTAAAAGAGGAAAAGGTCTAAAAATGTTAAGAACAGCTGATCTAACCTATAGAGCATAAGAAAAAATGGGGAAGTGGCTCCAGCAAACCAATTATCTATACAGACAATATAAAATGGATATATCCTTTAATTCTGTTAGTCCCTCATTAAACAAAAATGAGAAATGACTATATCAGTACTGAATAAATATAAATATGTCTAAATGCAGTAACCTTAAATTTTAAATGAGAAAATTAGGAATTCCTATTTTAGGGAAACAACCCAGCTCCCATTGATAATGCTCATGAATTCTATTCATAGCTGAATGTTAAGTCATCTTGACTAAACTGTGCAATGCATCTGCAACTATTCAGATAACTTCTGATAAATTAAAATCAGCAAAGATCTAGATTCTCCATTAACCTAATAATTTTATCAGGGAACTTTTATTTTTAATACTTTGTTGTTAATAAATTTATTTATTTATTTTTGGCTGTGTTGGGTCTTCGTTGCTGCGCACAGGCTTTCTCTAGTTGCGGTGAGTGGAGGCTACTCTTCGTTGCGGTGTTCAGGCTTCTCATTGTGGTGGCTTCTCTTGTTGCAGAGTACAGGCTGTAGGCATGCGGGCTTCAGGAGTTGTGGCACATGGGCTCAGTAGCTGTGGCTCATGAGCTCTAGAGTGCAGGCTCAGTAGTTGTGGCACATGGTCTTAGTTGCTCCTTGCATGTGGGATCTTCCCGGACCAGGGCTCGAACCCGTGTCCCCTGCACTGGCATGCAGATTCTTAACCACTGCACCACCAGGGAAGCCCCTCAGGGAACATTTTACCACCCTCCTATTATCTCTAGACAGCATATTGTCTAGTTTTGAAGATCTGAGTAGCACTCACAAACCTAGCTTTCTAAAGAAAAGACAGTAATGCTACAGTTACATGAAGGCTCCCTGGAAGAGGGAAGCTGAATAGTAATAGTTGAATTTCTGCTTCCCTATGGAATTTATAAGAGCCCCATTCTAGGGAAGTCAGTGGACAACGTTTGAGTAAATTCTACAAAACTCAAGACTTACTAGCTTCACATAGGATAATTAGGGGGAGAGATGGAGTATGTGCTGGGGAGCCCAAGATGCATCTTTGTAGATGTAACAGGTCTTTACCACTAGTCTGACTGACTTTGAAATCTCTTTCCTGGAAGTTATGCCCTTACTGCCAGTGTTCTGGGAGACAACTGGGGAAAGTAGACCAGGGATCTCAACATTTTCCCATTTAGTTGCATACCATCCTTTAATCCCCCTCTTTGTGACATGGTACTCACACTGGGGTCTTTCTCTTTTACCCTCTCCAGAGAATTTAACATCCACTCCTCTGTGGACAAGGTCAGTCATGTGGTAGAATGGGGCTCAGACTACTTCTTGAAGAGTTTTCCCCCACTGTCCTTTTTATCTCCCCCACACCCTGATTTCTTAGTGCCCTGTTACTACCATTTCTTTGTATTTTGAAGAGTTTCCCTTATAATTCAAGAATTCTGTGAGTAAATCATTTTTCTTCTGAAGTTTGAAGGGATTGCTCCACTGTTGTCTTATTTCCAATGCTGTTGTTGAAAAGTTCAAAGTCAGTCCAGTCCTTGGGTTTTGTATAATTTGGCATGTTTCTCGGCCTTCCCCATGCTAGGTTCTTTCTTAGATTTGTCAGTTACTCACCCTTCCCTTCTATTCCTCCTCGCTGAAGTTTTAGGAGACAGAAAAATTAGATGAGTATAGACTGCCATTTTCCAGGAGCTTTAAAAAAATTCTTAAGTGAGTTCATTTCATAACACTGTCTTTCCTACCTTCTTACTGAAGAAAGGATTTTCAGAATTGCATTATTACAGATTAATCATTTAAAATACTTGCCTACCTGGATGTTGGAAGGGGTGGCACTGGATTGTGGAAATAGTAGTCCAGAGTCTTTGAAAGTCAGAGTTGCTACATTTTTCAATATGATATTATTAACAAATATTTTTTTTTTTGCGGTATGTGGGCCTCTCACTGTTGTGGCCTCTCCCGTTGCGGAGCACAGGCTCCGGATGCACAGGCTCAGCGGCCATGGCTCACGGGCCCAGCCGCTCCGCGGCATATGGGATCCTCCCGGACCGGGGCACAAACCCGTATCCCCTGCATCGGCAGGCGGACTCTCAACCACTGCGCCACCAGGGAGGCCCAACAAATATTTTTAAGTGGAAAGATTAAGTCTAAACCTAGAAGATACAAAATTTTAAAGATGACACAACTCAGAACACTTTTATATCCTCAAATATTTCAGTTTTGAATTGAGTCCTTTTGTATCTCTTTTGTAATATTTTGTGTTGTTTTAGTAATATTGAAACTGATTTTTTCTTTTGGAAAACACATTCATTTCAAAATGTCATATAAATAGTAAAAAAAAAAAAAAAAAACTATAGTGGAAATTCCTTTATTCTACCTTCTAGACTTTTATTAGTAGCCAAACCTGAATGGCCTGTACTTGTCCAGGGAACTCCTACTAATGGGACCACAGTGGGGGTCTGTCAAATGATGACCAGAATTTCACCAAAACCTACAAATAAGTCACGTTTCTAATGGTTATATTGTATACTTTGAAAGAAATAAGTTACAGGTTTTAAATATTATTTTCATTTGAGAAGTTAAGCTGAAATGATCATTTTTTAATTAAAAAATTCTACTCTATGGCAGGAATGGAAATGCAGACGTAGAGAATGGACATGTGGACATGGCAGGGGGAAGGGGAGGGTGGGATGAATTGGGAGATTAGGTTTGATATAAATACACTACTGTGTGTGTTACATAGATAGCTAGTGGAGACCTGCTGTATAGCACAGGGAGCTCAGCTTGGTGCTCTGTGATGACCTAGATGGGTGGGATGGGAGGGGAGGGAGGTCCAAGAGGGAGGGGACATATGTATGCATATGGCTGATTCACTTCATTGTTCAGCAGAAACTAACACAGCGTTGTAATGCAACTATACTCCAATTTAAAAAAAATTCTAGGTGTGGAGAAAAGGGAACCCTCTTGCACTGCTGCTGGGAATGTAAATTGATACAGCCACTATGGAGAACAGTATGGAGGCTCCTTAAAAAACTAAAAATAGAACTACCATTCGACCCAGCAATCCCACTACTGGGCATATACCCTGAGAAAACCATAATTCAAAAAGAGTCATGTACCATAATGTTCATTGCAGCTCTATTTACAATAGCCAGGAAGTAACCTAAGTGTCCAAATTCATAATTTGAAAACTTCAGAAAAAAAAATCAAATTCATAATTTGAAAACTTCAGAAAAAAAAAAACTCCAGGCCTAGATGGTTATGCTGGAGAAGTCTACCAAACTTAAAAGAAGAATGAACACCAATTCTACACAATCTCTAAGAAAGAAGTAGAGAAAGGAACACTTTCCAACTCACTTTATGAAGCCAGAATTACCCTGATACCAAAGCCAGGCAAACAGAATACAAAAAAGAAAAGAACAGGGATTTCCCTGGCAGTCCAGTGGTTAAGACTGTGCTTCCACTGCAGGGGGTGTGGATTCGATCCCTAGTTGTGGAACTAAGATCCCATGTGCTGTGCTGCGTGGCCAAAAAAAAAAAAAAAAACCAAATAAATCAGTACTCTTCATGGAGATAAACAAAAAAATTCTTAACAAAATATTAAGAAACAAAATTCAGCAATATATAAAAATATATTATCAAGTGGGGTACCCCAGGCATGAATGGCTGGTTCAGTATTTGAATGTAAACTACTCTGTGAACAGACTAAAGAAGCCAAATCACATGATCATATCAGTGCAGAGAAAGCACCTGAGAAAATTCAACACCCAATCATGATTAAAAAAAAAAAAATCTCTCAGAAAAAGAGGGACTTCTCAAACTTGATAAGGAGCATCTATGTAAGACCTACAGTAAGCATCAAAATTAATGATAAAGACTGAATGTTTTTTCCCTAAGTTGGGAACATGGCAAAGATATCCACTCATACTGCTGTCATTTAGCAAAGTTCTTGAAGTTCTAGCCAGTGCAGTAAGGCAAGAAGTAGAAATAAAAAGCATACAGACTGAAAAGGAAGAAATAAAACTGTCTCTATCTGCTGATGACATGATGGTCTATATAGAAAATCTCAAGGAATCTAAAAACAGTAAAACCTTTTAGAACTAAGAAATTTCAGCAAGGTTGCAGGATAAGAGATAAAAAATAAATCAGCTGTTTTTCCATAGGCTGACAATGAACACATAGACACCAAAATTTAAAATACAGTACTATATACAATTGCTCAGAACGATAAAATACTTAGGTGCATATCTGACAAACAAATGCAAGACTTTTCTGCTGAAAACTACAAAACACTGATGAAAAAAATCAAAAATTTAAATCAATGTAGAAACATACCATCTTCACGAATTGGAAGACTCAGCCAAAAAAAAGATGTCAGTTCTCCCCAAATTGTTATATAGATTTGATTTAATTTCTATCAAAATCTCAGGAAGATTAATGGTAGATACAGACAAGTTCATTCAAAAATTTGTATGGAGCAGTGGAATCAAGATGGTGGAGTAGGAGTATGTGGTGCTCACCCCCCCACACACCTTAAAACATTGAAAATACATCTACATGTGGAACAATACTCATGGAATACTAACTAGAAACTTGCAGAACTCCTATACAACCAAAGCTGCATGAAAGATGTCCATGTAACTGATAGGATGGGGATAAAAAAAATCACTGGGTTGGGATCTGTGCCCCTGGGAGGGATCTAAGGAAGAGGTCTGCACGGGTAGACCCACACCCTGGGGAGTGAGCAGGTCAAGCCATAATCTCGGCATCCCAGTCCTGGGGTCCTGCGCAGAGAAAACAAAGCCCCTTGCCTGCCAGGAAAAACCACTGGGCCAGACAGAAGGGATAGAAAAGTCTAGCCTTTACTTGCAAGAAGTGAGCGCATGCTCACTTGCCAACAATCAGGGTGGAGAAAGCCATGCACTGGCAGCTGCAGCCTCACCGCACTTCCCGATCCAAAGGGACATACACCCTATAGCCCCACTCACTCCACACCACAGCCTGCTGTGAGATCTGGGCCAATGAAGCCCTGGGAAAAGATTCACTCTAGATATGGAGAGACAGGGGTCCTGGGGTATGGCCTGGGTGGGGCAGGGCAGCAGTGGACATTGTCAGTGTGCTCACAGGATAGCGACCCAAGAGCACACCACGGCAAAGTGCTGAATCTCCGGCAGATAGGCCCTGGGAGAGAACTCAATCTAGCTATGCAAAGACAGCCTGGAGGGTCTAGGGTGTGGTCCAAGTGGAGTGGTGGCAGCTAATGTCAGCACACTTAGGAGTACCCAGTGGTTCGTCTCCCAGCAAGAGTGCCCCCAGCTCCACCGACTCCACAACACAGCTTAGTGCTAGATTTGGGGCAGACAGGTCCTGGGAAAATACTGACACAGAGGCAGCCCAGATCTCAGGCAGTAAACAGCACAGCCACTTTTATTCCTGCAGCCACAGTGCTCCAAATCCCAGCCCCAACCTACTCCACATCACAGCCTTGCTCTATATCTGGGACAAAACAACAGAGAAAGGGACATGACCTTGGGCTGCTTCTAAGTGGAACCCCAGACGCCTACACAAGCGGCACTTAGGTCCTCTGTGACCACATAGGCCTCAGTTCCTTCGGCATTTACCTCCTTTGGAGCAGGGCATGCACTCAAGGGCAATGGAGCCTGATCAAACCCTACCCTCAGGGCTCCCACTCCAACAAATGGGGAGAAGACCCCACCCCTGACAGGGCAGCAATAGCCACAGAGCAGAGACGAAGAAGCCTTGCCTCACACCCTGCATAACCATAACCCCTGTGAAGGGGATAACTGTCAGCATACCCTGAGGAAAGATGTGGCTGGCATCCATACCAGAAGTAGCCCTCACACCAAAAACACTGGACACACAGTCTACACAGAGATTCTCCCGGATAAAAACACCCTTCAAAATCACAATAGGTAACTCTTTCTCCTAAATCATGGAGACAGAGAAAGTTAATTAAATGAAAAGGCAAAGGAATTACTCCCTATTAAAGAAACAAAAGTAATCCCCTGAAAGAATAATGAAACAGAGCTCACCAGTCCAGACCCTTAGTTCAAAAAGGTGGTAATAAAAATGCTAACAGAATTAAGAAAGCTTATTGATAGAAACACAGATCACTGTAGCAAGGAACTAGAAACTATAAAGGTGACCAATCAAAAATAGACAATTCAATTGCCACGATAGAAACCAATACAGAAGCAATGAAGAGCCAACTAAATGAAATAGAACAATTAGGTGATATGGAAGATAGAATAATGGAAGTCAACCGATCAGAACAGAAGACAGAAAAACAAAAGAAAAAAATTGAAAAGAACATACAAGATGTATGAGATTATATAGAATGTTCCAAGTTACCCATAATAGGGGCTCCAGAAGAAGAGAGAGAGAAGAGGATTGAAAATGTATTTGAAGAAATTATGGCTGAAAACTTCCCAAACCTAAAGAAGGAAACAGATATCAAGGTACAGGAAGCACAGAGGGACCCAAACAAGATTAACCCAAACAGACCCACAGCAAGACATATAATTAAAATGGCAAAAGTTAAAGATAGGATTCTAAAGGCAGCAAGAGAAAAACAGTTATAAGGGAACCCTCATAAGTCTATCAGCAGATTTCTCTGCAGAAACATTACAGGCTAAAAGGTAGTATGATATATTCAAAGTCCTGAAAGGGAAAAACCTGCAAAGTAAGATGCTCTCTACCCAGCAAGATTATCATTTAGAATAAAAGGAGAGATAAGAATTTCTCAGACAAGCAAAAACTAAAGGAATATAGCAATACTAAACCTATCCTAAAAGAAATATTGAAAGATGTTCTCTAAATAGAAAAGAAGCAAGAATCTATAGGAAAGGGAAAATCACAATAGGAAAGACAAATATAGAAAAGGATTAAAGATCATTTAAGTAAGCCAGTATGTAGATTAAAAAACAATCCAAAAAACTGTAAAAGTGAGTATAACTACAATAAAGTAAAAGGATAAGCACAAAGATGTAAAATAGGACATCAAAAATCACAAAATGTGGGGGAGGGGAGTATAAAAATGTAGCCCTTTTAAAAACGTGTTTGAACTTGAATGACTGTCAGTTTAAAGAAAGTAGATAGTGTTATGGGTCAGTATACTTGAACTCTGTGGTAACCACAAATGAAAAACAAAGGCCATGGGACTTCCCTGGTGGCGCAGTGATTAAGAATCTGCCTGCCAATGCAGGGGACACAGGTTCGAGCCCTGGTCCAGGAAGATCCACATGCCGCAGAGCAACTAAGCCCATGCGCCACAACTACTGAGCCTATGCTCTAGAGCCTGCGAGCCACAACTACTGAGCCTGTGTGCCACAACTACTGAAGCCACATCTAGAGCCCATGCTCCACAAGATAAGCCACCACAGTGAGAAGCCCGTGCATTGCAATGAAGAGTAGCCCCTGCTCGCCGCAACTAGAGAAAGCTCTCGCACAGCAACAAAGACCCAATGCAGCCAAAAATAAATAAATAAAAGGAAATACACACACACAAAAAAGGCCATAGAGAAAGATAAAAAAGGATACTATAGAATGATAAAAGAACCAATACAAGGTGAGGATATGAGGATATTACACTCATTAACATAGATACACCCAATATAGGAGCACCTAAATACATAAAATAGTAACATACATAAAGGGAGAAACTGACAAGAATCCAGTAATAGTAGGAGACTTTAACATCCCACTGATATCAATGGACTGATCATCCAGGCAGAAAATCAGTAAGGCAGAAAATCAGAGGTCCTAAATGAAACAACAGAGCAGTTGGACTTTATATCTACAGGATGCTACATCCAAATACACATTGGATTGCAAGAATTAATATTGTTTAAAAGTCCATACTATCCAAAGCAATCTACAGATTTAATCAATCCCTGTCAAAATACCCATGACATTATTCACAGAACTAAAACAAGTAATCCTAAAATTTATATGAAAGCACCCAAGACCCAGAATTGCCAAAGCAATCTGAAGGGAAAAAAGCTGGAGGCATAACCCTCTTAGACTTTAGACTATACTACAAAGCTACAGTAATCAGAACAGTGTGGTACTGGCACAAAAACAGATATCTGGATCAATGGAACAGAACAGAAAGCCCCAAAATAAACCCACACACCTATGGTCAATTAATCTACAACAAAGGAGGCAAGAATATACAAGGGAGAAAAGACATTCTCTTCAACAAGTGTTAGGAAAGCTGGACAGCTACATATAAGTCAATGAAATTAGAACATTCCCTCACACCATATACAAAAATAAACTCAAAATGGCTAAATATAAGACCTAAATGTAAGACATGACACCATAAAACTCCTAGATGAGAACACAGGCAAATATTCTTTAACATAAATCATACAATTTTTTTAGATAAGTCTCCCAAGAAAAAGAAATAAAAGCAAAAATAAACAAATGGGACCTAATCAAACTTAAAAGCTTTTGCACAGCAAAGGCAACGATCAACAAAACGAAAAGACAACCTACCAACTGGGAGAAAATATTTGCAAAACCGACAGAGGGTTAATATCCAAAGTATACAATCAGCTCATACAACTCAATATCAAAAAAACAACCAAATCAAAAAATGGCCAAAAGACCTAAACAGATGTTTTTCCAAAGAAGACATACAGATGGTTAAAAGGCTCATGAAAAAAGTGCTCAACATCAATAATTAATAGAGAAATGCAAGTGAAAACCACAATGAGGTTATCGCCTCACACCAGTTAGAATGTATATCATCAAAAAGTCTACAAATAAATGCTAGAGAGGATGTGGAGAAAAGGGAACCCTCATACACTGTTAGTGGGAATGTAATTTGGTGCAACCACTAAGAACAATATGGAGGTTCCTTTAAGAACTAAATATAGATCCAACAATTCCACTCCTGAGTATATAGCTAGAAAAAAACAAAAATTCTAATTTGAAAAGATACATGCACCCCAGTGTTCACAGCAGCACTATTGATAATAGCCAAGACATGGAAACAACCCAAGTGTCCATCAACAGATGACTAGCTAAGAAGATGTGATATATATATATATATATACACACAACAGAATATTACTCAGCCATAAAAAAAAGATTTGCAAATGCAAACCTTGCCATTACAGCAATGTGGATGGACCTAGAAAATATTGTACTTAGTGAAGTAAGTCAGACAGAGAAATACAAATATTATATGATATCACTTATATATGGAATCTAAAAAATAATAGAAATGAATCTATGTACAAAACTAAAACAGACTCACAGACATAGAAGACAAATTTATGATTACCAAAGGGGAAAATTTGGGGGAAGAGATAAATTAGGAGTATGGGATTAACAGATAACAAACTCCTACATATAAAATATATAAACAACAAGAATTTACGGTATATTACAGGGAACTATATTCAATATCTTATAATAACCTATAATGGAATATGATCTGAAAAAAATAACTAAATCACTATGCTGTACACCTGAAACTAACACAATATTGTAAATCAACTATACCTTAATAAAAAATTTATATAGTAATGCTAAAATAATTTTGAAAAGAAAATAATGGATAGGGAAGTATCAGTCTACTCATTTTCAAGACTTATTACATAGCTACAGTAATCCAGACTATTATATTGGTGAAAGGATAGACACAGATCAATGGAACAGAAGAGAGAGCCCAGAAATAGACCCACACAAATATGACCAAATGACCTTTTACAAGAGTGGAACAGCAATTCATTGGAATAAGGACACCTTTTCAACAAATGTGGATGGAACAACTCGATAGCCATAGACAAAAAAAAAAAAAAAAAAAAATGTTCCTTGACCTAACTTCACACCAGAAGATAAGACAAAAGAAAAGTTGGGGGACCTAGGGCTTGGTGAAGAGTTCTTAGATATGACACCAAAATCATAATGTATAAAAGAAAATACTGATAAATTGGATTTATTCAAAAATAAAAGCTTTTGCTCTGTGAAGAACCATCTCAAGAAATTGAAAAGACAAGCTATAGATTGGGAAAAAATATCTGCAAACCACATATCTGACAAAGGACTCACATCTAGAATATATAAAGAAACCTCAAAACTCAACAGTAAAAATACAAACAATCCAATTACAAAATTGGCAAAAGACACGAAAAAGCTTTTGACAAAATTCAACACCAATTTATGATAAAAACTCTCAGAAAGTGGGCAAAGAGAGAACCTACCTCAACATAATAAAGGCCATATACAACAAACCCACAGCCAACATTATTCTCAATGGTGAAAAACTGAAACCATTTCCTCTAAGATCAGGAAGACAAGGGTTCCCACTCTCATCACTATTATTCAATATAGTTTTGGAAGTTTTAGCTGTGGCAATCAGAGAAGAAAAAGAAATAAAAGGAATCCAAATCAGAAAAGAAGTAAAACTGTCACTCTTTGCAGATGACATGATACTATACATACAGAATCCTAAATATGTTACCAGAAACTACTAGAGCTCATCAATGAATTTGGTAAAGTAGCAGGATACAAAATTAATGCACAGAAATCTCTTGCATTCCTATACACTAACAATGAAAAATCAAAAGAGAAATTAAATCACTCCCATTTACCATTGCAACAAAAAGAATGAAATACCTAGGAATAAACCTACTTGAGACAAAAGACCTGTATGCAGAAAACTATAAGACACTGATGAAAGAAATCAAAGACTATACAAACAGATGGAGAGATATACCATGTTCTTGGATTGGGAGAATCAACATTGTGAAAATGATTATACTACCCAAAGCAATCTATGATTCAGTGCAATCCCTATCAAACTACCAATGGCATTTTTCAAGGAAATAGAACAAAAAATTTTACAATTTGTATGGAAACACAAAAGATCCCGAGTAGCAAAAGCAATCTTGAGACAGAGAAACAGAGCGGGAGGAGTAAGGCTCCCTGACTTCAGACTACACTACAAAGCTACAGTAATCAAGACAGTATGGTACTGGAACAGAAATAGAAATATAGATCAATGGAACAGGATAGAAAGCCCAGAGATAAACCCACAAACCTATGGTCAATTAATCTACGACAGAGGAGGCAAGACTACACAAGGGAAGAAAGACAGTCTCTTCAATAAATGGTGCTGGGAATACTGGACAGCTACATGGAAAAGAATGAAATTAGAACACTTCCTAACACCACACAGAAAAATAAACTCAAAATGGATATTTGATATTGAGGACACGGGGAGGGGGAAGGGTAAGCTGGGACAAAGTGAGAGAGTAGCATTAACATATACACATTACCAAATGTAAAATAGATTGCTAGTGGGAATCAGCTGCGTAGCACAGGGAAATCAGCTAGGTGCTTTGTGACCACCTAGAGGGGTGGGATAGGGACGGTGGGAGGGATGCTTAAGAGGGAGGGGGTATGGGGACATATGTATACATGTAGCTGGTTCACTTACACGGCAGAAACTAACATTGTAAAGCAATTATACTCCAATACAGATGTAAAAAAAATATTGTATGATAAACCATAATAGAAAAAGAATATTTAAAAAAAGAATGTATATATAGGTATAACTAAATCACTTTGCTCTACAGCAGTAATTAACACAACAATGTAAATCAGCTATAATTCAATAAAAAATATGTAAAGAAAAAAAGAAGTAAATTTTGCTTTCAGGTAGGGTGGAAGAGTGTGCAGCACACCAATATTCCATGTAAGAAGAAATAGAAATCTGTACAAAATTTTATAATATTTATCTGTTCCATTTTAGTGACACATGAATTACATAATATAGAATACATATAATATTATTATATATGTCTTTGTATATGTATGTATGTACACACACACATTATAGATATAGAGGAAGGCTGGAGGTAGACTGAATTTTATCAAAATTACAACCCAGCATCAATTTAGCACAGTCTCTGATTGGATTAAGGTTGTCATCCGTCATTCTTTCTACCTAGCAGAGGAAAAGGAAAGAGGAATATAACATTATGGATGACTCTATAATTTTTTGAATCAAGAATCTGAATTCAATAAAAATAACTGGCAAAGCCAAGAGAGAAGATCATACCAATGAAAAACCAGAGATCAGATAAACAACAGAAACCAATTCACAGGTGGTTCAGGTATGGGCCACTACTAGACAAGGACCACTATAATTTGGTTATTAGTTTTGTTTGTTGGTTTCAATGAACATAGTCTCTCTTAAGTAACCTCATGAGCAGCCCTTTATTTCCCTCTCGATGCTCTATGTATCTGCTCAGTCTTTTTTTTTGAAATTATGAAATATTAAGAAAAAGTAAAGAATTAAATAAGTGGAAAGACATATAGCATGTGGAAGACTCAATGTTCTCAAGATGTCAGTTCTTCATAAGCTGATTTTATAGATTCAATGCAAACCCAATTAAAGTCCTAACAATATTTTTTGTGTAAATTGACAGTTGTTTATAAAATGGAAATGAAAGTGCAAAGGACTAAGAATAGTCAAGGCAATTCTGAACAAAAACAAAGCTAGAAGACTTAGATAACCAGAAACCCAGACCTTTTACAAATCTAGAGTAATTGAAACAATGATAATATAGTGTAGTTACCTGATTTACAACAAAGGTGCCACTGCAGTGCAATAGAGAAAGGATGATCTTTTAAATAAGTTCTGCTGGTTCTTGTGGATATCCATTTGGTTAAAACACACATTTTTAAAACCCTGCCCAACAGTGTATACAAAAACCAATTCTATATGGATTATAGATCTAAATATAAAAGGTAAGACAGGGACTTCCCTGGTGGTCCAGTGGTTAAGACTTGCCTTTCAATGCAGGAGGTGTGGGTTTGATCCCTGGTCAGACAGCTAAGATCCTACATGCCTTGCAGCCAAAAAACCAAAACATAAAACAGAAGCAATATTGTAACAAATTCAATAAAGACTTAAAAAAAAAAAGGTAAGACAAAGATCTTAAAGAAAACAGAAGATATCTCTTTATAACATATCTCTACAAACTGTTTTTAACAGGGCACAAAATGTAATCAACATAATGGAAAAAAAAATGGGAAAGGTAGCACATTACTACTAAAAACTTCTGCTCATCAAAATACAATATTAAGAAAGCAAAAAAGGGAACCCAAGAGTGGTAGAAAATATTTTCAGTAATATGTCAGGATTATATAAAGGACTCCTGAAAAATCATAAGAAAAAAGAATGATAATGCAGTGGAATAATGATAAGAAGTCTTGACAGGCACTTCACAAAACATACTCAAATTTCCAGTAAACATATAACTGGTTGCTCAATTTCATGAGTCATCAGGGAAATACAAATTAAATCTATAATGTAATACCACTATCCACCCTTCAGAATGAGTAAAATGGTGGCAGGGGATAACAACTGCTGGCAAAGATGAGGCTAAACCGTAGTTCTCATGTACTGATAACAAAAATGTAAATTGTTTCAGCTACTGAAGAAATCTTTGGAGGTATCTACTAAAGTTGAATGTATGCGGAAATGGATAGGTATATTCACAAAGAATATTTAGAAGAACATTTATAAAAGCCCTAAACTGGAAACAACTGAAATATCCATCAGTGACAAAATGATTACATTTTGTTATATATTGCTATACACAATGGAATAATATACATAATAATATGGGTGCATTTCACAAAAGTAATGTTACGTGAAGTAAGTCAGACCCCAACCCTGCCCAAAAAAGACCCTACTAGTCATCTACTACATACATTACTAAAGTACATACATTTATGAGTGAACCTATTTCCAGAGAAGGACAGATGATTCTCTTACAAGATCAAATAAAACTGACTTGTAGTACTAGAAGTCAGAAATGTTTATCCTTTGGAGATGTGAGACGTTGGGATAAGGGAGCCTTTTTAGAGTGCTGATGAAGTTCATTTCCATTAGCTGGATGGTTATATGGGTATGTTTACTGAGCTGAAAACTTACAGTATGTACATTCCTCCAAATGTATGTCATACTTTACCACTTACTGAAGTACACACTTGTTTTCCTATGATGGAACCAAAATTCAGCCCTTTAGAAGCAAATCTTGTGATCTAACCATATTCTTCGTTGAAACCCCATGCTTTGGGACAGGAGTTTGTAATGACAGCTATATAATTGCAAAGGCTTCAGAAAAAAAGGAAAAGCAGGTGATGGAAACATAAATTTATCGTTGAATTTTTTGGTCAACAAATAGATGTATAAATTTTAAATAAACAGATGTATCTGCTGGTAGGCACTCTAACGGTAAAGGAACCTAGAGATTTCTCCCCTACCCTAATTGGCAAATATTTACTTTTTTCTGAGTAAAAGACTTTCCTAAACGTTTAAGCAGTTGAACTCAATTCTTTGATAGATAACAGGGTAAAAAAAAAAAAAAAAAAGACTATCTACTCTACAGATCTTTATGTACTATTTATTTAAGTCCTTTTAAAAGGTATTGTTTTTAAGATTTCTTGAAATTCCTGACCTGAGTCATCTCTGTGATATATCACACCCTGTCACATCAAGTTACCTTACATTGAATAAAGAGAAGAAAGGTTATAAACTTAGCATGCATACCACCTGACATAAAACATTTGCCAGCTATTTCTTCTGCTTAAATGAATGCATTTCAAGTATCTAGACTATTAGCTTGAAAAAACTGTAAATTTTATTTAAAAAATAATGAAACAGTCATCTCTACACATTATTATAGTGCATACATTTATGAGTACACCTAATTCTAGATAAGGAAAGAGTTTTACTAGAAACAACATGTTTCTCTTTCACATTTTGTCTTCACCTTTGACCCTGCATATGAATGTATGTGCACAGACCTGTTTTACTTCCTTCTTAGAGGCAGTCTGACCAGGAACACGGTAACTATCTAATTTTGGAATTTAGAAAATAAAGAAAAAATAACTAACTGAATTTTAACAAATTTGCCCCGAAGTATTTACAGTGCTTAGGTTAACATGCCATTTGTTATGACAAAGTTTTATGAAGATCTAAACACTTTTACTTCTGATTACTAAGGCAACATGAAATGAGAAGTTCGTAAGAATTTCAGGTAATGTAGGAAGAAAGAATTTTTCTGACTGAAGCAATCACTCTTCTTCACCCACACTTAATGGTCTCCACTAATGTAAATTATTTAGCTACATTATAAGCAAATTTACTGTAATAATGCCTCTATCTCATATTTTGTTATTATAAATACATCTTTAAATCAAAATACCCACTGAATGAACAAGTCAATTTCCTTTAACTTTGGAGAAATTGCTGAAGTTTACCACTGAATAGGTGAGTGAACTGTTCAGCTCAAAGGCTAAGGTAAAGAAATTCAGTTCCACAGTAGTACTATAATCTTCCAGCTCACTGCTCAAAGTTATTATAGAGATTGTATGACACACTGCTCAAAGCTACTTTCCTGCATTATGCTATGAAAATGGTGTACCTGCTTGCGTTTGGCACTGTTAGGATAATATGGTAAACAAAGATGACAAAGAAAACCTTCTATCTTTTTATTAATGTCAAAAAAAAAAAAACCCAAAAAGAAATCCCACAAAAAGCAAAACAACTCAAAAAATAAGTAAAAAGTAACAATAGGCCTTAAGGAATATGGGAAATTACAGTGGATTTGAAATAAAAAAGCAGAATGGCAAAGTGGTTTGGAGTATGAGATTAGGAGTCAAATAGGAATGGTTTTAAATTCTGCTTCTGTCACTTTGAGTCTCTGTCCTTACTTATAAACGGGAAAACTAATACTTAACTCTTATGGTTGGTTGTTATAAATGTGAAACATGACAGTAATTGCAGAGCTTAGCACTATGCTGGGTAAATAACGTGTTAGTATATAGTAATTTTTATTTTTGATGAAGATTGGTTCCTTTATTCTCCTATCCTGATAATAGTCCATTTCTACATTCAGCACAGTAGAGAAGTTACGAACACATGCTTTGAGAAAAAAGGACTTATGTGTAACAATCTTTCTGCATCATACTTTCTTCATCTAAGCTTACTGTGACCATTTAATGAGATAATGCATGGTGTTCAACATATTCTCCAGTTTATAGTATGCACTTGATAAATGGTGGCTAAAATCATAAGACCTGAATTCTGACTCTAGCTGTTGCACTGATGAGTATGCAATTATGTAAACAAGGCACTCAGACTTTCTGAATTTCATCCAAAAAATGGGCATAACATCTGTCCTGTTTATCTTTTAGGGTTGCTGAGATAATAAAATGATGCAGGTAAGCGCTTAGAAAATGGGAAAGCCCATAAAAATGGATGGTGTTACTATACTTCTGATGGCAGTTTAGAGGTTAAGTACCATAAAAATGGGATTTAAAAATCTTTTTTATATAATCAAGAAAGCTGTGCTTGACTCTTATTAGTTTCACAGACAATACACAAGTGATGAACATTATAATAGAAGCACCATTTTTCTCTGTTGAGATTAGTTTATTGTACTCAGGATCAGAAAAGTTACTTAAAGTGAATATTTTGTCTTGTTCAACTCTCAGGAATGAGGTATGAACACTTTAATTTATATATATTGTAGTACAGAGTATATGACAAGTAGATTGAAGGTTTTTGTTATGCAGAAAGGCCTTCTTTGACCTCAGGAATTCACTAACAGGAATGATACATTATTATGTTATAAGATTAATTACAACTGGTAAAGCCCTTTAAAGGTGAAAAACACTCTATAAATGCTTAGCATTTATAGCTACTAACATATAATAAGGTTAAGCTCTTCTTCAAAATGAGCTACTGCTTGATGAGTTGGTTTTTAAATAAGCTGACATGCCACAAGTGGCAGCTGCTACATCATGTGAGTGATTTCATGATTATTGCAATCATTAGAATGTCTATTATTAAATATTTATAATTATTGATTATTCCTTTAAGATTATTATTGTCTCAGAAAACTGAGGCACCAAAAAGTGAAATAATCCATTTGATTCCACTCATCAAGGTAGCACAGCATAAGGCTCAAGCTTCTGGAAAACCCCTGAGGTGCTGATGCTGTACAGCTGCTGTCCAATATGGTAACTACTACTATGTGTGGCTATTGAACTCTTCAAACATGGCTGGTAAGACTGAGAAAAAAATGTTTAAATTTCATTTATTTAAAAAATTTTAAATTTAAAAACTGATACTCAGTTTAGTAATTGTAAAACTTTTAAGAATGTATGGACCAACTTGGGTACATGAAATTACTTCTTCAACTGAAAATTTTATGATATCTAGATACAGATAGAGTATTTCTGATGAAAACTTAACATCTAATTTGAGATGTACTTTTAACAGCATTGTATTTCTATTGGACAACATTGCTATATAGGTTCAAAGACAAGCAATAAATTATGTATGATATGGACCCTACTCCCTCTTATATCCATCTGGAGAAGGATATATGAATGTTAAAAATTCAGCTCCAGGAGTTGTAGAATCAGGAACAGTTATAGGTCTTTTCTTTGATAGTGGACACTTGGCTTCAGGAACCATAACCTGGGATTACCTCAGTTACGTGCTGTTAAATGACTAACAACCAGTTCTTCAAAAACCAAATCCAAACAAAAGTCCCCAAATCAACCAGTTTCTTGATTTCTGTGGTGTAAATTATTCCTACCATGGCCAGTTTTGATGTCCCTGACCTTAGAATTGGGAAGAGATACCCTTAATTGGCACTTGGAAGGCCACAGGAGCCAGCCCTAGTGCATCACTGGAATACTTTATGAGTTCCTGACATCTGTATTTCTTTAAAGTTTTGTACGTATGTATGTCTGTTGTGGGGGCTGAAGTAGATCAGCTTTAAACTGAGTTCTACCCCATAGCAAATTGTAGGATGATTAGACCTGGGAATGAAGGACATTTTATTTTCTTTAAGCCTAAGGGATGTTAAGTCACTAGAAAAACCCTGACTCTTCCTTTACTCCCATTGAGAATATAGATTTATGGTTACATGGAGCCATTTTGTGAACTATAAAAATGGTTAAAAACAGGCATATAGGGTTGAATAGGGTTTTTAAATTATTTCCATTTCTGTGCATATGAGGATTATACAGAGGAAGTTGTCCCCCATTTTGCTTATTTGCTTCTTCTAAATACTATTCTTCAAAATTCATTGTAACAGATGAACTTGTAGCTTTCCCCCTAAGTGGTGATTGCTTTTAGTTATAGGTGTTTTGCTGGGTGTATGCTCACCTCAATTAAGATAGTTCCCAGACTTTCTTACAGTTAGGTGTAGCTTTGTAACCAGGATCTGTCCAATGGGATATGAGTAGAAGTGATGTGTAACAACTCCTGGGTTTTACCTAAATGAGAAAAGAGTGTGCCTTCCTTCTTTTTCCTCTTTCTTGAAGGCAGGACTGTAAATCTTCAAAGATACAGAAAAAATACCTAGATATAACAAAGCAACATGATAGAAGGAGCCTCGTAATTTGATACCAGGATGCCTTACCAGTCCTTACCACCTCCCAATAAAATTCTTTCTTAAATCATTGTGGTCTCTTGCTACAGCAGCCTTGACTGTTACATACTTAACACTGTGGTGGCATTATACCACCACTAGCACACTACCAATGAAGCTCATTTTACCCTGGCAAGTTTGATTCAACATTGTATTGGAGGTCCTAGCTAGAGCAATCAGGCAAGAAAAAGAAATAAAAGGCATTAAATTCAGAAAGGAAGAAGTAAAACTGTCCCATTTTGCAGATGACATGATATTATATGGAGCAACTAAACTAAAGAGGCCACCAAAAAAAATGTTGGAACTAATAAAAGAATTCAGTAAAGTTAGAGAATACAAAATCAATAAACAAAAATCAGCTGAGTTTCTATATACTAGTAATGAATTATAAGAAAGAGAAATTAAGAAAGCAGTTCCATTTACAACTGCATAAAAAATGAGAATAAATTTAACCACAGAAATTAAAGATCTATACACCAAAAACTATAAGACTTTGATGAAAGAAATTGAAAATGACACAGATGGAAAGATAGCCCATCTTCATGGATTAGAAGAACTAATACTGTTAAAATGACCATACTACCCCAAGCTATCAACAGATTCAATGCAACCCCTATAAAAAGTTCCAATGACATTTTTCACAGAAATAGGAAAAACAATCCTTAAATTCGTGTGGAACCACAAAAATCCTTGAATAGACAAATGCTGACAAAGAACAAAGCTGGAGGCAGCACACTTCCGGATTACAAACTATACTATAAAGCTATAGTAATCATAACAGTATGGTACTGGCATAAAAATAGACATGCAGATCAATGGAATAGAATAGGTAGATACATCAGCTAATATTTGACAAGGGAGTCAAGAATACTCAACAGGGAAAGGATAGTCTCTTCAATAAATGTTAGAGGGAAAACTGGATAACTGCATGCAGAGAAGTGAAACTGCACCCTTATCTTACACCACTCACAAGAATTGACTCAAAATGGATTAAAGACTTAAACATAAGAACTGCAAACATAAAGTTCCTGGAAGAAAACATAGGGAAAATCTCTGTGAAACTGGTCTTGGCAATGATTATTTTTGAAATGACAGCAAAAGCACGAGCGACAAAGATAAATAAGTGGAAGCTTCTGTGCAGCAAAAGAAACAGTAAAAACAATTGAAAATATCGGCAGAAGACCTGAATAGGCATTTTTCCTAGAGAGACATACAAATGGCCAACATGTTCACGAAAAGGTGCTCAACACTACTTTTAACCAGGGAAAATGCAAATCAAACCCACAATGAGTTATCATCTTGCACCTTTTAGAATGGCTATCATCAATAAGAGAAGAGATAATAAGTGTCGGTGATGACATGGAGAAATGAGAACCCTTGTGCACTGTTGGTGAGAATGTACACTGCTACAGGCAATATGGAAAACAGTATGGAAGTTCCTCAAAAAATTACAAATAGGACTACCATACAATCCAGAAATTCCACATCTGGGTATATATACAAAGGCAATTAAATGGATATTGAAAAGATATATGCACTCCCTTGTTTACTGCAGCATTGTTCACAATAACCAAGACACGGAAACAACCTAAATGTCCCTCAATGGATGAGTGGATAAAGAAGAGGCTGTGTGTGTATATAACTACATACAATGGAATATTCTTCAACCATAAGGAGAAGGAAATCCTGCCATTTGTGACATTTGGATGGACCTTGAAAGCATTATGTTAAATGAAATAAGTGAGACAGAGGAAGACAGATAGTACTTAATACCACTTATATGTGGATCTTAAAAAGCTGATCTTGTAGAAGTAGAATACACTGGTGGTTACCAGGGGCTGAGGGGTAAGGGAATTGGGGAGATGTTGGTCAAAAGGTACACATTTCCAGTTATAAGATGAGTAAGTTCTGGGTACCTAATGCACAGCATTGTGATTATAGCTAACAGTACCATATTGCTTTATTAAAAATCACTAAGAGTGGGGCTTCCCTTGTGGCACAGTGGTTGAGAGTCTGCCTGCCAATGCAGGGGACAGGGGTTCATGCCCCGGTCTGGGAAGATCCCACATGCCATGGAGTGGCTGGGCCCGTGAGCCATGGCTGCTAAGCCTGCGCGTCCGGAGCCTGTGCTCCGCAACAGGGAGGCCACAACAGTGAGAGGCCCGCGTACAGCAAAAAAAAAAAAAAAAATCACTAAGAGAGTAGAGTTTATTCTCACAACAAAAAAGAAATGGTAATTATCTGATGTGATGGAGGTGTTAGCCAACACTGTGGTGGTAATCATACTGCAATATATAAGTGTATCAGAAACACACTGTGCATCTTAATATACACAATGTTATATGTCAATTATATCTCATTAAAGTTGAAAATCAATAAATAAAAAAGAAACAATATCAACAGAAAATAAGGTCATAGGAATAAATATTAATAAAAGATGTGCAGGACAATTATGAGAAATTAATGAACATCATTAAAGACGGTCAAAGACCTGATAAAAGGAGAGTATGCCACATTCATGACAGGAATATCCAATACTGTAAGGATGACAATATTAGCTTAAAGCAATTTCACTTAAAATACCTGTGAAGTTTTCATGAAACTTGACAAGGTAATTCTCAGTGAAGCTCATGTGGCAGAGCATAGCACATGAACAGCTAAGGAAATTTTGAACAAAAACAAGGTGGGGGAAGATATCTATTAGGTATTTCTTACACAATTTTGTGACGAAAGACAGTGTGGATTGGTATAGGGATATACAAATTATCTATGCTTAGAAGGCTTTTTTCCCCTGAAAAACCATCTGCTCACTGACTTTTAAAATTTTCTACTTTTCCTTTTTTTCCATTTTAATTTTGTATTATAACTCTTTCCTCATGCACTCCTGTATTCATTCATTCAACAAATACTTATTGAGTTACTTATTATGCAAAGGTCTATACCAAGTGCTATGGGTTCAATTTAGCCTCTGTTTATTAAGTCCAACATCTGGGCTTCCTCAGAGTCTGTTTCTACTGATTGCTTTTTTTTTTTTTCCTGTTTATGGGTCATACTTTATTTCATTAAATGTCTTATAATTTTTTGTTCAAAATTGTGTTAAGGGGGGATCAAGATGGCAGAGGAACAGGAAGTGGAGCTTACTGCCTCCAACAAATACATAAAAAACACATCTACAAGTGGAATGATTTGTACAGAACATCTACTGAACGCTGGCAGAAGACCTCAAACTTCCAAAAGGGCAAGAAAACCTCCACGTAACTGGGTAGGACAAAAGAAAAAAAGAAAAAGAGCGAAAGGAATCGGGATAGCACATGTGCCCCAGGGATGGAGCTGTGAAGGAGGACAGGTTCCTGCACCCTGGGAAGTCCCCTCACTGGTGGGGAGATCAGCCTGGATGGAGGAGTAGCTTTGGAGCCTCAGAGGAGAGCGCAGCAACCAGTTTGCAGTAGGCAAAATGAAGAATGACATGCAGAAATGGTCGGTACTGCCACCCTGTGCTCCTCAGCCTCAGATGCTCAACCACTGGTGCAGGCAGGGGCTGGGTGCTGAAGCTCAGCCTTTGGAGCTCAGACTTGGGAGAGGACCACAGTTGGCTGTACGGACACAGCCTGAAGAGGCTGGAGTGTGGCAACTGAGGGTACACTTGGAAGAAGCTGGGGCCCGCCACAGAGGCAAGGCTCCATTGGGGGTGCGAGGGAGAGGGGTGGGAGTGGGACCTCCATAGGAGCCTCTTTCTCTGTGTGCACTCTCAGGCAACAGGACACCATCTACATGAGCTCTGGAGGTGGGTGCAAGCCACCAATGCCATCCTGGGTTCCAGAGATGGGCATATGCTGCTGCCACCGCTAAGAGTCCTGCAAGTAGGTGCCAATCACTACCCCCACTGTCCCATGAGTGCACAGATCGCTGCTGCTGCTGAGACCCACAAGAAGACGCTAGTCACTGCCCTCACTGTCCCGGGAGTGTGTGAGCTGCCACCACCACTAAGAGACATGAGAACAGGTGCCAATCACTGCCTCTACTGTCATGGGAGTGCACAGGCAGCCACCTCCACTAAGAGATGTGGGCACAGGTGCAGGTTGCTGTACCCACCATCCTGGGAGGATGCACAGGCCACCACACCTGTACGCCCCCATTTCAAGGGGATAACAGCCAGCACATGCTGAGGAAAGAGGCAAACTAAAAGCAGCCCCTTGATTGTGGACAAGATGGCAAAGTAGAAGAACTTGAGCTTACCCTCTCATGAAAACACCAAAATCACAGTTAACTGCTAAACAACCACTGACAAAAAAGATTGGAACCTACCAAAAAAGATATTTTACATCCAAAGACAAAGAAGAAACCACAACCAGATGGTAGGAGGGGCACTTTCATGATATAAACAAATCCCATACCCACCAGGTGGGCAACCCACAAACTGGAAAATATATCACAGAGGTTCTCCCATAGGAGTGAGTTCTGAGCCACATGTCAGGCCTCCCAGCCTGAAGATTTAGGCTAGAGCATTTGGCTTTGAAGGCCAGCAGGCCTTGAATGCAGGAGCTCTGCAGGACTGGGGGAAACAGAAACTCCACTCTTGAAGGCGCACACAAGGTTTCACATGCACAGGGACCCACACAAAGCAGGAGCCAGGGCTAAACTCACCTGCAGGTCTTGGAGAGTGTGCTGGGGAAGCAGGGGTCAGCTGTGGCTCACTGTGGGGGCAAGTACACTGGTGGCAGAGGTCCCAGGGAATACTGATGGGTGTGAGCTCTCCAGGAGGTTGCCATTTTGGCACCAAGACCTGGCCCCACCCAACAGCCTGCAGCTCCAGTGCTGGGACACCTCAGGCCAAACAACCATCAGGGTGGGAACACAGCCCCACCCATCAGCAGACAGGCTGCCTAAGTTGTACTGAGTTCACAGCCACCTCTAAACACACCCCTTGACATGACCATGACCACCAGAGGGACAAGGCCCAGCTCCACCCACTGGTGGGCAGGCATCGGTCCTTCCCACTAGGAAGCCTGCACAAGCCCCTGAACCAACCTCACCCAACAGGAGGCAAACACCAGAAGCAATAGGAACTACAACTCTGCAGCCTGTAGAAAGGAAACCACAAACACAGAGAAAGTTAGACAAAATGAAACGACAGAGAACTATGGTCCAGACAAAGGAACAAGATAAAACCCCAGAAGAACAATTAAGTGAAGTGGAGATAGGCAATCTACCTGAAAAAGAATTCCGAGTAATGATAGTAAACATGATCCAAGATCTCGGAAAAAGAATGGAGGTACAAACCAAGAAGATACAAGATATGTTTAACAAAGAGCTAGAAGACTTAACAAACAGAGATGAGCAATATAATAACTGAAATGAAAAATATACTACAGGGAATCAACAGCAGAATAAATGAGGCAGAAAAACGAATAAGTGAGTTGGAAGACAGTGGTGGAAATCACTGCTGCAGAACAGAATAAAGAAAAAGGAATGAAAAAAAAAAATGAGGACAGTCTCAGAGACCTCTGGGATAACATTAAACACACTAACATTTGCATTATAGGCGTCCCAGAAGGAAAAGACAGAGAGAAAGGGCCTGAGAAAATATCTGAAGAGATTACAGCTGAAAACTCCCCTAACATGGGAAAGGAAAGACTCACTCAAGTCCAGGAAGTGCAGAGTCCCAGGCAAGATAAACTCAAGTAGGAACATTCCAAGACATATTAATCAAACTAAAAAATATTAAAGACAAAGAGAAAATATTAAAAGCAACAAGGCAGAAGCAACAAACAACATACAATGGAATCCCCATTAGGATATCAGCTGATTTTTCAGTGGGAACTCAGCAGGCCAGAAGGGAGTGGCACCATATATTTAAAGTGATGAAAGGGAAAAATCTACAACCAAGAATACTTTACCCAGCGAGGCTCTCATTCAGATTTGACAGAAATTAAAAGCTTCATAAACAAGCAAAAGCTAAGAGAATTCAGCATCACCAAACCAGTCTTACAACAAATGCTAAAGGAACTTCTCTAGGTGGAAAAGAAAGGGCCACAATCAGAAACAAGAAGATTACAAATGGGAAAGCTAAAGGTAGGAAAGACTCCACACACAAATATGATATCAAAACCAGCAATCGTGAGGACAGTACAAATGCAGGATATTGGAAATGCCTTTGAAATTAAGAGAGCAGCAACTTGAAATAATCTTGTATATATGTAGACTGCTATATCAAAACTTCATGGGAACTGCACACCAAAAATCTACAACGGATACACAAAAAAGAAAAAGCAATCCAAACACAATACTAGAAATAGTCATCAAATCCCAAGAGAAGAGAACAAAAGAGGAAGCAAAGAAAAAAGACCTACAAAAACAAATCAAAAATCAACAAAATGGCAATAAGAACATACATATGGATAATTACCTAAAATGTAAATGGATTAAATGCTCCAACCAAGAGACACAGGCTTGCTGAATGGATACAAAAACAAGACCCCGTATATATGCTGTCTAAAAGAGACCCGCTTCAGATCTAGGGACACATACAGATTGAAAGTGAGGGGATGGAAAAAGATATTCCATGCAAATGAAATCAAAAGAAATCAGGAGCAGCAATACTCATATCAGACAAAATAGACTTTAAAATAAAGACTGTTGGGCCTCCCTGGTGGCGCAGTGGTTAAGAGTCCGCCTGCCGATGCAGGGGATACGGGTTCGTGCTCCGGTCTGGGAGGATCCCATATGCCGCGGAGCGGCTGGGCCCGTGAGCCATGGCCGCTGGGCCTGCGCATCCGGAGCCTGTGCTCCGCAACGGGAGAGGCCACAACAGTGAGAGGCCCACATACCGCAAAAAGAAAAAAATAAATAAATAAATAAAGACTGTTACAAAGGACAAGGACACTATAAAGTGATCAAGAGATCAATACAAGAAGCAAATATAACAACTGTAAATATATATGCACCCAAAATAGGAGCACCTCAATATATAAGGCAAATGCTAACAGCCATGAAAGGAGAAATCAACAGTAAGACAATAATAGTAGAGTACTTTAACACCCAATTACATCAATGGACAGCTCTTCCAGACAGAAAATCAACAGGGAACATATTAGATCAGATGGACTTAATTGATATTTATAGAACATTCTATCCAAAAGCAACAGAATACACATTCTTCTCAAGTGCAAATGGAACATTCTCCAGGATAGATCACATGCTGAGCCACAAAGTGAGCCTTGGTAAATTTAAGGAAATTGAAATCACATGAAGCATCTTTTCCAACCACAGTGCTATGTGATTAGAAATCAATTATAAGCAAAAAAGTAAAAAACACAAGCATCTGGAGGTTAAACAATATGTTACTTAACAACCAATGGATCACTGAATAAATCAAAGAGGAAACTAAAAAATACCTAGAGACAAATGACAATGAAAACACGACAATCCAAAACTATGGGATGCAGCAAAAACAGTTCTAAGAGGGAAGTTTATAGCAATACAATCTTACATCAGGAAAGAAGAAAAATCTCAAATAAATAACCTAACCTTACACCTAAAGTAACTAGAGAAAGAAGAACAAACAAAACACAAAGTTAGTAGAAGGAAAGAAATCATTAAAGATCAGAGCGGAAATAAATGAAATAGAGAAGAATAAAACAATAGAAAAGATCAATGAAACTAAAAAGCTGGTTCTTTGAAGAGATAAACAAAATTGACTCATGAAGAAAAAAAGGGAGGGCTCAAATCAATAAAATCAGAAGTGAAAAATACACCACAGAAATACGAAGGACCATAAGAGACTACAAGCAACTATATATCAACAAAATGGACAACCTAGAAGAAATGTACAAATTCTTAGAAAGGTAAACCTTCCCAGACTGAACCAGGAGGAAATAGAAAATATGAACAAACCAATTACAAGTACTGAAATTGAAACTGTGATTTAAAAACTTCCAACAAACAAAAGTCCAGGATCAGATGGCTTCACAGGCAAATTCTATCAAACATTTAGAGAAGAGGTAACATTGCAGAGGAAGGAACACTCCCAAACTCATTCTGTGAGGCCACTGCCACCCTGATACTGAAACCAAAGATACCACAAAAAAAGAAAATTACAGGCCAATATCACTGATGAACAAAGATGCAAAAATCCTCAACAAAATACTATAACAAACCAAATCCTAACCGAATACATTAAAAGGATCATACACCATGATCAAGTGGGATTTATCCCAGGGATGCAAGGATTCTTTAATATCTGCAAATCAATAAATATGATACATCACATTAACAAATTGAAGAATAAAACTGTATAATCATCTCAATAGATGCAGAAAAAGCTTTTGATAAAATTCAGCAACGATTTATGACAAAAAGTCTCCAGAAAGTGGGCATAGAGGGAACTTACCTCAACATAAAAAAGGCCATATATGAAAAAGCCACAGCTAACATCATTCTCCATGGTGAAAAACTGAAACAGGAACAAGACAAAGATATCCACTCTCGCCACTTCTATTCAACATAGTTTTGGAAGTACTAGACACAGCAATCAAAGAAGAAAAACAAAAGGAATCCAAATTGGAAAAGAAGAATAAGACTGCCACTCTTTGCAGATAACATGATACTACACATAGAAAGTTCTAATATGTTTCCAGAAAACTACTAGAGCTCATCAATAAATTCGGTAAAGTTTCAGGATACAAAATTAATGCACAGAAATCTTGTGCATTTGGGGTTAATATATACACCACTATATATAAAATATGTAATCAACAAGGACGTAGTGTATAGCACAGGGAACTCTACTCGATATTCTGTAATAACTTATATGGGAAAAGAATTTGAAAAAGAATGTATATATGTAGGTTTATAATTGAATCACTTTCCTGTACACCTGAAACTAACACAACATTGTAAATCAACTATACTGCAATATAAAATAAAAATTAAATTTAATTAAAAAAACAAAATTTTGTTGAAAAACTGCATTTAAGTAATATGTTTAAATATTATAAATATTTAATAAATGTGTAAATGTTAAATATATTATTTAATATATTTAAATATAATGTGGCAACTCTGTAAATCACTCTTCTCCAAGGTTTGTTGTTGCTATTTGTTGTTTGTTTGGTAACTTTTGAACTAATTCTGTAAAGTCTATATTCTTTGTTGTGTGCAGCCACTGGTATCTCTTTTCAGTTACCTAAATAGTCATCTACAGATTGGATAAAGATTTTTAATCCTAGAACCAGTATATCTTGGAATATTTTTGGGTGGGGGTTCTGTATGTGTGTTAGGGAACCCCTTGAATGTTCAGCTAGGCATTTTACAACTCAGCTTTATCCTCCACTGCTTGCATGCATAGAGCCTCCAGATCAGCCAGAGGTGAGAATTTAGGTGACCATCTCAGATATTTCCTAAGAATGCACACAGTCCTGAGCATGCACACAGTAGTATACACAGTCCCAGAAAGATTTTTGAGCTTTTCAAATCTCCTATGGATATCTTATTCTCTAGAATTTCCTTTTTAGCTTTTTGGTTGGCTTATTATTTGCCCCAGCAGTTATTTACCTTCTCAGGCAGCCAAAATCTTAAACAACTGCCTCTAATAGTTTTCCACAAAGCACCCTGGGGAAAAGGCTTTTTCACTAAGAGTGAGCTTCCAATCAGGTCAAATAAAGAAAGGCTTACACAAGAGGTCTTCCAAGGAACCATCAGTCAAATAATGATAGTTATCTGAGACTGGGACTTTGAAGGACCTCCAATCCTGTTCTTTACTCTCTGCTGGCTCCTGGAGCTGCTGATTTTCACCAGGATTATGGACTGTGGTTTTCAAGGCTACTGTGGAGCTGGGTGGTGGGGAAGATGGGAAAAGGGCAAGTTAAAACACTACAAAGAACTTCCCTGGTAGTCCAGTATGTAAAACTCCATGCTCCCAATGCAGGAGGCCTGGGTTCAATCCCTGGTCAGGGAACTAGATCCCACATGCATGCCGCAACTAGGAGTTCCCATGCCAGAACTAAGAAGTCCACCTGCCACAACTAAACAGGCCGCAACACGATCCCACATGCTGCAACTAAGACCCAGTGCAGCCAAAACAAATAAATATTTTAAAAAACCCAACAACACTATAGAACTTGCTGTTCTTACATGAAATTCAGTTGTTTTTCTTGAAACCCTCCCCAGATTGCTGCATTTGGTTAATTTACAGAAGTCTGATAAAGACAAAGCAATAAAGGAAACTGAGAAGGAATGGCTGGAAAAATGTTAGGAAGAAAATCATCCAAGAATGATGTCAGAGAAATCACAAGAAGACAATTTCGACATGGAGGGAGTAGTGAATAATATTTAACTACTGTTGTAAAGGTTATATAAGTTGAGGACTTAAAAATGCCTACTCACTTTACTGTCATGGTGGGGTAGGGAGAGGGGAGTCACTGTAACATTGTGAAAACTGTTTTGGTGGAATAATTTGATAGCAGCCAGATAGGCATGGTTTGAGGAGTGAGAGAATGGGTAATAGAACAGCTCTATGTGTTTGTTTCCCCAAGGTTCTGTATCCTTTATTTCTCATTCCTTATTTCTTTCCTTGGAAGTCTCTTCAGCTCAAATCCTGATATACGGTGCTGATCCTTCCCTTGTCTTAGATATTCAAATGATTGTGGGACAGCTTGTCCTCTAAGAGCCTTGAATCAGAATACCTGAAAGTACACCTATTTTCTTTCTTTTAAAGGTGATCTTGCTGGCCTGCAGGATGGAGTCATGTTTCGTTCTTTCCTTTACCTCTGAAGTAGATGTCTATAGGATTATCTGCCTAATACCCTTGTCCTAAAAACTGACCCCCATATCATATCCAATTGTGGGAGCCTTTTTCTTGGAGCTATGTGACCCAGCCCACTGGCCATAGTTGATGGGAACAACTTAGGTAAGGAAACCAGCTGAATCAAAGTCCTTCTCTGGAAATTCTGGAACAAGAATGAGAATCATTTTTCCCTCTGCATGACTCAACTAAAGGATGCAAAATTTGAGTCCTACTGGCAAACCTGCTTACTGCCTTAAAAACTTGAGAAGACGAAAATGGTCTTTGGAGAAGGAAAATACTGAAGAAAGTCCAAACAGCTTTTAAGTTTCTGGTTACTGCTCTGTCTCAGGTACACCTGTATTCCTATCCTTTGGTACTAGCACATATCCCGTGATCCTAATGACATTCCTATTTTTACTTTAGCTCTTTTGAGATGGGTGTCTTTCACTTATCCTCACCCACATAAACTCACCGGTCAAGTCCTGTCTACAACCTCTTTATTCTGTGCAGACTTGACTGGACAGTTTATTCCATTATATTTAAAATAACTACTGATAGGGAAGGACTTTTCCCATTTTGTTATTTAATTTCTGTATGTCTTAAAGCCTTTTTCCCCCTTATAGCCTTTTTCCTCCTAATTTCCTCCATTACTGCCTTCTTTTGTGTTTAGTTGATATTTTGTAGTGAAACGTCTGAATTTCCATTGTGTATATTCTATAGTTATTTTCTTTGTAGTTACTATGGGGATTACATATAACATCCTAAATTATAATCATCTAATTTGAATGGATACCAAGTTAACTTAAATTGCATACAAAACTCTACTCCTATAAGTTGTGTTCCTGGGCTCCAATTTTATGTTATTGAGGTCACAAATTACATCTTTATATACTGTGTACCTACTAACAGATTTATAATTACTTTCTATGCATTTGTCTTTTAATTCCTGTTGAAAAAGTATAGTAAAATATTATAATAATGTTTTTATATTTGTCCATGTATTAGTCTTTATTGGAGATCTTTACATTCTTCATATGGGTTCAAGTTGCTATCTAGGATCCTTTCATTTCAACCTGTAGGACTCCCTTTAGCATTACTTTTAGGGAAGGTAATGAACTCACTCAGCTTTTATTTAGCTAGGAATATCTAAATTTCTGCCTCAATTTTGATGGAAAGTTTTGCTGGATATAGAATTCTCCATTGACATTCTTTTTTGTTTCAGCACTTTAAATATGTCATTTTATTGCCTCAGGCCTCCAAGGTTTCTACTAGAAACTTGCTGATAATATTATTGAGGATACCTTGTATATGATAAGTTGCTCTTCTCTTGCTGCTTTCAAGATGCTTTTTTCAAGCTGAAAAGCTTTTGATAGTTTGATTATAATTTGTCCTAGCATGGGTCTCTCTCCTGGTTGATTGTATTTGGAGTTCACTGAGGTTGGATTTGTAGATCCATCTCTTTCCTCAAATTTGGGAAGTTTCTGGTCATTATTTCTTCAAATAGTCTCTCTGTCTCTCTCTCACTTATCCTTCTGAGACTCTCATAGTTGTTGGTATGCTTGAGAGTGTCCTGTAAGTCCTTTAGGCCCATTTCACTTAATCTTTTTTCCTTTTGCTCCTCAGACTCAATGACTCTAAATGTTGTATCTTAAAGTTTGCTGATTATTTTTTTCTGTCTGCTAAATATAAGTGGGAGTCACCCCAGTTTTCTGGAACAAAAGTGGAGTAGAACATTTATCTAAGCTGTTCACCTCTTGATAGTTACTATTGTTATTAAATGGATCTTTGACAAGAAATAGTAATCAAAGTTAAAGGATAAGGCTTGAAAAAAAGCTGAGAAATGGGGAGTAACAGGGTTTCAGTGAAAAAAAGGTATTTACTAGAGATGAGGCAGGGCTCAAAGGGGGAACACCAAACTCTTTGGCTAGGAATTATCAGCTGGCCTAGGTAACCTGATCAAAATACACACAGGGCACAGGATGCATTTTGGTGAATAGTGGAGTTTCTTCATTTTTCTGAAATTTCATGGTAATCTCTTCATATTCCTTTTCACTCTTAATAAATTTAAATAGCTTTAAAATGCAAAAATTGCCTCCATTGTATCTGAAACCCTGGTGGAAAAGGCAGTGTACATGACAACTAAGGAAAATTCTGATAAAATTTGCTATGAATTAACCTCCTACTGTGTTTCCTAAATGGCAAGAGGGATGGGGATGGAGGATGTTTGTATCCCCATTATGTAACACAGCAATTCCTATTAATATGGTATGGTTTCATTATTTAGTTATAAGTGACTTATCACAAATATAAATTGTACCTACCTGAAAGAATTATGGTGAGGCTTAAATTAGTAAATGTAGGTTAACTTAGAATAGTGCATGGCCCACAGTAAGCATTCAGTAAATATTAGCTATTATTGTTTTTATTGGGATGCACATCACTATCCTTAGCAAGTAACAATATACGTTGATAGGTCAACTGAAGTTACTCTTATCTAATATTATATTAATATTGAATATCCTTTATCCATTAGGAATGAAGATTTGAAAGTGGTCTATGCATCTTTTGGGTTTGATCAGTTTGGAACTTTTTCAGGGTTGGGGAGGGAGAACAAAATCATCTTTCTGGTAAACAACTGTCAGCTTTGGTATTCAGCTTTAGAGCTACCCTGGTAGTATGGCTTTGAGTCCTTCAGTACCAACTGGAAGACTGGGACCTCTGGTGGTGATGCTAGAGAGAAGCCGACAATTGCTCCTTTTGGCTGCCAACATTACAAAAACAAAGCACAAGATGATCCATCAATGGATAATCAATGTTATAATATTTTCAAGCAACTTACCAAGTGGAAACCTTACTGAAACTTCTTTGTTTTATAGGAGTTCCATGAAGAAATAAATTCTATTACAATTTCTGATGGTCCTCTGCCTAATTTAGGAATAGGAAATACCAGGAACAATAGAAATTGGGATGTCCAGAGATCGGTACTTTCAGAATTGGTCACATTAGGATAAATTGAGTTTAGAAAAAGGAAACTCATGCTGATATTATTATAGTTTTTAAAGACATCATTTTTCTATATTAGAAAGTTTTGAATGGACTTTTAGATTCAATTTAGGCATTTGATTTATCCTCTTTGGAAGACTCACAGTAAAATGAATCTAGTGGCTTCTAAATTAAAAAAAAAAATCACCCATCAAACCTAAATTTCACATGAAGTACTTTGTCTGATATAGGAGGGAATTCTTCTGAGATGTGACATGTCTATGTATAAAAATAAAGGATTATATAAGTTCCTGTGTTGGTTAATTTTAATAATAGCACTAATAATAATAAACTGTTTTCCTTAAAATCTTATGAAAAGAACAATGACTTTTTAACTTTTTGCTAAGTAGTTATTAATTACTGATTATTAATTTGTATGTTAACATAATTCCAAGTTAAATATCCATATTGTACTATTTACCCAGGCTTAATTCTTGTTTTTTCTAAAAAAAAAAAAGACACTGTCTTCACAAAGAAAGTAATTCAAATTAACCAGCCATGCCCTACAAATGTAAATAGAAGTGATACTGAATAAGTATTGATTAAAATAAAAAGCACTTAAAAAAAACAGCATTAAATCTTACCAACTCCAGAGGTTATTGATTCTGCATCAATGTCACTAGCTCTCTTTCTTGCCACTTCAGCTAGTGCCAGTTCGCCCTTATCTAGTGCAAGGTAATGGATGTCCTTTGGAAATAAAGCAAAATAAAAGATTAATCCAAAATGTATCATAGTCAAGTTACAAAGGAGATTTTGAAAGAAAGAACTTACTGTTCTTTCAAAACAGTAACAAAAACAGATTACAAAACAGACATGGCTGATGATAAAATACAAAAATTTTGTATTTTAATTTTCTCAGTTTTCTAATACAAGCAAACTTTCTTGAATTGGAAATCATAGCTATAACTAGTAGCAGTTATTTAAATAAATTATTTTAAGTCTTTAGGGAAAAAGACAAGCTTTTAAATCCAATGTTTGATGTACTTAGTTTTGTCAGGGAATAAAAATCTTAGTGGCTATTTTCTTTAATGAAATTTTACTATCTGAGATAGCTTCTTCAAAATTCAATTGTTCATTATGATAAGCATTTTATAAGGAATACTATTACACAAATTTGTCTCTGATATTTTTATGTCTGGCACATATTACTTTATTAATATTATTAACACTACTATTATCTTGAACTCATTCAGTCAACAAATAATCAGTGCCTATTAAGTTGTGAAAAGAGAGATCAATTACAATACCATTTCTCAACAAGCTTTCAGCCCAGTAGGGAGAAAGACAACTGTAAACAACAGTTAGTAACATAGTGTAATAGGTTTTATGGCAGAGTTAAGAATGGTGTAGAATCAAAGAGGAGGAACTGTTCCTTGATCTGCATCTTGAAGGATAAGAGTTATAGTAGAAGGGAAAATGGAGAAAAGGCAACAGAAAATGAATGATATCTGGTGCACATATGTAGAGAAGCTTGAGAAAACACAGTTCTATCAGGCAATGGCAGGTCTTTCAATATCGAAGGAATGTTGGATGTGTGGGAAAATGCAGTGGAAAATAATTCTAAAGAAGTAGACAGAGCCACTAAAAAGGACTTTGAACTCTTTTTGGTACACAGGGTAACTGTTGGAATGAGAATTTTATTACAATAAAAATGGAAAAAGAATATGAACAACAAGTTTTCAATGATGAAATATAAATGGCCTATAATCATGAAAAGGTATTTAACTGTCCTAATGTTCAAAGTTGAAAAAATGTAATTTCAAACTGGACAAATTTTTTAAAGTTATTACTTACTGGTTGCAAAGTTTGGGGGGAAACAGGCACTTATTACATTTACTGGGAATATAGACTTTACAGAGCAGGGGTCAGTAAACTATGGCCTATAGGCCAAATATAGCCTGCCTTTTGTACAGCCCTTGAGTAAAGAATGGTGTTTACCTAGAATAATGCCCTCCAGGTCCATTCATGTTGCTGCAAATGGCAAAATTTCACTCTTACTTATGGCTGAGTAGTATTCCACTGTGTGTGTGTGTGTGTGTGTGTGTGTGTGTTCTTTTTTTATGACTTTTTTTTTTTTTTTTTTTTTGGCTGCATTGGGTCTTCGCTGCTGCGCATGGGCTTTCTCTAGTTGCAGCGAGCGGGGGCTACCCTGCATTGCAGTGCACGGGCTTCAGTAATTGTGGCTCAAGGGCTCTAGAGCACCGTCTCAGTAGTTGTGGCACACGGGCTTAGCTGCTCTGCAGCATGTGGGATCTCCCCAGGCCAGGGCTCAAACCCACGTCCCCTGCATTGGCAGGGAGATTCTTAACCACTGGACCACCAGGGAAGCCTGATATGTACCACAATCTTCTTTATCCAGTCATCTGTTGATGGACACTTAGGTTGCTTCCATATCTTGGCAAATGTAAATAATGTTGCTATGAACACTGGGGTGCATGTATCTCTTCAAATTAGTGCTTTTGTTTTTTTCACATATACACTCAGGCGTGGAATTGCTGGGTCATATGGTAGTTCTACTTTTAGTTTTCTGAGAAACCTCCATACTGTTTTCCACAGTGGCTGCGCCAGTCTACATTCTCACCAACAGTGTATGAGGTTCCCTTTTTTCTACATCCTCGCCAACATTTGTCATTTGTGTTCTCTTTGATGACAGCCATTCTGACAGGTGTGAGGTGATATCTCACTGTGGTATTGATTTGCATTTCCCTGATGATTAGTGATGATGAGCATCTTTTCTTGTGCCTGTTAGCCATCTGCATTTCCTCTTTGGAAAAATGTCTATTCGGTTCTTCTGCCCATTTTGTTAATCAGGTTGTTTGTTTTTTGATGTTTAGTTGTATGAACTATTTATATATTTTGGATATTGACACCTTATCAGTCATATTGTTTGCAAGTATTTTCTCCCATTCAGTAGGATTTTTGGTTTTGTCATTATGCTAAGTGAAATAAGTCAGACAGAGAAAGACAAGTACTGTATGATATCACTTACATGTGGAATCTAAAAAATACAACAAACTAGTGAATATAACAGAAAAGAAGCAGACTCACAGATATAAAGAGCAAACCAGTGGAGAGGGAAGAAAGAGCATTATAGGCATAAGGGATTAAGAGGTACAAACTATTAGGTATAAATTAAGCTACAAGGATATATTGTATAACACAGGGAATATAGCAAATATTTTATAACTATAAATGTAGTATAACCTTTAAAAGTTGTGAATTGCTATATTGTACACCTGTATATATAATACTGTACATCAACTATACTTCAAATTTTTTTTTGCAGTATGTGGGCCTCTCACTGTTGTGGCCTCTCCCATTGCGGAGCACAGGCTCCGGATGCGCAGGCTTAACGGCCATGGCTCGGGCCCAGCCGCTCCGTGGCATGTGGGATCTTCCTGGACCAGGGCACGAACCCATGTCCCCTGCATCGGCAGGCGGACTCTCAACCACTGCCCACCAGAGAAGCCCTATACTTCAATTTTAAAAGAAAATGGTGTTTACATTTTTAAATGGTTGGAAGAACTGTGCTCAACCACTCAACTCTGAATGGCTTTGGAATTACCTTATGCTGAAGACTTGAAAGTGTTTCAAACTGAAACTATTACAAGCAAAACAGTACTTATATGTGAAACTTATATTGTGATAAAGTCATTTCAGTGAGAACTAACATTGTTTGACTTGCAAGTAATAGACTGTGTTATAGGCTGTGTTATACACTTCCTGCACTGTCAAAAGTTAAAAAAAGAAGTGAGATCTCCATTCCTATACAAATTCCCAGCAATATATTTCAGTCCACAGCAGCATTTTTCAACCTTGATACAAGTGCAAAGGTAATGTCCATATTCCAAAGTCTATTTAATGTTGCAATTAAGGAACTTTAATAGGAAGTAATTAATTTGCAGTGTAGTAACATGTTAAAAGGCAGTCTAGCCTTTAGCTAACAGAATTGTAAAAATGCCTTCTGATCAGTGAATATGTGCAATTAAACCATACACTCATGGATTGATATCAGTATTTGGCAGTACTTATCTATGAGGAAAGAAATTTGCAAAGTTGAAATACATAAAATCTCACCATAGATCAGTATTCACAGATGAACATTTGCAACAGATTTTGTTGTTAAGGAAAACCACCTTTCAACCCTTATTAAGAGAAATGTTATCCCCCCACAAAAGAATTCCATTATTCACATCTGTAGAACTTTATTATGAAAACTGTACTCAATTAATAGATTTTTAATTTTATCAATAAATATTTGTGGAAATTTGTTTTCTGTCATACTCAATTATTACATTTAAAATTTTATCAATAACAATCTATGGAAATTTGTTTTCTCAAGTACCTAAATAATAACCTCAATTTTTCCTTTTGGCCCACAAGCCTATAATATTTGCTGTTTGGTCCTTTATGGAAAAAGTTTGATGATTCCATATTTTAATAATACATCAGAATTCAAATCTGCATATATATACTTTTGGAAAATCTTCTTAAGGAAATGATGTGACCAATCTTATGTCCAAGATTGGTGATGACAGCAATACTTATTTTTTTTTAAGACTATCTTTTTTTTTTTTTTTTTGGCTGCACCATGCAGCATGTGGAATCCTAGTTCCCCAACCAGGGATTGAACCCAGGCCCTCGGCAGTGACAGCATGCAGTCCTAACCACTGGAACACCAGGGAATTCCTGACAGCAGTACTTACAACGATAAAAAATGGGAAGCAACTTAAATGTATATCAATTGAAAAAATCATGTTGTTTTTCTTTTTTAATCCAAGAGTGGTATGACACTTTCATAATAGATCCTTATATTCAATGAAGAAATTAGCAGTAATTTAAAAATATATATACTCCCGTATTCAATTTGCTAGTGTTTTATGTAATACTTTTGCATTTATGTTTTTTTCACTGAGGTATAGTTGCTGTACAGTATTATATAAGTGCATCTGTGTTCTTAAGAAATTCTATCACTTTACTTGCACTTGACTGCTAACAAGCCCCCAACTGGTATCAAGGTTATACTAGCCTTATAAATAAGCTAAGGCAGCTTTTTTTCCTATCTTCTTGTCTCTGGCAAAATTTGTATGTAATTCTTCACTGAAAATAAGCAAAAGATATACAATGCATTTAAGAAGAAATTACCACCCATTACTGAGTGACATAAATGAACACCTGATTAAAATACAGATATACACCTGCTTATGGCTGAAAAGACTATACATCATAAAGATATCAATTCTGACCCCCCAAAATCTGTAAAATTCAGTGGAATTCCAATCAAAATCCTTCAAGATTTTTCATGGAACTTGACAAGTTGATCTTAAAATTCATATGTGAAAGTAAATGGTCAAGAATACCTAAGACTTATTCTAGTTAACATTAAGACTATATAATAGCACTAGTATATAGGCATATAAATCAGTGAAAAAGAAAGTTACCCATAAAAAATATCAATTTTTTTGTGAGTTACTAATGTTAGTACTTTATGTTTAACAGTGATGTAAGTGTTGGCTATAAGATCTGTGGTCCACAAATTATTTCTGGAACATATTCTCTCTCTCTCATTCTTAATTCTGTGATTTCTACTCTTAATTTTTTAACTGTTATAGGGAATTTGGGGTCATTAATTTCAAGAAGGTAATAAGGCTTAACAGTTCTTGAGTTGATATTATATCTGTACTATGAAGGTTTTCATTTCTTAATCTTTCTGTGGACCTTCTCACTATTCATATATATGAATGTAGTTTTTAGTAAATGCAGTAGAGAGTATATTTCTGTAGCTCCACACCTCTCAGTTTGAGACAGTTCATACATGAATCTTTACAGTGTGATAAAAGACATCTAGTATCTAGTATCTATATCACCCCCCCAATTGGCTATCCTCTGGATACATTTATTTTTTAACTTTTAGATAGTTTTAGTGTTGCAATTTAGTTTAAATGTTGGATATATACAGTTAAATATGTTCATATACCCCTGGGAAATGGTCATATTCTAAATAAGTCAAGAAAGTAAAAGCCACTTGGCTTTGTATTTCATTTTCATGTCTTTTACTTGATTTGGACAGCACATACAAGAATAGAGGACATGCAGTAAAGCTGGTTGAGACTAAGGCTAAGGTACTGTTAAATGATATTATATTAAATACACTGCAAGAGACCACTACTGGGAAAGTCATGTTCTTCTCATCTTGACTTTAAATTTAATTAATACTTATTAATCAAAAATTATTCCACAAATAATTATGGAGTGTTTACTATGTGCCAGATGCAGAGGTAAATTTACTACAAAGTTTATAAAGCTTAAGCTTCTCTGCCTCTTATTTGTACATATCCTGCCCAGTACCTAATTTTGTACTTGAAATGTTAAATTATTTTTTTAACTTTCTTTTTTAATTGAAGTATAGTGGATTTACAATATTATAATATTTTCAGGTGTACAGCATAGTGATTCAGTATTTTTATAGATTATACTCCATTTAAAGTTATTATAAAATAATGGCTATATTTCTGTGTGCTGTACAATGTATCCTTGTTGCTTATCTTTTTTATACATAGAGGTTTGTATCTCTTAATCCTGTAGCCCTATCTTGACCCTCCCGCTCTTCTGTCTCCCCACTGGTAACCATTAGTTTGTTTTCTATATCTGTGAGTCTTATCCTGTTTTGTTATATATATTTGTTTATTTTTTAGATTCCATATCTAAGTGATAATATACAGTATGTGTCTTTCTATGACTTATTTCAGTAAGCATAATATTCTCTAGGTCAATTAAATTATTTTTCTTCAGAAGTATAAGTTTCAAGCCCCATAAAACATGTATCTACCCCCTGATGCCCATCCATCAAGGTTTTCACATAGTAGTGAACTGTGTTACTGTACCATACTTAGATGTTTAGAATCATGTGTCTCGGAGGCACATGGCACAAGGAGACATTGTAAGTTGTACAGTCCTTTTTTTGTTTCCTTGGTCTCTTTTTGGAGATTTATTGTATAAGATTAAAATGGCATGTAATGGGTCTAAAGGGATAACATAGATGACAATAGATTTGAAAAGTGTCATATTGATAAATCCCAACCCTTACTGCCACCCAATCAGGGCTACCTAGTTAGTGAATGGTTTTATTATAAAAAGTGTTACTAATGTGGAAGCAAGTTTTCAGAAAAATATTCAGAAGAATGAACTATTTAGTTTCTGTCATTCTCAGTGACAATTTTTAATTTACCATTTGCCAAACTAACTTATATTAGTAACATCTTTTAGCACTATTAAGTGAAATTGGCTTCCACTGAACAAAAGATGACAAACACTGAGAGTCTTTGGCTATGATCCATGTTTAAACATTTACACATATTCTCTCTGTATCATCTAAGATCTGGAATAAATGACTTGTTATTCCTGGGAGCTCATTACCTTTCACAGGTGATATTTAATGCACTACTATAATGAATATGCAGATTTACAACAAATAGCATTTAAAGCTAAGGAGTTCCCTGATGGTGCAGTGGTTAGGACTTGATGCTTTCACTGCTGCGGGCCCGGAATCAGTCCCTGGTTGGGGAACTAAGATCCTGCAAGCCATGCAGCACAACCAAAAAAAAAAAAAGACGATTCAAAGCTAAAAAAAAATCCTGAGTAGATTTTCATCTTGAAATCATACTTTGGACTAGTCATTGACATATAAGTTTAACTATTATAATGTATTGATGTTGTTTCTAATTTTTGTTATGCTTCTGGGGATTGATAGGTTTGTATGAGATAACAGAAGCACTTACAAAGATATGCAAGAGCTTCTACACATTTAAGACTACCATGTTCTGGCCCTCCCTGCTATAATATTTTACTTAGTTCAAATCAGTTGATAATATAAAATTTAAATTCATTAACTACAAGCTTTGCAGCTTTAAGCCTTGTCCAAAACTGCTTTCAGAACATTTAATTTCATGCTGCTTTATTTCAAGTAAAGTAAAATGTTGATACACTTCTTTTTGTACTTATTTAAAATAACATTTCTTTTCATAGGACAAATCTGGTTAATAAGAAATTTTAAGAATTAGGAATAAAATATTTCTGATAATGTGTTAATATTTTAGAAATGTCATATTTGTAGATTTGAGGGAAAAGTAACTTTCAAGATAAGGAAGCCTATAAAATAATTTATCTCATAGTTACATTTATGTTAATATAAATTTTAGTAATCAGTTCTTAATGTCTACATAAATATCTACATAATCTTTTTTATATAAGAACAATGAATAATTACTTTAAATGTGAAAATATATGCAAAGAATTTAGATTTTGTTACCAAATGGAGAATTTACTTGGAATGACACTTATTTTCATGTTAGAATAAGTTTTTAAGTTTTTAATTCATAAATAAAACCTACTGCTTCTTTTTAGGAGTTATATTTTTGGCTTGTTTGAATTTTGTCCTTGGAGCTACTGGTTTATTTAAATTCATCTATTTTAGTCAATTCAATTTTTTCAGTTTATTCACGCTAAGTTTTCATGTTTATTGCACTGTTGTATATATTATTATCATACTTTTAAAAAGTCTTCTGATCATTTTATATACTGCTATATAGAATGATCAGAGTTATTCCCAGGATATTATAACAAAATTAATGTTACTATATATAGAAAACCCTAAAGACTCACAAAACTACTGATAAATGAATTCAGCAAGGTAGCAGGTTACAAGATTAACATACAGAAATCAGTACTTTACACTAACAATGAAATATCAGAACAGAATGTAAATAAACAATCCCTTTGAAAACTGCATCTAAAAAAAAAAAACAACTTAGGAATAAACCTCACCAAGGAGGTGGAAGACTTACTTATATGCTGAGAACTACAAAACATTAGTAAAGGAAATTGAAGATGATTTAAAGAAATGGAAAGATATGCCATGCTCTAAGATTGGAAGAATTAAAATTGTTAAAATGACTATTCTACCCAAAGCAATCTACAGATTTAATGCGATCCCTATCAAATTACCCATGACATTTATCACAGAACTAGAACAAATAATCCTAAAGTTTATATGTAAACATAAAAGACCCAGAATTGCCAAAGCAATCCTGAGGAAAAATAACCCTCCCAGACTTCAGACAATACTACAAAGCTACAGTAATCAAAACAGTGTGATACTGGCACAAAAACAGACATATGGATCAATGGAACAGAATAGAGGGCCCAGAAATAGACCCACACACCTATGTTTAATTAATCTTCAAGAAAGGAGGCAAGAATATACAAATGGGAAGACAAAGTCTTTTCAGCAAGTGGTTCTGGGAAAGTTGGACAGCTGCATGTAAATCAATGAAGTTAGAACACACCCTCACACTATACACAAAAATAAGTTCAAAGTGGCTTAAAGACTTAAATATAAGACATGACACCATAAAACTCCTAGAAGAGAACATAGGCACAACATTCTCTTACATAAATCACATCAATCTTTTCTTAGGTCAGTCTCCCAAGGCAACAGAAATAAAAGCAAAAATAAACAAATGGGACCTAATCAAACTTACAAGCTTTTGCACAGCAAAGGAAACCATAAACAAAACAAAAAGACAACCTACAGACTGGGAGAAAATATTTGCAAATGATGCAACTGACAAGGGCTTAATTTCCAAAATACATAAACAGCTCATACAATGCAATAACGAAAAAGCAAACAACCCAATCAAAAAATGGGCAGAAGACATAAATAGACATTTCTCTAAGGAAGACATACAGATGGCCAACAGGCACATGAAAAGATGCTCATCATCGCTGATTATCAGAGAAATGTAAATCGAAACTGCAATGAGGTACCACCTCACACCAGTCAGAATGGCCATCATTAAAAAGTCTACAAATCATAAATGATGGAGAGGATGTGGAGAAAAGGGAACCCTCTTACACTGTTGGTAGGAGTGTAAATTGGTACAGCCACTATGGAGAAAAGTATGGAGGTTCTTTAAAAAACTAAAAATTGAGCTACCATATGATCCAGCAATCCCACTCCTGGGCATATACCCAGACAAAACTATAATTAGGAAATATACATGCACCCCCTATGTTCATAGCAGCACTATTTACAATAGTCAAGATGTGGACATAATCTAAATGCCCATCGATAGATGAATGGATAAAGAAGATGTGGTATGTGTATACGTACGTGTATGTGTGTGTGTGTATATATATATATACACACACACACACACACACACACACACACAATGGAATATTACTCAGCCATGAAAAACAATGAAATAATGCCATTTGCAGCAACATGGATGGATCTGGAGATTATCAAACTAAGTGAAGTTAAGTCAGAAAGAGAAAGACAAATACCACATGATACCACTTTATGTGGAATCTAAAATATGACACAAATGAACAAATCTATGAAACAGAAACAGACTTACAGACATAGAGAACAGAATTATGGTTGCCAAGGGGTGGGGGGGAGGAAAGGATTGAGAGTGTGAGATTAGCAGATTCAAACTATTATATATAGGATGGATAAAGAACAAGGTCCTACTGTATAGCACAGGGAACTATATTCAATATCTTGTGATAAACCATAATGGAAAAGAATATGAATAAGAATATATATATATATGTATAACTGAATCACTCTGCTGTACAGCAGAAATTGACACAACATTGTAAATCAACTATGCTTCAATAAAATTAAAAAAAAAACAAAAAACCATCAAGTTGCCAAACAATGTTTTAATATGCTACTAAAACACTAAAACAAGTTTTATTTAAAAACAGGTATAGATGAATATATATGCATCTTTAGTTATATATATATATATACTATATATAATATATACAGTATATATATATATTATATAATATATATATATTATATATAGTATATATATATAATATATATATATATATTATAAATGAAGGATAAAACCAAAAGTGATGACCTCACTTTTGGTGAGAAGGACTAAGAAGATGTGACCCTAACCAGGAGAAAAAATGGTCACTTGAAACAGACCCAAATGAACTAATGGTTTACAGGAAACACAGGAGACAGAGGAACATATTAATAAGCACTCCAAAGATATGAGGTTGGCACATGTCAAAATATGAGAAACTCTATAGGGCAAATGGTTCAGTTTATTCAACAGCGAAACTGCAAAACAAGTGGGGAAAAGAGAGGAAGCCGGAACTCAGATTAAAATAAACCACTGAGGGACTTCACTGGTGGCGCAGTGGTTAAGAATCTGCTTTCTAGTGCAGGGTACATGGGTTCAATCCCTGGTCCAGGAAGATCCCACATGCTGCAGAGCAACTAAGCCCGTGTGCCACAACTACTGAAGCCTGCGGGCCTAGAGCCCGTGCTCCGCAACAAGAGAAGCCACCACAACGAGAAACCCGCGCACTACAACGAAGAGTAGCCCCAGCTCACTGCAACTGGAAAAAGCCCACACGCAGCAACAAAGACCCAACACAGCCAAAGGAAATAAATAAATAAATAAATAAATAAATAAATAAAAGAAATTTTAAATAAATACAAAAAAGAAAAAAAATAGACTTTAACCACTGAGACACATCAACCAAATGTAATGTTGGACCTGGCTGATCCTGAGATACAACTACCTTTTAGATTTTTTTAAAATAAATATTTCTGGAGATAACAGAGAAATCTGAACATCAATTGGATTTGATGATATTAAGAAACTAAGGGGAGGGACTTCCCTGGTGGTCCAGTGGTTAAGAATCCGCCCTGCAATGCAGGGGATGCCGGTTCCATCCCTGGTTGGGGAACTAGGATCCCACATGCCACGGGGCAACTAAGTCTGCGTGCCACAACTAGAGAGCCTGCGTGCCGCAACGAGAGAGCCGACACACTCTGGAACTCGCACACCACAACTACAGAGACCACTCGCTCTGGAGCCCGTAAGCCACAACTACTGAGCCTGCGTGCCACAACTAGAGAGAAGCCTGTGTACCGCAACAAAAGGTCCCGCGTGCTGCACCTAAGACCTGATGCAGCCAATAAATAAATAAAATAAGTAAGAAGCTAAGAGGAATTTCTTTAGATTTGATAATAGTATTGTGATGATGTTTCTTTAAAAAAAAAAAACCCTCTTTCAGAGATACATAATGAAGCATTTAAAGTAAAATAATATGTTGCTTCAAAATAATCCAAAATGGGATGTAGGGTGGTTGGAAATATAAATGAAAACTGTTTGGTCATGTATAGGTACTTGTTGAAGTTAGGTGATTGGTATATGGCAATTCATTATTTTATTCCATTTTTTATCCATGATAAAAATGAATAAATTCAAAACAAAATTAATAGTATCCTCCTCTTTAAAAACAAATTTCCTTTGCTGTAATTATGTCCTTTTCAATCCTAATTTGTGTGTGTGTGTTTGTCTTCTTTTTCTATGCCTTGATGATATTTTTCTGAACTACTATCTTACAGGTCTTTACTAGAAAATGGCTTTGATTTTATTGAGAAATTCTACTTTAATTTCTTCCTTTATCTTCATTTAATTTCTCTACATTCTTTGGATTTATTTGTCTTTGTCCTCTTGATATGAAAGCACATGTCATTTATTTTCAATCTTTTTAAAAAAATAATGAATTTAAGGCTATGAAATTTCTTCTGAGTATTACTGCTTTGGCTGCAAGCCACAGACCTTGATATGTAATATTTTCATTGTCATTGTTACAAGTTTATAATTTCCACTTTGAGATCACCTTTAGCAGAAGAGTTATTAATAAGTATGTTGTTAAATTTGGGGGCACATAATGTTATTTTTTATGAGGGTGATTTTTTTAAAGAAGTTATTTATTTATTTATTTTTGGCTGCATTGGGTCTTCACTGCTGTGCACGGGCCTTCTCTAGTTGTGGTGAACGGGGGCTACTCTTTGTTGTGGGGCACAGGCTTCTCATTGCAGTGGCTTCTCTTGTTGTGGAGCATGGGCTCATGGAGCATGGGCTCTAGGCGCATGGGCTCAGTAGCTGTGACTTGTGGGCTCTAGAGTGCAGGCCCAGTAGTTGTGGCGCACTGGCTTAGTTGCTCTGTGGCACGTGGGATCTTCCCGGACCAGGCCTCCAACCCATGTCCCCTGCACTGGCAGGTGGATTCTTAACCACTGCGCCACCAGGGAAGTCCTGGGGTGATCTTTTTGTAGTTAATTTTTACTTTTACTGCACAGAAGTCACTGAATATGATTTCTGTGGTAGAAATATTTGGAATATGTTGATATTTCCTTGGTGGCTTAGATATGATTATTTAAAATGACTGATATTTTATTAATAATATGTATTCTGTTTATTAAACATATCTTCATTAGGTCAAGTTTTCTAATTATGTTATTAAAACCCTTAATATCCTTACTGTTTTTTTCCTTCTCCTTGTATGGTTTTCAGAGAAGGGTGTGCTAACATCCTGCACTTTGTGGATTTTTCAACTTTTCCTTGAAGGTTTTTTTTTTTTAAGAATATATTTTGGAGCTCTGTAGTTAAATGAATAGTGCTATCTCTACTTGATGGATTACTTCTATAATTATCAACTATATTATTATAAAGGATCTCTCTGTATTAGTTAACAATTGCTGCACAACAAATTACCCCCAAAGTTAGTAGCTTAAAACAATAAACATCAATTATACCATAATTTCTGAGGGTCAGGAATCCAAGAAGACTTAACTGGGCGATTCGGACTCAGGGTCTCTCATTAGGTTGCAGTCAAGATGTTGGCCAGAGGGGCAGTCATCTGAAAGTTTGTGTATGAAGGCCCTGTTTCTAGATGGCTCATTCACATGGCTGGCAAATGCAGTTCCTTACCGGCCATTCATAAGACGCATCTGTATCTCACTGCATAGGCCTCTCCATAGGGCTGCTTGAATGTCCTCATGACATGGCAACTAGCTTCCCCCAGAGCAAGTGATCAGAGAGAAAGGGGCAAAAAGGAAGCCACAACACATTTTATTACCTAGTTTCAGAAGTCATACTTCATAGCTGAAGTGAGTTACCACGTCCAGATCACATTCAAGGGGATGAGAGGATAAGGCACCACCTTTTGAAAAGAGGAGTATCAAAGAATTTGAGCACATGCTTTAAAAGTACCTCACCTTCTTTTTCCCTTTTAATACTTTTGTCTTCAGATACTTTCTTCTGACAGTTGGTTTTAGAAGCATTTATTTATATATATATTTCCATTTGAACCATGTTATTTTGGGTTTGGAGTGTTTTATATATGCAACACATACCTGGATATTTAAAAATCCAATTTTGTGGTCTCTGATTTTCAGTAGGTGAATTTAGTTCATTGACATTATAATTACCGATGCTTACACATTCTTGCCAGCTTATTTTTTACTTTCTATTTGCCATACCCTTATTTATTTCCTTTTGATTATTTCCTATTTGTTCTGTAATAATTTATCAAGTCTTTTTTGCGTTTTTATTTACTGATTCTAAAGTTACACCATTTGTATTGGTCTGTTAGGGCTGCCATAAGAAAATACCAAAGGCTGGGCACATTAAACAAGAGAAATACTATTTTCTCACAGTTCAGGAGGCTGGAAGTTCAAGACGAAGCTGCTGACATGTTTGGTTTCTCCTGAGGCCTCTCTCATTGGCTTGCAGGTGACCACCTTCTTGCTGGATTTGCCTCTGTGCACATGCATCCCTGTTGTCTCTTCCTCTTCTTATAAATACACCAGTCATATTGGATTAGGGCTCCACCTCCACGACCTCACTTAACCTTAACTGTATCTTTAAAGGCCTCACTTCCAAATACAGTCACATTAGGGGTTACAGCTTCAACATATCAATTTGGAAAGAGAGGGGGACACAATTCAGTTCATAAAATCACCCTTCCTATTTTTCTGGTGAATATTCTTAAATTCTTAACATACTTACATCAGCTTATTTTTCTAACAATACCTGGGATTTATCAGTATTTACTTACTTTGACTTCTCCACTCACCCACCTTGCTACAACCTTATTATTCACCCTTGCTTTCCCAGGAACATTTTTCTGATTCCTAGTATCCCCTTTCCCAGGGCATGGAGAACTTTTGGTGCTTCTTTCAACTTTGGGAGCCATTTTATCTGGACATTTAGGTTTCTGCTTTCTTTTTTCAATATTATTTTGTGTGTTTTACAGTTTTCAGTGGATTCCTCACAGCTTCTGGTCTCTTATGTATTCTTGATTTGAATTCCAGTTATAAATTTTAACCACACACACACACACACACACACATACACACACGTATGTTCCATCATTTATAGAGATGTGGCACAGGAGGGAAAAGTTGATGTATACACTCAATCCAGTGTCTTAAAACAGAAGAGGTACATTTCATTTATAGATTAATTCTTCAGAGTAGAGACTTCTGACTGGGAAAATTTGAACTCGGAAATCCAAGATAGGTTTGAGTCAATAGAGGCCAAAAAATTCTATATTCATAATATTGTATATAATTACAATTATAATGTATACAGTAAATGTCAATTCTTGCTTCAGAAGTTTACAGGTATAAAACTCTTCTAAATAAAAACAGTGCCAAAGAAGCTATTTTATGTCAACTTGATCACCAAGTAAGTGCCTAGGAGTGGCAGATGTAAGCCTCGCTATAGAAATAATGCCAACGGAAGACAAACTACCCAATAGTATCATGCCAAGGGAAGGCACAGATGGCTGGAGAGCAGCAGCTATAGGTCTTTTTATAGCATTATCAAATAGCACACACTTGACATTCCAACTGGTCCTGTGCCAATGGCCAAGGTAATTAGGGATGTCAACATGAGAAAGTTCAGAAGGCAAAGTCATCCTCATGCCATCCATATGGGGCCAGAGCAGCAATCTTGGGTAGTAAATGACTGTCTTTTATGCCACAGTAATAATTAAATTGGAGAGGTCACTTGAATTTTGAAAAGCAGAATAAGGTCCCAAAGACACAGAATTAAAAGTATTTCTGTGACCCACAGAAATAGACTTCAAAACCACACAGCTTCTACTTAGAGAAACAATAGTCTAGAGCTGTGACAATAGTGAAAATTTAAAATATTCTCAGTTTAGAAAAGTTTCAAGTACAGTACAAATATCTTTTTTTTTCTGAATTATTGGAGAGTAAGTTGCCAACACACTCTTGAATACATTAGTGTTTATTTCCTATAAATTTGGATACTCTCCTACATAACCACAATCAAATCATGAAATTAACATTGGTAACATTACTCCCACTTAATCACTGAAATTTCACCAATTGTTCCAGTAACAATTCACAGCACACAGATCCGTTTCTTGATAGATTTAGTTGGTATGTGCCTTTAGTCTCCTTATTTAGTATAAAATAGTTCTTCAGTCTTTTCACTGATGTGAACTTGGAATTTTTGAAGAGTATAGGCTAGTTATTAGAATGTCCCTTAATTTGGGTTCAATTGGTATTTCCTCATGATTAGATCCAGATTTTGCACTTTTTTTTTGCAGGAAAGCCACAGAAGGGCTGTTGGGTTCTTATAACAATATATAAGGTAGCAAATTATTTTTATTTGCTCCATTTTGATCATTTGATTAACATGGTGTCTACCAGCCTTCTTCACTGTAAAGTAACTCTTTTTCCTTTTGTAAATAATACATATTTTGTGGGGAGATATTTTGAGACTATGTAAATAATATCCTGTAGCTCATGAAACTTTCTCTCACAGTTACAGCATTCATTAATGACTGTTGCCTTATTCAACTATTACTATGATGTTTGCCAAATTGTGATTTTTTCATTTTGTCATTCCTTTTATATTTATTAAATAGCTTTCTTTATTTATGTACTTACTTGTATCAGTATGGACTTAGGGTGCCTCATTTTATATAATGGATTACAGGTATACTCTGGAGATACTGTGGGTTCAGTTCCAGACCACTGCAATAAAGTGAATATTACAATAAAGCAAGTCACAAGAATGTTTTGGTTTCCTACTGCATATAAAATTTATGTTTACACCATACTGTAGTCTATTGAGTGTGCAGTAGCATTATGTCTTAAAAAACATTGTACACACCTTAATTTTAAAATGCTTTACTGCTAAAAAACAATGCTAACCATCATCTGAGTCTTCAGTGAGTTGTGGTAGTAACATCAAAGATTACTGTTCACATATCACCATAACAAATATAATAATAATGAAAAAGTTTGAAACATTGCAAGAATTACCAAAATGTGACACAAAGCCATGAAATGAGCAAATGCTGTTGGAAAAATGGTGTGTGTGATAGACTTGCCTGAGGTAGGGTTGCAACAAACTTTTAATTTGTAAAAAATGCAGTATCTGTAAAGCACAATAAAGTGGAGGTGCAATATAATGAGGTATGCCTGTGTAATCATCCCATACATTTTGATATGTTCATTAAAATTCAATTAAAAATATTTCCAAGTTTCTCTTGTGATTTCTTTGATCCATGAGACTTTCAGAGAAGTACTGTTTAATATGCAAATAGTTGGGAACTGTAGATATATGAATGTTATTGACTTGTAATTTAATTCCTTTGGTGTCATATTTCAGTCTACTAAAGTGTATTGTGCTTTATTTTATGGACCAGCAGATAGTCTATGTTTAGTGAATATTCCACATACATTTGAAAAGAACGTGCATTCTAAAGTTGTTGAATGTGGATTCAAAAACTGTCAGGGTTAAGTTGGTTAAAAGGTTCACTAATCTTTATGGGGTTTTTTTTGTTTTTTTTTTACTACTTGTTCATGAATTACTACATTTGTCTATTTCTCTTTTTTGCTGTCAGCTTTTGCTTCACGTATTTGAAACTCAGTTATTTTGTACATAAACATTTAGAATTATGTCTTTCTGCTGAACTTTCATTATCACAAGTGTCCTTCTTTGTCTAGTAATATTTCCTTTGTCCTGAAGTCTAATTTGTCTGATACCTTACTGTTTGCATGGTACATCTTTTTAATTTCAATTTATTGTGTCATAATAACTGAAGTGTTTCTCTTATACACAGAATATAATTAGGTCTTGCTTTTTATCCAGTTCCACAGTCTTGGACTAAAAAAAAAATTCAATCTCTGCTTTTTAATTGTAGTGTGCAGTTAATTTGAATTTAATGTAATTATAAATGTTTGGGTTTAAGTATACCATCTTGCTTATTTGTTTTCTATTTGTTCTCCTATACTGCCCTCTTTTGGTTTGAGTATTTTTTATGTATTTTTAAATTTCCTCTATTGACTTTCTAAAGTTGCATATCTATTTAAATTTTTAAGAAAATCCTCTCGGCACTACAATATGCAATCTTAATCTATCACAGTCTACTTAGAATTATTATTATACCACTTCAGTAAAAGGTACGAATGTTACAGCAGTATAATTTCATTTACCCCAACCCCCCGTGATGTTAGTGGCATTCATTTCATATCTATGTATGTTATAAACACCACAATGGATTGTTGTTATTTTTCCTCTAAACAGTTATCTTTTAAAGAAATTTTGGCATGAGGAAAAAATACTTTTCTTATTAATCCATGTTTACCATTTCCAAAGCTCTTTATTCTTTTATGTATATCCACATTTGGCATCATATTTGTTCTGCCTGAAGAATATCCTTTAATTTTTCTTATGGTGCAGGTCTGTTTGTGCTGAGTTGTCTCAGCTTTCATTTATTCAGAAGTGTCTTCATTTCATTCTCATTTTATGGTAATTTTCACTAAATATAAAATTTTGTGTTGAGAGTTTTGATTTTTTCAGTACATTAAAGATGTTGTTCCATTATCTTTTGGTATCATTGCTTCTGATGAGAAGTCAGCGATAATTCCTATTAGTTGCTGATCCTTTTATGTAATTTTTTTTTCTGGGTATTTTAAAGACTTTTCATCATTGGTTTCAGTAGTCTGGATGTGCTGTGCCAAGATGTTGTGTGCCTGGGTAAAGCTTTCTTCTATCTGGACTTCACTGAGCTTCTTGGATCTGTAGACTGATGTTTTCCACCAATTACATGTATTTTAGAGCACTTGACTTTGTCTCACATGTTAGTCCTTGTTCATTTTTTGCAATTTTCTTCTTTCTTTTATTCAAATTGGATGATCTCTGTTGAACTATCCTCAAAGTCACTAATCCTTTATTATACAGTGTCTATTATTTTTCTAAGTAGAATTTTTGATTTCAGATTTCATATTTTTCATTTCTAGAATTCTTCCCCCCATGGTTTTTAATAGTTTCTATGTCTCTGCTAAGAATCCCTATATATTCAGTCATTATGTTCTTCTTTTCTTTTAAAATCCTTGAACATACTTATAATAGCTGCTCCAAAGTGCTTGTCTGCTCATTTCAACATCTGGGTCATCTCAGGGTCTGTTACTATTAGCTTCTTTTTCTCTTCATAATACATCACATTTCCCTGCTTCTTCACACACCTAGTAATGTGCAACACTGTTTACGCTCGACATTGTGGATGTCACATTTCAGGGAGTTTGGATTATATTGTCTTTCTTTAAAGGATATTGAGTTTTGTACTAGCAAGGCATTAAATATGTGGTAGATTCTTTTGATCCTGTCAAATTGGCTTTATGATATTTAAAGGCAGATCTATTTCAGTTTTGTAAATAGTCTTAGTATGTGGTCCTTATTCTTAAAGTGTGGCATTTCTGAGGTTTCATATAAATGCTCAGTGAGGTTGCTTCACTTTGGCTGAACTAGAATTAAAGCATGTCTCAGCACTCTGCAGCCTCTCCATTCACTCTTATTGTCACAGCAGAGGCTCTTTGATAGGCCTTGTCTACTTGCAGCCTACTCTCCCATCAAGGACCCAAAGGGAACCACCATGAAGACTTCTGGGTCCCCACTCTTCACACAGATTCTCCCTTTCTGGTATCTTGCCCCACAAATTCTAGACCCCTCATCATCCCTGAATTCTGAACTCTTATCTCTGGCTCTTCAGCTGAGTGACATCACTGGTCTCTGCTCTGGAAGTTGTATACAGGGCTCATCTGTGTAATCTCCATTTTTTGAGGAATCATGGTCCTGCTGTCCTTATTGTCCACTGCCTAAATACAGCTGTCTCATATATTTTGTCCAGTTTCACAGTAGGAGGGCAAGTCTGAAAACCAATGTCTCCATTGGCTGGAAGTGGAAGATTCCCCCTTCCCTTACCTCACCAGTAATATTTTAAAACAGTTGAGCCAATATTAATTATATCATTATTTCCCTTTGTTTGGGTTCTAGTAAGAAACAGCGTTGAACTATAGGGACCAATGAGAAGCTGATGCTTTTCTAAAGGACAAGAGATTGGGGATGGACACAAAAAGTGTTACACCTGTCCAGTTCACATGACACTCTAAGATACAACTCTTCTTTGTGTCTCCCAAGATGCAGATGGGTTCTCAAAGAGTAGATTCATGGTGCTGGAAGATCTATCAATATGATGACTAGCATAAACCACATCTACCTGAAAGAAAATCATGCCTAAACATGTGGAAGTGTTCTTTCCTGGAGACATGAATGAGAAAATAGGGAAATAGGCAACTGGTGCTACTTTTTTGTGATCCTTTTCATATTCACTGCACACAACAGACGCTTCCCTTTTACTACAGACAAACTTTAAGAGCACTTAATTTGGATGAATCATCTCCCCAATAAGCTGGGGTTCTGTAAATCGTTCAAGCTAGATCAGATTGTCATGTAGATTGTCATTCTTCAATAAGCAGTCTTACTGAAATCTTTGTGCATTTTCATAAAGAATAAAAGGGAAACAATAGCTTTCTTAGACTTAGTTATGGGTAGTCATCAAGTCATAAATTGCTAACTTTTGGAGAACTTCCAAATCTTTTGTTTATATAAGCAGTTTGGTATATTGGAAATGACATGGATTTTAGAGTCAAACACATCTGAGTTTGAATCACGATTTTCAGTTTTCCTTATCAGTTTTATCAACTATAAAATAGGTATAATAATTCTGTTGGTTAGGATTATTATGAAAATTAAATAAGATAACATGCAAAGCCTCTGGCATAATGCCTGGCACTTTGCAGATGATTAAGAAAAGTTAACTTCTTTAATTTTTTGAGCTGTAATGATTTTGTTCCTGATAATCATAAAGCACTTGCATGCCCTCAAACAAGACAGACTATAAATTTAAGCAGGCATAATCACAAATATCTCCTACTGTTATCAAAAGGAAAGACTTGCATTATTAATCCTACAAGATTAAAACAATTCTTCAACTTGAAGAGCTGTAAATTTTTTTTTTTACTTTCTTGAAAATGAGTTAAAATAGGAAAAAATTAGGTTCTTCTCTTTAGTTCTTTTACTTTAATTGAGTGATAAACCCTACTATGCAGTATTTTATAAAATTTCATTTGATCCATTTGGGGCATAAAATTGATGACATGTTATGCTTAAAAGTAGAATTTGTCACATTTAAGGCTCTTAGTGATTAATAGTTCAAACATAATAGCACACTGCAGGGAGTTATACAGAATTGGAAAGCAGCTAGTGCCAAGTTTAACACTTCACTCACCTTCCAAAAATATACTGCAGAACTTCTGATTCCAATCCAGATAAGGATATAAAAGAGAATACTCTTACTGAGAATGACTAGAACAGCTGGATAAAATAATTTCTAAAATTCTGTTTGCAGACACTGGAGACCTACCAAGACAGTGAGTATTTGAAAGACCCAAGTTCCTAGACAGAAGCAAAGCCCAGAGAGGTATAAGCCTGATATTTGGTGCTGCTTTTGCTTTCAAAGCGTTTGCCAATTTGTAATTGGTGGCCAAGAGCCTGAGAAACTGCACAGGAAGTAGTGTTTGAAAAGTTGAGAAACTGCACAGAGCTTTAGGTAGAGTTTCAGGTATCGGGCTAAAAGTACAAAGTTATACTTCAGAGATTGCTTTCAGCTGGGACTCCTGAAGGGCTACATTCTTGACATAAGTATAAAGTGGAAATAAACCACCTCTCAGACTGAAACTCAGCTTCAAATAAACTCAACTCCAGAACAGATTAAAATGTTGTTTAACCTTTACCCTAATTATTTTCCAGTAACAAAAGTAAATTCTTTCTGGAGGAAAATAACTAACATCATATACAGCCTCAAATTATCACTAAATTTTAAATATCTTATGTCCAAAATTCAATTTAAAAAAAAAGAGGAAAGAGATAAGAGTAAATGACCCCCAAACAACAGCAACAATGAAAAGGCCTACCAAAAAGACATTAGTCAAGAGAAAAAGAGGAAAAAAATAAGCTAATGAAAAAGAATGGAATATAGTTAATACTAAGAAGGCCAAGGATGGTTAAAAGACATAGAATAAGTCGGACATACAGAAAAGAAATAGTTGTACTATTATTTATGTTATATTTCAATTAAATAATCCAATTAAAAGACAAAGCTTGTGAGAGTTGATTACAAATATCCAACTCTATATTGCTTACAAGAGATACAATTTAAATATAAGGAAACATGGATTATGATATATGAAGGATATAAGTAAACACAAACCAAAATAAAGCTGGTGTAGGTATACTTTGAGATATGAAGTGGGTTTTAAGGCAAACATTTCTAGAAAACAGAAGAATGTTTTATAATGATAAAGGTGCAATATACCAAGAAAATATAACAGTTCTAAACTGGCATGCACCTAACTACACAGCCTTAAAACAAATAAAATAACAAAAAAGGCAAACAGAACCACAGTCACAGTGGAAAATTTTAATACATCAGTCTCAGTGAAGATATAGAAGAACTGAACAACATGACTAACAAACTTGACTTTATATAGAATACTGTACCCAACAACTGTAAACTGCAAAGTACATATTCTTCTCAATGAACATGGAAACTTCACTATTGACCATATAATGAGCCATAAAAAAGTTTCAACAAATTTCAAAGGGTTGACATAATACAGTAGGTTAAGGGGTGTGTGTGTGTGTGTGTGTATGTTGTTTGAAATTAGTTGAAATTTAAAGAAATCATGGGCAAAGAAGAATTCACAACAGGAATGTTAGAAATATTTTGAGCTGAATGATAATGAAAAATATGACAAAGTGTCAGAACACAAAGCTATGCTTGAATGGAAATTATCCCCTTGAATGCATACATTGGAAAATAAAGCCTAAAAAAATCCATGATTTAAGCATCTATCGCAAGAAGTTAGAATAAGAACAACACATTTAAACAAAGTTGGAAGACTTATGCTACTGGATATAAATACTTAAAAAGGACAATAATTAAGACTGGTCTTGGTACAGGGATACAGACCTAAACGTAAGTATGGGAACCTGATTTATGACAAAGGTGGCCATGTAAAGCACTAAGCAAAGGACAGTCTTGTTAATAAACAGTCATAGGTCAACTGGATATATGTGTGTGTGTGTGTGTGTGTGTGTATGATAGAAATTAATTTTGAGCCATACCTAGGTGGATCATAGGATTGAATGTTAACATTAAAATAATAAAACTTTTAGAAGATTAAAAAGAGAATATTTTCAAGACCTTGGGATAATAAAAAATTTTAAAAACAGTACACAAAGAGCACTAACCAGCCCCTAGCAACTACCCTTCTGCTCTTTATTTCTATGAAATCAGCTTTTTTCTTTTTAAGATTCCAGATATAACTGATACCACACAGTATTTGTCTTTCTCTATCTGGCTTATTTCACTTAGCATAATGCTCTCCAGGCTCATTCATGTTATAGAAAATGGCAAGATTTCTTTCATGTTTTGGCTGAACAACATTCCATAGTGTATGTGTGTGTGTGTATATATATATCTTTCTGTATGTTACATTTTCTTCATCCACTCATGTTAGTGAACACATAACTTGCTTCCAGATTTTGGCTCTTGTGAGTAATGCTGCAGTGGACATGGGAGTACATATATCTCTTCACGATACTGATTTTGTTACCTTTGGATATGTACCCAGAAGTGGGAATACCGGATCATATGGTAGTTCTTTTTTAATTTGAGGAACTTCCATATTGTTTTCCATAATGGCTGTATCAATTTACAGTCCCACCAACAGTACAAGGGTTCCCTTTTCTCCACATCCTTGCCAACATTTTTTAATCTTATGTCTTTTTTGAAAAAAGCCATCCTAACAGGTGTGAGGTGATAGCTCACTGTGGTTTTGATTTGCATTTCCCTGATGACTGCTGTACCTGTTGGCCATTTGTACGTCTTCTTTGGAAAAATGTCTCTTCAGGTCCTTTGCACATTTTTAAATTGCATTATTTGAATTTTGGTATTGAGTTGTATGAGTTCATTACATATTTTGGATATTTACTCCAGATCAGATATATGATTTGCAACTATTTTCTCCCATTCCATAGACTGCCTTTTCTTTTTCTTGCTTGTTTCCTTTGCTGGGCAGAAGCTTTTTGGTTTGATGTAGTCCTACTTATTTTAGCTTTTTTTGCCTTTGCTTTTGGTGTCTTATCCAAGAAATTACTGCCAAGACCAATGTCAAGTGGCTTTTTCTCAATGTTTTCTTCTAGGAGTTTTGTGCTTTCAGGTATTACGTGTAAGTCTTTAACCCATTTTGAGTTAATTTTTGTGAGTGATATAAGGTAATTTTTGTGAGTGGGCCCAGTTCCATTCTTTTGCATGTAGATATCCATTTTCCCCACCACCATTTACTGAAGAGACTACCCTCTCCCCATTGTGTGTTCTTGGTGCCCCTGTCAAAGAGCAGTTGACAGTATATTCATGGGTTTACTTCTAGGCTCTCTATTCTGTTCCACTGGTCTATATACCTGCTTTTATGTCAGTACCACCCATAAAATGGAATACAATGTAACCATTAAAGTAGTGATATAGGTCTATATTTATTTTTATGGAAAACTGTCACTATAACATTGATGAATGGAAAAAACTAGTTATAAATAAAAAGTTTAGTACATGTGTACACTTATAGAGGTATTTTAAAGGATGTTCATTTCTGGATAAGAAAATTTCAAGTGATTTTTTTTTTACTTTGTTCTTTATATTTTATGGTATTGTTTTTTATTATATTATTATTTACTCATAATCTAAATATTTCATTTTCATCTAAGGGCTTACTGACTCATATTGATTTTGCTTACAAAATATCTTCTCTTTTATATTCATTTAATTCAGGCCCTGTTTCAGGTCTTCATTATTTCTTGCAATTGGCATGTAAATGCAACTGTTGCTCTCTCTTAATAGTAATGACACATAATATCTGTTTAGTATTTCCTAGCTTACAAAGTACTTCCAATACAGTATCTCCACTAAGACTCAAAAACAATCTCAAAATGGATTAAAGACATAAATGTGAGACCAGATACTATAAAACTCCTAGAGGAAAACAGGCAGAACACTCTTTGACGTAAATCATGGCAATATTTTTTTGGATCCATCTCCTAAAAGGAAAGGAAACAAAAGCAAAAATAAACAAGTGAGACCTAATTAAACTTAAAAGCTTTTGCACAGCAAACGAAACCATCCACAAAAGTGAAAAGACAACCTACTAAATGGGAGAAAATATTTGCAAATGATGTGACCAATAAGGGGTTAATATTCAATATTCATAATATATTAAAAGCTCATACAACTCAACATCAAAAAAACAAACAACCTGATTACAAAATGGGCAGAACTGAATAGCCAGTTTTTTCAAAGAGGACATGCAGTTGGCCAACAGGCACATGAAAAGATGCTCAACATCACTAATCATCAGGGAAACGCAAATCAAAACCACAATGAGATACCACCTCACACCCATCAGAATGGCTTTCATCAAAAAGACCACAACAAATGTTGGTGAGGATGTGGAGAAAAGGGAACCATCATACACTGTTGTTGAGAACGTAAATTGGTACAGCCACTGTGACAAACAGTATGGGGTTTCCTCAAAAAACTTAAAATAGAACTACCAGCAATTCCACTCCTGGATATATATCAGAAAAAACCCCAAAACCACTAAGTCAAAGAAGATACATGCACCTTAATGTTCATAGCAGCATTATTTATAATTGCCAAAGTATGGAAGCAACCTAAGTTTCCATCAACAGTTGAATGGATAAAGAAGATGTCTTATATATATATAAATTGGAATACTACTCAGCCATAAATAAGAATGAAACTTTGCCATTTGCAGCAATATGGATGGACTCGGAGGGCATTATGCTAAGTGAAGTAAGTCAGAGAAAGACAAATACTGTATTATATCACTTATATGTGCAATCTAAAAAATACAACAAACTAGTGAATATAATAAAAAAGAAGCAGACTTATAGAGAACAAACTAGTGGTTACCAGTGGGGAGAGGGAAAGAGGGAGGGGCAATATAGGAGTGAAGGGAAACAAAGGGTTATTATGGGATTACATGAAATCATCTGTGTGGAACTTAAAAATTATAAAGCACTGGAGCTTCCCTGGTGGCGCAGTGGTTGAGAGTCTGCCTGCCGATGCAGGGGACACGGGTTCATGCCCCAGTCCGGGAGGATCCCACATGCCGCAGAGCGGCTGGGCCCGTGGGCTATGGCCGCTGGGCCTGCGCGTCTGGGGCCTGTGCTCCACAACGGGAGAGGCCCGCGTACCACAAAAAATAATAATAATAATAAAAAAAATTATAAAGCACTATAGAATTCAAAGATGCTTTTATTCAATTAAAAACCCAACCCTTGGGTAGGTACTATATTATTATCGTCACTTATATACATTTTAAAAAACTCAAAAGTTACTGATCTTGAAGAGAACTTATGGCCCAAATTCCATGTATCTACCATTACACCTTCCCATTACACCTTGCTGATTTGGGGTAAAGATAAACCCAAACTCCTTAACATGGTCTGGATGTAATAAGGAGTAGAGTGCATTTCCCAGAACTGAAAGAAAGCTGATGTAGCTGGAAAGCAGAGAGGTGAGAGTGGAGGGGCCTTAGATGCCATATTAAGGAGTTAGAATTTATCCCAAAGGTGACGAGAAGCTGCTAAAGGGTTTTAAATAGAGGAGTGAATTTATAAATTATGACTTTTTTGACAAGGGGTCTGCAAACTTTTTTTGTAAAACACCAGATAGAAATATTTTAGGCTTTACAAGCTATATAGTCTCTTGCAACCACTCAACTCTGCCATCATAGAGTAAAGCAGTCATACACATTACATAAGTCAGTTTGGCTGTCTTCACTTATGGACACTGAAATTTGAATTTCACTATCATGTATTCTTAATATCATATATTTTAAAGTGTTTTGATACTATTTTTCTTTTGATTTTTTTCAGCGATATAAAACTGTAAAAAGCCATTTGGGGCCTAGATTTGGCTGGCAGGCCATAGTTTGCTGACCCTAATTTAGAAGATGTTCACTTAGGCTATAGTTTAAAGCAGACAAAGAGGTCCTTTCTGGCCCATTTCCTCAGGTCCAGTACCCACATACTGACTTTTTAATATTCAAGGCCTATTGATATCATGCTATATGTCTTTTATCCTTCTATCTCTGATAGATGCTAATGCAAAAAGAATATTCTCAGGTTAACCATTATACTTTTTTGGTGACCCCTTTGCATTCAATGTGGTCATATTTTTATTCTTTAAGGAAGAGATATCTTGGCGGGAGAAGATAATTTACATGTAGGAATAATCCTGTTTATTTTAAAAACTTTTAAATTCAAAGAGGTAATATTTATCAGTATTTAGGCTAGATGATAATTTAAATAGTAATATTTGATCTATTAGAAAACATGATAAATTCTTTAGACAATTTCAATATGGAGCTTCAAATGTATATAGTAGAATCATGAGCTTTAAATGGAGCTTTGTTTAAGGCCTTAATGCTCTCTTAAGGCTCTTAATGCTTCCTTAAGGCAGATCTTGGGCTATAAATAAGCAAAGTTACATAGGAAGAATAAGGATGTAGCATTTTGATTGTTCACTTTTACAAACAAAAGGGAAAGTAAAATTATTTCTCTCATTCCCTTATTTTAGGTTTTTACCCTTTACTAGTAAAAATCCTTATGGGTTAGGGTTAGCCTATCAGCAGAAAGCCTATTTGGCTTTAAACTAACCTGGAGACTTTCTTTATATTGTTACTGCCTAACTGAGACTGAAACAGATATGATTTGAAAAAAATTTATAAGATGGCTTTGATGATTATGTATTAATTAATAGCCAAAGCAGCAAAAATTACAGAGCAATATAATAATACATTGAGAAAGAAAGTTTACCAGACACTAAATATTTAAATACTCATCTCTTCAGTTCTTATCTTTGCTAGAAAAAAGACTGGGACTACAGACATAAAAAAAATAAAGAAATATGAAGAAAATCTACCTTTACTTGTGAGTAGTGTCAGAGGTGAGAAGGTGGAGATAAAGAGTGAAAGTCATTGGGGTCAGAAAATCTAAAGAGTGTTGTAATTAAATTTCTGACACTGTGATGTCTGCATGCATAGACTTTGGTGAAAATAATAAAATGTTCCCTTAATATACTAATATGCCTGATCAATTTGACCTAACAAAATACAGATGACCAACAAAAGGCTCATACATGTGAAGTAATTAGATTTTTTTCATGATCAATGAAAGCACAATTTAACTGAATGATGCAAAATTAGAATTTAAATAACAAATTCATTCCAAAGTCATGAACCCATATTAACATCTAAAGCATCAAAGCTTAATTTCAACTACAAAATGTCTTCATTTGTGCAGAAGATTCAGGTAAAAGAGCCTTCCAGAAGTTTTTGTTGTTTTCAAGAAGCTTTTGCTTCACTGTTTCATTGACAACAGTGAAATCTCTGTGGAGCAGAATATGCTGGAAAACCAGGAACCCCACCTTTGTTTATCTGATCTCACTGGACACTGTGGTGAAAGATCTTATAAAATAAGAACCTGATACAGAGCACAAAGATCTGTAAGAAACTGGTTGATTTTACTGTTCTGTAGCTAATAAATGGAGGACTAAAGCATATTTGAATTTATATCCTCTTGGATCCACTTTGCACTGTGGATACTTTAAAAATACAAGTGAGAACATTCATAATATGTTACTTCTCACTAAAATCTAAGAGACAAACTGAGCACATTCAAGATCTAGGGGACATGTTTTGCCCTAGGTCCTGATTTCTGAAGCTGTACTTCTTTAGAGAATGGATTAGAAAGACATTTAAGCTTGTTAGATACAAAGGTGTCATCCCCTCACATCAACGTACATGAGGAGAAACATTCAAGAATTATAAATTCTTAGAAAACTTAAAAAATCCTTTGGGTCTGGCAAGGAAAATGTCAACAAGTCAAAAGAGACTAGATGGCTATTGACCAATTTCATGAAGGCAGAGCTGCAAGCCAGGATGGAATAATGCTTTCCCACCATGTGTTGAAGGCACAAATGACACTAATCCTTTTTAATGGTCACAAAAGCTGACAACTTACTCAGCCTTAGAACTGAAGGCACAAAATCATCTCTGGGAATGACTCACCATAAACAGGTCACGAGCACCAATGTCAACAGCTAACAGAAATGCCTTTTCAAATCTTTGGTACCTATAAGGTAGAAAAGAAATGTTATATGTTGTGAACAAAACTACAGAAGAGGAGAGAGCAGTTTGTTTAATTTACTTATGTGTTACTGTTTTTGTTCTGATAAGAAAAATATTCTCAAACAGGAGGGACTTTGCCTGCTGGGATCTTCCCTATGTGAACTCTTATTGTACTTAGGAGAAGCTGAGGCACACAGCCCTGTGGAGGTGTTCAGTGCAACTTTCAAAGATAAACCTAACCAGATTAGGTGCTGCTGAATGTAGAGAAATAATAGCTTAGGAAATAATGTTTCTCATTATATTTTACTTTGTTGTGTTTTGTTATATAAGAGCAAAGTATGGGGATATGGAGAATATAGCAGGATAAGAGCAATTAATAAATCATATAATTACACTTTTATGTTTCTTAGGTAAAAGTTGAGAAGTAAAATGTTGCATTATTACAAAACTCTCATATTTGTGAGTTTGAAAAAATATGTTCTCTGTTGTAAATGAAAATAATAAATGGTTTCTAAGATTTTTTTTTTTTCTTGAGTATAGTTGCTTTACACTGCCGTGTCAGTTTCTGCTGTATGTACAGCAAAGTGAATCAGCCATCCATATACAAATATCCCCTCTTTTTCGGATAAGTATTTTTTTTAAGATACTACTTTTCTACTCTTTTATCCTATCTTTCCTTGAGGTAAAACTGAGAATTTTCTTTGTGAAAGTTTAATTTTAGGCTAAAATACATGAGAACAAACTTCAGTTTAAATTAATTGCCTCTGTAGAAATTTTAAAATCCTGAGAGAAAAGCATGTCACGAACATACAATTTGCACAGGATTTTGGAATGAAAGTTCATCTTTATTTTGTCTAAATGTTGAGACTTACATATAACTGTCAGTCTTTCTGACTCAAGAAACAAGAAGATAAATAACCAAGTTGTTCTCTGTTCTCTGTTTTATACTGTGAAATAAGATGGTATAAAATATAATGATGCACCACAACAAGAGAAGCCACCACAATGAGAAGCCTGCGCACTGCAATGAAGAGTAGCCCCTGCGTGCCAAAACTAGAGAAAAGCCCTCATGCAACAATGAAGACCTAATGCAGCCAAAAATAAATAATAAATTTATTTTTAAAAAATATAGGAGATTCCAAATAAAACGTGTCAGAAATGTAGAATATTAATTATTATTGACAGAGTACATACATTTATTAGTGAAATAGCTAATATAATTAAAATTCAAACACACGAGGCTTATTATTATTCCATATGAGCTGGTAGGTCCAGAACCTGAAACACTTCACAATTTCCATGCTGTGTTTGATTACTGTTATCCCATCTCCTCCCTGGCTCTACTTACTAGTATCTCCAGTATTTGCTTGAATCCCTTTCAACTATGGGAGATCAGAAGAAAATTGTGTTTATTTTTGTTCCAGAAAGCTGAAGGATTCATTATATATACAGTGGAAGTGGGATGTAATGAGGAAGAAGACAGAGGATCAGCAAGTTGTACTACTCTTCCATACATTCAACTGCCATCTTGCATTTGTTGCCACTCCAATGAAACTTTTCTAGCAGTAGTAAATTATCCAGACTTAAAGATAAGTTCTTATCCTGTGTGCCCTTTTGGCCATATCTGACCCTATTAACTTCCCCTCCTTGAAACCCTCTCTTTCTTGCATTTGGAGATTCATTCTTTGTTTTCTCAATTCTTAGAATTCATCTTCTTAGTTTCCTTTTTAAGTTAATTTTTCTCTGTCTACTCCATGAAGTTTTCCCCAGTAACCTTACCCACTCCTATGGCATTGATAATTATATCAATGACCCATAAATCTCTAGAATCCATTTATTTCCTGAGCTCCAAACTCTTTATTTCCAGGAAACTCAAATTTAACATTTCTAATATGTCCACTGATACATAAATTTGGCAACCATATATATGATTAATTGAAATTGGGAAATATGAAATTAAGGTGGACAGGTCAGGAGGTACTCTTCATTCTAGGTGAGAGGTAATGATTAACATGATAAAATGAAAGAGTTGGCATTGGCATCTGGCAGTATGTTCAACCAAAAATATCAAAGAGCGCTCCCCAACTAGATTGCTTATAAAATATATGTTAAAAGTACAACACAGGACTCTGAAAAAAGGGAAATTTCCAAGGGTACCACACTCTCAGTAAAAAAAATAACCAACTAACTAAAGTCCCTTGATTGAAACTACAGTAAGGATCCGTGAGCAGAGAGCAAAAATGGGGGGAAAAAAGGCAGAACTACTCTGGGCCATCACCCTCAGTAGACTGAGCCCTGAACAAGTCTCAAGGTAAAGGGGCTAAGCCTGAGACTTTTGATTAAGACATGGGCTAAAATGATCCCAGGTTATTAGTGCCCCTAACTTTGGTAGAAAAAATAAAAAGAAAACTTATGTCTGGATTAAAGCACTTTTGATAGAAGCCATCAGGATTGCCATAAATTAAAATAAAACAAGTATGAGTTCACAATGAAAGATCACTGAATACAAAAGAAAACAAGCTACTGTGATGGAAAATTAGAAAATAAACAACAGATTTACTTCTCCAGGGATGTCAGATCATTGAATTATTAAAGTTAGAATATAAAATAATTCAGCATAAGATTTTAAAAGAAGTAATTATGGAACCATGAAAATAAGCATACAACAGGATATAATAAAAAAAATTACCAGGTAGATTTTTTAAGAAATAAAATAGAACTTTTGGAAATGAAAACCTGGAGTTAAATAATTTGTCACAAAGAAAGAATTAGTGAAGAAAAAGAGGCATAAGTAAGGAATTATAGAAAATGTACAGAGAAATGAGAAAAATATATAAAGAGAGATTAGCAATACAGAGAACATGGAAAAGTCTAACATGTCTAATCAGGTAATTAAGTTAAAGGCTGAGAATTTTCCAAAGCTGATATATGATATGAATCAATAAACACAAGAGGGACAATATATATCAAGCAGGATAAATTGAAAAGAATCTATAATTATGGACATCTGTAATGGAACTGCAGAACTCCAAAAATAAAAAGATATTAACTGCCAGAGAGAAGACAGATCACCTACAAAGGAACTATTGATACAAACAGACTGACATCAGACCTCTCAATGGCAACAATGGGATGTAGAGGACATTAGGGACATACTTTCAAATTATAGAGAGAAAATAAGCATTACTCTTATATAATATGACAGTGGAACTTTCAACAATTAGAGAAAAATAAAGACACTTTCAGATGTACAAAAACTGAAAGCATTCAACAGGTCTTCAATAAAGGTACTTCTAGGGAATGTAACTCAGGAAAAAGGAACATAACGATCCCAGAAGGAAGGTTTGAGAAGAAGGAATGGCTTCAGAAAAAAAGATTTGGTTAATATACAGGTAAATACACACAGACATACATTCACATACACAAATTGTCTGATATTTTTAAGATCAGAAAATACTAATTACATATATCATGTAAATCAAGTGCTAAGGTCTTTGCTTTTTGTACTGTTGAAGATAATAATTGTTTGATTTTGGTAACTATGCATAGTCAGATTTCAAATAGTAACCACTAAAAGATTGTATAAATTGCTCGAATAGCAGTATAGGTAGAGTGGGGTTGAGGCTGAGTGAATTGAAAAAGAAAAAAATTCAAGAAGTATTAAAAAAAAACCAAGAACAGTGGATCTATGCTGGTGCCCTGGTGAAAACAACAACTGAGAGACAACAGGGCCAATTGCCGGCATACCCACAGTTAAGGTGCGGCCAAGAGCAGTGCCAACAACCATGTAATCTGAGAGCTTGCACAACGGGTAAAAGGTGACACAACAGAGCACACCCAGGTGAGCAGCTCCAGAGGAGGAATACTCAGTGGCTTCTCTCCCAGTGGGAGTGCTCCAATCCCACCTACCTCACACCACAGATCAGAACACAGGTAAGAAACAGATCTGGGGGCCTCTACTCCAGCAACTAGGGAGCAGACCATGCCCCTGTCAAGGCAGTGACAACCACAGAGCATGTCTAATATGTCCACTGTCAATTTGGCAACCATATATATGATTAATTAAAATTGGAAAAAATGAAATTAAGGTGGACAGGTTAGAAGGTACTCTTCTTTCTAGGTGAGTAATGATTAACATTATGATAAAATGAAAGAATTGGCATTGGCATCTGGCAGTATGGACAACCAAAAATATCAAAGGGCGCTCCCAACTATAGATTGCTTAGAAAATATATGTTAAAGTACAACACAGGGCTCTAAAGAAAGGAGATTTCCAAGGGTACCACACTCTCAACCAAAAAATAACCAACAAAGTCCCTTGCTTGAAACTAGAGTAAGAATCCCTGAGCAAAGAGCAAAAATGGGGCTGGGGGAGGCAGAACTACTCTGGACAGTAGTCAAAGAATGGGATGTAGAAGATAGTAGGGACATATCTTCAAATTATAAAGAGAGGATAAGCATTACTCTTGTACAGAATTTGAAAAAGAACAGATACATGTATATATATAACTGAATCACTTTGCTGTACACCTGATCATCATATTATCAGTCAGCGATACTCCAATATAAAATACAAAGTTAAAACAAAAAGGAAAATTCTAAAGATGCTACCAGAAAACTACTAGAGCTCATCAATGAATTTAGTACAGTTGCAGGATACAAGATTAATACACAGAAATCTCTTGCATTCCTATATGCTAACAACAAAAGATCAGAAAGATAAATTAAGGAGACAATCCCATTTACCATCACATCAAAAAGAATAAAATACTTAGTAATAAACCTACCTACGGAGGCAAAAGACCTGTACTCAGAAAACTACAAGGTGCTGATGAAAGAAATGAAAGATGACACAAACAGATGGAGAGATATACCATGTTCTTGGATTAGAAGAATCAATATTGTCAAAGTGACAGTACTACCCAAGGCAATCTACAGATTCAGTGTAATCCCTATCAAATTACCAATGGCATTTTTCACAGAACTAGAACAAAAAATCTTAAAATTTGTATGGCTACACAAAAGACCTGAATAGCCAAAGTAATCTTGGTTCCTTGACATCAGGATATCCTACAAAGCTACAGTCATCAGAAAAGTATGATACTGGCACAAAAACAGAAATATAGATCAATGGAACAGGATAGAAAGCTCAGAGATAAACCCACAAACCTATGGTCAATTAACCTATGACAAAGGACGCAAGACTACACAAGTGAAGAAAGACAGTCTTTTCAATAAATGGTGCTGGGAAAACTGGACAGCTACATGTAAAAGAATGAAATTAGAACATTCTCTATCACCATACACAAAAATAAACTCAAAATGGATCAAAGACCTAAATGTAAGGCTGGTCACTCTAACACTCTTAGAGGAAAATGTAGGCAGAACATGCTCTGACATAAATCGCAGCAACAAGTTTTTGAATCCACCTCCTAGAGCAATGAAAATAAAAACAAAACTGAACAAATGGGACCAATTAAACTTAAAAGCTTTTGCACAGTGAAGGAAACCATCAACAAAACAAAAAGACAACCCACAGAATGGGAGAAAATATTTGCAAACAAAGCGACTAACAAGGGATTAATCTCCAAAATATACAAATAGCTCATGCAGCTCAATATAAAAAAAACAACCCAATCAAAAACTGGGCGGAAGATCTAAATAGACATTTCTCCAAAGAAGACATACAGATGGCAAAATGCGGATGAAAAGATGCTCAATGTCACAAATTATTAGAAAATTGCAACTCAAAACTATAATGAGATACCACCTCATACTAGTCAGAATGGCCATCACCAAAAAATCTAAAAACAGTAAATGCAGCAGAGAGTGTGGAGAAAACAGAACCCTCCTACCCTGCTGGTGGGAATGTAAATTGGTACAACCATTATGGAGAGAAGTATGGAGGTTCCTTAAAAAACTAAAAATGGAACTACCATATGACCCAGCAATCCCACTCCTGGGCATGTATCCAGAGAAAACCATAATTCGAAAAGATACATGCACCCCAATGTTCACTGCAGCACTGTTTACAATAACCAAGACATGGAAGCAACTTAAATGCCTATTGGCAGAGGAATGGATAAAGAAGGTGTGGTATATATATACAATAGAATATTACTCAGCCATAAAAAGGAACAAAATAGGACTTCCCTGGTGGCTCAGTGGTTGAGAATCTGCCTGCCAATGCAGGGGACCTGGGTTCAATCCCTGGTCTGCAAAGATCCCACATGCCGTGGAGCAACTAAGCCTGTGCACCACGACTACTGAGCCTGCGCTCTAGAGCCCACGAGCCACAATTACTGAGCCCACATGCTTCAACTACTGAAGCCTGTGTGCCTAGAGCCCGTGCTCTGCAACAAGAGAAGCCACTGCAATGAGAAGCCTGTGCACCGCAACGAAGAGTAGCCCCCCACTCGCCACAACTAGAGAAAGCCTGCGCGCAGCAACAAAGACCCAATGCAGCCAAATAAATAAATAAATAAATAGAACAAAATAATGCCATTTGCAGCAACATGGATAGACCTAGAGATTATCATACTGAGTGAAGTAAGTCAAAGACAAATATCATACAATATGACTTATATGTGGAATCCAAAAGAAAATGGTACAAATGAACTTATTTAGAAAACAGAAATAGATTCACAGATATAGAAAACAAACTTATGATTACCAGGAGTGAAAAGGGGGGCAGGGATAAATTGGGAGATTGAGAATGACATATACATAATACTATATATAAAATAGATAACCAATAAGGACCCTACTGTAGAGCACAGGGAACCCTACTCAATACTCTCTAATGTCCTATATGGGAAGAGAATATAAAAAAGAGTGGATATATTTATATGTATAACTGATTCACTTTAGTGTACACCTGAAACTAACACAACATTGTAAACCAACTATACTCCAATAAAAATTTAAACAAGTAAAAATAAAAAACAAGAAAGGAATAAAAGGAAGCACAGGAAAATAGAAAGCACAAAGGAAGACAGAAACAGCTCAATATAAAAATAATCATATACGTGGACTAAACTCACCAGTGTAAAGACACAGTATCAAACTGGAAAAGTAAAATCCGGTTTTATATTATTTATAAAAGCCACATCTGGGGCTTCCCCGGTGGCGCAGTGGTTGAGAGTCTGCCTGCCGATGCAGGGGACATGGGTTCGTGCCCTGGTCCGGGAAAATCCCACATGCCGCCGAGCGGCTGGGCCCGTGAGCCATGGCTGCTGGGCCTGCGGGTCCGACCGCAAAAAAAAAAAAAAAAAAAAAAAAAAAAAAGCCACATCTAAGTCATACAGACAAAGAAGGTTAAAAGTAAAAGGATAGAAGAAAATAGAAGACAATTATTGATAAGAATGTAAAGTAATGCAGCCACTTTGGGAAAAAGTTTGGCAGTTTCTGAAAATATTACACATAAATTTGACATACAATTACACTCAATTTCATGGCAATTCCTAGGTATCTACCCAAGGGAAATGAAACATACCCCAGAGAGACTTACACTCATGTATACATAGCAACATTATTCATAATAGCTTAAAAGTAGAAACAATCCTAAATGTCAATCAACTGATGAACGAACGAATTAAAATACGGTATATCCAAACAATAAAGCACGTTTCAGCAATAAAAAGGAATGAAGCACTGATACATACTACAAAATAGATGAACTAAAAAATATTACGTTAACAGTTAAGGAAGCAATATTGTATGATTCTATCTATATGAAATGTCCAAAAAGGATAAATCTATAGACAGAAAGCAGATTTGTGGTTGGCTAGGGTTGGGAAAAGGGAGTGACTACAAATGGGCATGAGGGATCTTCTTGGGATAAAGGAAATGTTTAAAATTAGATCAAGATAATGGTTTACAAATCTGAAAATTTACTAAAAATCATTGAATTGTAGAATTAAGTGAATAAATTCTATGGTAGTTAAATTAAACCTCAATAAAGTTTTCTTGTAAAAAAGCTAAGGTAGCTATATAATCAGATAAATGGTTTTTTGAAAAAAATTATTAGAGATAGAAAGAGTAAGAACAAAATAATAAAGGTTTCATGTCTCCAGGAAGATACAAAAATTCTAGACTGGATGCATTTAATAAAATAGGCTAAAAATATTAGATAAAATCTCTGATAGAATTAAAATAAATAATGAGCCCACCAACAACGGGGAAAGTTCAAAAGTTATATCTGAATTTTTGCTAGGCCAAGCAGTAAAAAAAATTCATAAAGAAATAGAAGTCTTAAACAACATAAATTACACAGCTGGATTTACTGGATACATAGAACTTGTCACTCATAAATTAGTGGATACACATCTTCCTCAAACACACATGGAATCCTTACAAAATTATGTTAGTAAATAAAAAAGCATGTCTCAATAAATTTTAAGGAATAATATATACAATGAATCTGTCAACAATGCAGTTTTTGATAGAAAGATAAGCAATAAATCCATATGCATTTAGAAACTAAAATGTCATTAGTCAAAGAAAAATTATAATAGAAATTTTAAAATACTTAGAAGTAATTGAAAAACTTGAGCAAATGAGACACTTGAAGGGAAATTCGTAGCCTTAAGTGTTTGTATTAAGAAAAGAAGAAAGGTTAAAAATTGATGAGCTAAATATCCCATTTAATAATTTAGACAAAAATAGAATAATCTCAAAAAGACAGTGGAATAAATGTCTGAAGTACTCAAAGGAAATAAGACTGTCACACAGATTCTATATTCAGCAAAAAGTATCTTTCAAGAATGAAGGTGACATGGGCCTCCCTGGTGGCGCAGTGGTTAAGAGTCCGCCTGCCGATGCAGGGGATACGGGTTCGTGCCCCGGTCTGGGAGGATCCCATATGCCGCGGAGCGGCTGGGCCCGTGAGCCATGGCCGCTGGGCCTGCGCATCCGGAGCCTGTGCTCCGCAACGGGAGAGGCCACAACAGTGAGAGGCCCGCATACTGCAAAAAGAAAAAAAAAAAAAGAATGAAGGTGACATAAAGACATTTTCAAGGAAAAAACACCTCTAAGATATGTATCTCCAGTAGGACTGAAGTGTAGGAAGGGCGAAAGGAAGTCCTTTAGGCTAAAATAAATGATATCAGATGGAAACTTCAGTTCTTCAATAAATAATGCAAAGTACTACAAGTGATCAATGTAAAGAAGATCATTTCCTTTATTTCTTTAACATACATATGTCTGTTTTAAGCAAAAATCATAAAATTGTTTTGTGGGGGTTATAACATATGTAGGTAATATATGTGGAAACTATAGCATAAAGCAGGAGTCCCCAACCTTTTTGTCACCAGGGACCAGTTTCATGGAAGACAATTTTTCCACAGACCGGGTTGGGGGTGGGGATGGTTTTGGGAGGATGCAAGCACATTACATTTATTGTGCATTTTATTTCTATTATTATTACATTGTAATATATAATGAAAAAATTATACAACTTACCATAATGCAGAATCAGTGGCCCTGAGCTTATTTTCCTGCAACTAGATGGTCCCATCTAGGGGTGATGGGAGACAGTGACACCTGAAGTGTGTTGCTTATGTCCAGTCTACTCCGTAAGATGCAGCTTAATTGTCACTTGCCACTCACTAATAGGGTTTTGACATGAGTCTGCAAGCAGTTGATTTATTATGGTCTCTGTGCAGTCAAACCTCTCTGCTAATGATAATCAATATTTGCAGCCGCTCCCCAGCACTAGCATCACTGCCTCAGCTCTACCTCAGATCATCAGGCATTAGATTCTCATAAGGAGCGTACAACCTAGATCCCTGGCATACGCAGTCCACAGTAGGGTTCACACTCCTATGAGAATCTAATGCCACCACTGATCTGCAGAGCTCAGGCGGTAATGCGAGTGATGGGGAGCGGCTGTAAATACAAATGAAGCTTCGCTCACTCACGTGCTGTTCACTTCCTGCTGTGTGGCCTGGTTCCTAACAGGCCACAGACTGGTAGTGGTCCATGGTCTGGGGACTGGGGACCCCTGGCATGAAGGATGAAGTGAGGTGGGTAAATGAACCAGTTGACATGTAAGATTTCTACATTTTACATGAAATAGTACTATATTAACTCTAAGTAGACTGTGGAACATTATGGATATTTAATGTAACCCTTAGAGCAGCTAAAAAGTATAATGCAAAGAGCTATAGCTAAAAAAGCAAACAGATAAATTAAAACAAAATTCTGAAAAATATTCAAATAATCAAAAAGAAGGAAAGAAGGAACAGAGGAACAAATATTAGAAGAGATAAACAGAAAACAAAAAAAATGGTAGATTGACTTTCAACCACATCAATAATTACATAAATATTAATGGGCTGAACACTCCAATAAAAAGACAAAGATTGTTAGAATGGATAAAAAAAGCAAAACTCAACTATATGCTGTTTATAAGAAATACACTGTAAATATACAGACACATTGTGAAAGTAAATGGATGGAAAACAGTGAGTATAAGAATGCTAGAATGGCTAAAATTATCAGATAAAATAGACTTCAAAACAAAGAGTAGTGTCAAAGACAAGGAGGCATAACGGGAACACACAACAATCATGATGTCTCCAGGGTGAGCTGCAGTTGCCTCCCCCCTCTCCAGGAGAATCTCCAAGATGAGCAGGTAGGTCTGACCCAGGCTCCTAGCAGATTACTGCTTCTGTCTTGGGTACTGGAGCATGTGAGATATTGTGTGTGCCTCTTAAGAGTGAAGTCTCTATTTCCCCCAGCCCTCTAGGACTCCCAAAAGTAAGCCCTTCTCGCCTTCAAAGCCAAATGCTCTGGGGTCTCATCTTCCCAGTACAGGACCCTTGGGCTGGGAAGCCTGATACAGGGCTTGGACTTCTCACTCCTTTGGAGAACCTCTGCAGTTGTAATTATTCTCATTTTTGTGGGTTATCCACCCACGGGTGTGGGACTTGACTATAGCATGACTCCACCCCTACTACCTTTCTTATTGTGGCTCCTTCTTTATATCTTTAGTTGTATTAGATCTTTTCTGATAGGTTCTGGTCTTTTTAATCAATGGTTCTGCAAATAGGTGTGACTTGGTTTGCTTTTAAGAGGAGATGAGCCCAGGTTTTTTTTTTTTTTTTTTAAGGAACATCTATCTATCTATCTACCTATCTATCTATTTATGGGTGTTGGGTCTTTGTTGCTGCCCACAGGCTTTCTCTAGTTGCGGCAAGTGGGGGCTACTCTGCAGTGCTTGGGCTTCTCATTGCGGTGGCTTCTCATTGCAGAGCATGGGCTCTAGGTGCGTGGGCTCAGTAGTTGTGGCATGTGGGCTCAGTAATTGTGGCTTGTGGGCGAGCACAGGCTCAGTAGTTGTGGCGCATGGGCTTAGTTGCTCCGTGGCATGTGGGATCTTCCTGGACCAGGGCTCCGAACCTGTGTCCCCTGTGTTGGCAGGTTCTTAACCACTGCACCACCAGGGAAGTCCCGAGCCCAGGGTTTTTCTACTCTGCCATCTTAGCTGATCTCCCATGGACCGTACTGTTTAATTTCCATATGTTTGAGAATTTTCAGTTTTCCTTCCATTAACTGATTTCTAGCATAATTTTACTATGGTAAAACAAGTATGCTTTGTGTGATTTCTATCTTTTTAAATTCATTAAGACTTGTTTTATGTTCTAATAGTGGTCTATGCTGGTGAATCTTCCATGCTCACTTTAGAAGAATGTTATTCTGCTGCTGTGTGTAGAGTCCTCTATATGTGTCTGTTAGATCTAGTCAGTGTATACTGTTGTTCAAGCCCTGTATTTCCCTATTCATCTTCTATGTAGATGTGTCATCCAGTATTGAAACAGGTGATGAAGTTTCCAACTATCATTGTACAGCTTTCTACTCCCTTCCATTCCATCACTGTTTGCTTCATATGTTTCGGATGTCTGTTATTTTGGGGCACAGATGTTTTAATTTTATTATGTCTTCCTGATGCACTGTCCCTTTAAGGATAATGTTGTTCTTTACCTCTTCTAAAACGTTTTTACTGATGCCTATTTTGTCTGATGTTAGTAAAGCCACCCTATCTTGCTTTTGCTTGGAATATATTTTTCCATCCTTTTATTTTCAACCTATTTATGTCTTTGAGTCTACAGTGAGCCCCTTCTAGACAACATACAGTTGGATCACATTTTTTTCCACTCTTTCAATCTCTGTACTTTAATTGATGGGATTAATCCATTTTCATTTAGTGTGATTACTGATAAAGAAGCTCTTAGTTCTGCCATTTTACTATTTATTTTCTACATCTATCATTTTGTCCCGTAATTCTTGCAATACTGCCTTCTTTTCCATATGATTTATTTTTTCTAATGTACCATTTTGATCCTTCTCTTTTCCTCTTTTATATTTATTTTAGTTATTTCATTAGTGATTACCCTAAGGATTACAATATCTAAATTTATAACAATCTAAGTTTAAATTATACCAACTTAACTTTAATAGCATACAAAACTTTACTTCTATATAGGTCTATCCTCTCCTTTATGTTATTATTGTCACAAAGTTATCTGTTTAAATACTGTGTGCCCATTAACAGAATTACAATTTTTGTTGCACTCATTGTTTTTAAAATCAGATGGGGAAAAAAGAAGAGTTACAAACCAAAAATATAATAATACTGGCTGTTATATTTACTTACATAGTTTTCTTTCCTTGTATTGTTTATTTCTTTGTACTGCTTTGAAATACAGTCCTTTCATTTCAGACTGAAGGATCCTTTTTAGTATTTCTTATAAGGCAGGTCAACTAGCAGTAAACTTCCTCAGCTTTTATCTGGGAATATCTTAATTTTCCATCATTTTTAAAGGATAGTATTGCCAGGTGTAGAATTCTTGATTGATTTTTTTTCTTTATATACTTCAAATGTGATCCTGCTACCTTTTGCCTTCCATGGTTTCTAATGAAAAAATCAGCTGTTAATCTTATTGAGGATCTCTTCTACAAAACCAGTTGCTTTTTGCTTGCTGCTTTCAAGATTCTGTCTTTGGTTTTTGACATTTTGAATGATGTGGATTTCTTTGGGTTGATTCTACTTGAATTTCATCGTGTTTCTTGGACATGTAGATTCCTGCAGTTAGTCTAAATTTTCTTCTCCTTCTAAGACTCCCATAATGCATACGCTTGATGGCATCCCACATGTCCCTTGGGTTCTGTTCTCTTTTTTTTTTCATCCTTTTTCCTCTCGTGATAATTTTAATTGTCCTATTTTAACATTCACCACTGATTCTTTCTTCTGCCTTCTCAAATCTGCTGTTGAGCCCATCTGGTGAATTTTTCTTTTCAGCTCCAAATTTTCTATTTGGTTCCTTTTAATTATTTCAATCTCTTTACTGATATTCTCTATCTGATAAGAAATCATTCTGATCTCCTTTACATCATTGTCTATCATTTCCTTTACCTCTCTAAGCTTATGTAAGACAGCTGATTTAAAGTCTTAGTCTAAATAGAAAGGCAGACATAGAGAATGGACGTGTGGGCACAGCGGGGGGAAGGGGAGGGTGGGATGAACTGGGAGATTAGATTTGACATAAATACACTACCATGTGTAAAACAGATAGCTAGTGGGAACCTGCTGTATAGCACAGGGAGCTCAGCTCAGTGCTCTGTGAAGACCTAGAAGTGGGATGGTGGGTGAGGGAGGTCCACAAGGGAGCGGATATATGTATACATATAGCTGATTCACTTCACTGTACAGGAGAAACTAATACAACATTGTAAAGCAATTATACTCCAATAAAAAAAAATAAAGTTTTAATCTAGTAAAGCCCAATGTCTGTGCTTCCCCAGGGATGCTATTTTTTTTTCCTTGTGAATGGGCCATACTTTCCTGTTTATTTGTATGCCTTTTAATTTTTGCTGGAAATAAGATATTTTGAATATAATAATGTGATAGCTCTGGAAATCAGATTCTTCCAGGTTTTACTGTTGATGCTTTTGAGGGTAGTCATCTATTTGTTTAGTGACATTCTCAAACTATTTTTGCAAAGCCTATATTCCTTGTCATGTGTGATCACTGAAATCTGTTTCATTATCTCAGCAATCAGCCAGATATTTTTAACATCCTGACAGACTGATGTGACAGATTTTTAAAAAAAATTCTAAAGCAACAAACAATTCTCTCAGTCTTTGTAGATTGCCTCTGAGCTAAGGCATGCTTTCACTACTTAGCCAGGCTACCTATGTACAATTCAGCCTCAGAATTCAATTCTTTTTTTTTTTTTTTTTGAGGTACGCGGGCCTCTTACTGTTGTGGCCTCTCCCGCCGCGGAGCACAGGCTCCGGACGTGCAGGCCCAGCGGCCATGGCTCACAGGCCCAGCCACTCCGTGGCACGTGGGATCCTCCCGGACCGGGGCATGAACCCGCGTCCCCTGCATCGGCAGGCAGACTCTCAACCACTGCGCCACCAGGGAAGCCCAGAATTCAATTCTTGCTGTGCAGAGCCCAAAGGTCCTCCAGAGTTTTAAGTCTGCGGTTCTCTCCGGTCTTTTATGAACATGCATCCTGTTGTGGGCATGTGTGTTGATTCCCTGGTATATGAGGTAGTCCTTCAAGAACTTTATTCCCCCCAAAATCTTCACCTTAGCCTTCTCTTTCTCAGGTCTTTACATCTGTCTGCTGCTTTCCCCACTCGCCATACCTTGCCTGAGAGACAGCTATGTATATTATGTCTTGAAGTGCTTTTGACATACACAAATCCTTTTGCCAAAGATGCTGTTCCAGCCTGAGGGAGGTGAAACAAAGCCAAGCTTCTGCAGTGGTCCCTCTGGAAACCACACGTCTGGTCAAAATTCATGACCAGTTTTTGAGAAAAAGATCCATTGTTGCCCTCTGGCACCAGCTAGCTGACACCAGAAATGCTGGCCACTGTCACACTGGGGAATGGGGGATGGCAGACAGGTAAACAAAAATGCAACAATGCTTTCTTACCAAAAGTTAGCAGTCTCTGTCTTCAGTAAGCACTCCCCTGATTATTACAAGTTTTAAAAATTAGATTCTAGAGTTTTTAAAAAGTTAATTTTGTCAGTTTTTGTTTGCTTAATGTTTGCTTCACTGAGGGACTGATTCTTGGAGCTCCCTACTCTGCTGTTTTCATGATGTCTCTCCCACTTCTATTTATAGACCCCAACGTGGCATTCATGAGAATATCGCACTGAGATCTCCTACTAAAGGGAGTGTAACTGACAGCCTCAGCTGTTCCATTTTGAAATGTGTCATTGTATTTTTGTGTTAAGGCTACACTTTCCACAAGCTGCTCCTAGGAAACAAATGAGGGCAGTAAGGGATACTAAGGCAGTCCTGTTCTTGACATCAGATTCTTCGAGTGGCAATATTGGCTTGAGGGCTCCAGAGAGCCAAACCAAACCTTCCTTTGAACTGTTCTGTGGTGTACTGGAGTGGGGGTGGAGGCTGTGGATGGGCAGTGTTTAGTAAGTAGACAGTGGCATAGGCCGATGACTACTAAGTTGTATTTATGCCCCAAGGAAGCATAATAAGAGACTGAGTGCTGTTTACAGTTAATGGCTAAGTGTGACAGCCAGAAAGCCACTCTGGTAGATTATAGAGGCCTTTATCTACTGCATTTGAATGGAAGGTACAATTGACAGGTGGAAGACCTAATTGTTAACAGTCACAGAGCTCTAGGGACATTTGGATGAATCATCAAGGAAGGTCTGCTTTGCTAAAGTCAAGGCCCTATTTAAGAACACTGAAGGTACTGATATCTAGGTTAGGTGCTGATATCTAGGTTAGGTACAGCTGCATGGATGCCCTTGAGGATGTTCTCAGTGCAGACCCACTGAATCTGAGATAGCACTTCCACTGTGCTAAAACATTCTATACAGACCTCTCCCCACAATGCAAAAGATACTCCTCCCCTCAGGAAATGCCTCTACTACTCTCCTGGTTGCCAGGCTGATAACGAGGGTTAAATCTCAGCACAATGTAGCTGAGAATATGCTGGACTTGATAAGCTAGGAGACCACACACTTAAAGAGTTCAAAGAATTAGCTAGCATGTGCCAGCAGAAACAGGGGAGTTGGAAATGGAAGACTGGATAAATAATTCACTAACATGGGTGGCACTTTTTCAGGATACTGAATTTAATATCCTGCCAAGGACCCCAAAGGATGGTATAAATTGCTGCTAGAATGGCTCTTAGTAGCCTGAAAAAAAAAAAAAGAAGGCCAATACTCAATGAAGTGGAAATGCCTGAGTGCTATGGCAAACTGTGCAAGAAGAAATTAAAATGGGTAGCAGATGAGGGAGAGGATGAATACTATGCAACTCTGAGATGAACTGCAGCAACAGTGGATGCAGTTTAACTCACTAACCTCCCATTTTGTCTCCAGTCAGTTTCCATGGAGTAGTTGCTGTGGAAAAATAGATCTATACAGACAAATGGTGGATAGTGGTATCACAAGAGTGCATTTCTCAGATGTCCAACTTCAGGAAAAAAAATAAGCCAATAGCTCCAGCTGCCATGATGTGAGATTCATCACTGCATCTACACTGAGGCTACATTCCCCACAGGCAGCTCCCAGCCAATAAATGATACAGCAGGGATTCCTGGGAGACATGGACCTGTCCTGTCACTGTCCTTTGCCCACAGTGTGAAATCTCACTCTATGCATGCACAGGTTAGTGTTCAGCCAAAGCCTCAAGGTGATCCTTGTGCAGATTTCTGGGGCTCTTTCTCTCCTGACTTTCCTGTTTGACTCCAAAGCTTGGGCTTTTCAAAAATTATTGCATGCTATCTACACAACTGACTAAACCTTAGTCTGTAAGTGCTATGCTAGAGCTGTAAATTAGGACTTGAGTGAGCATTCTAACTAGTACATCCTCCTCAATACTTTGGAGAGGCTATTCATAATTGCTTTTGATGATTACTGAGATGGCATATAGTAATTAGATTTCTGGTATTATAATATTTATTAAAGATACTATTTCTGAGAACTTCTTCGGCCAGCTATGATGAGTAAAGTATAAGAGACTGACTTTATTGTCATTAACATAATGGTAGAAGTTATTCACTGCTCTCACAGGGACATTGAGGATAATAGTATGTTGGGATATGACTACTGACATTATAATATATAAAAAATGCTTGGATTTCCCTGGTGGCGCAGTGGTTAAGAATCCGCCTGCCAATGCAGGCGACACGGGTTTGAGCCCTGGTCCGGGAAGATTCCACATGCCGTGGAGCAATTAAGCCCGTGCACCACAACGACTGAGCCTGAGTTCTGAAGCCCACGAGCCACAACTATTGAGCCCTTGTGCCACAACTACTGAAGCCCGCGCACCTAGAGCCCATGCTCCGCAACAAGAGACGCCACCACTATGAGAAGCCTGTGCACCGCAATGAAGAGTAGCTCCCGCTCACCACAACTAGAGAAAAGCCCGCGCGCAACAAAGACCCAACACAGCCTAAATAAATAAATAAATAAATAAATAAATAAATAAATAAATAAAAATTTTTAAAAAGCTAAGCTGAAAAATAATTCTGTGCTAGTAAATCAGTACAAAATAAATTAAAATACAAACCTCTAAATTAACGGTAGCAAGTATATGTTAAAAGTAAGGACATAAGTGAAACGATAAGGCCTGACAAAGGAGAGTTTCAGTACTACTGCTTAACCAAGGATATTCCCCTCAAGAGAACTGTTTGGTCAGGATTTCTGAGAACAAGTGTGTCAACATATTCTGGTTCTAAGGACATCAAGACTTCCCATAACATCTGAGTTGATGAAATACCAGTATCAGTAGTGGCCCCGTAAAACATGCTGGGAGAAGGAGATGTTTATAAAAAGTATTGAGAAATGTTTTTCAGAGTCATTTCATGGAAACTTAAACTGAGTTTGCCTCCAGTTTCTCTTATCTTCAATACCTGTATGTTGAGAATAGGAATGAAAACTTGTGATTAATAAATCCACGCATGTTAAATTTTGTCTGTGAAGTATGGATAGAAGTAACGATATAGCTCAAAGTTTCTGACTTATTCTAGAACCATGAGTTTGTCAGAAGTCCCTGGTACTTTATTAAAACTATAACTTACGGTTTTTGTATAGGATGTCAATTTAAAAAGTAAAATAATTTAGATCTCAGTTTAAATATATATATACTACTTTAAAGTCATAAAGCACTAAAATTTTATTTTCCTATAATAATTTTATTATTTTAGTATATTTGAAACCCAGCTAAAATTTCCATGTATTCAGTATTGTGTCAATGTAACCACTGGATTTGAGTATTTTCTACTACCCCATCTCTCTCTATATATATACAGATTATTTTCAAAGATAAACTATTTCTGGTACAAAATAAGATATGCAAAAAATTAAAGTTTCTTAGCATTTTTATTAATCAATAAATACTGAATGGTAGTTGGAAGCCCCTGGAAAGAAAACTGTAAGGTGGTTTCTTTCCTTTTATCCCCCATAAAAAAGTATACAAATCTGTATTAAAATGAAACAGTTGAAGTCATTTGTCTTAGGAATAAACAGCCTGATTTTCACCATTTGAAGGAAAAAAGTACATTTGGAATGAAGGGGGCTCATAAAAACTGATTGACTAGACCAACTGTGTACCCTGTGGTTGCTCACTCAGAATGGTACTCCTCTTTACTTAACAATAGCAGGATTTTTGACTTTTCTTTTGTTGGTGTGGTATTTCACATTGATTTGCATATGTTGAACCATCCTTGTGACCCTGGGATGAATCCAACTTGATCATGGCATATGATCTTTTTTATGTATTATTGGATTTGGTTTGCTAGTATTTTGTAGAGAACTTTTGCATCTATATTCATCAAAGACATTGGCCTATAATTTTCTTTTTTTGCAGTGTCTTCATCTGGTTTTGGTATCTGGGTGATGGTGGCTTCATAGAAGGCCTGTATCGCTATGAACTTCCCTCCTAGGACTGCTTTTGCTGAATCCCATAGATTTTGGATGCTTGTGTTTTCACTGTCATTTGTCTCAAGATATTTTTTAATTTTCTCTTTGATTTCATCATTGACCCATTGGGTTTTTTTAAGTAGCATGTTGTTTAGTCCCCATGTAATCGTTTGTTTTTTTTTTCTCATTCTTCTTCCTGTGGTTGATTTCTAGTTTCATGACATTGTAGTCAGAAAAGATACTTTAAAAAATTTCTATCCTCTTAAACTTTCTGAGGCTTGTTTTGTGTCCAAGGATGTAATGTGTCCTAGAGAATGGTCTACATGATCATCTCAATAGATGCAGAAAAAGCATTTGATAAAATCCAACATCCATTCATGATAAAACCTCTTACCAAAGTGGGCATAGAGGGAACATAACTTCACATAATAAAAGCTATTTATGATAAACTCACAGCCAGCATAATACTCAACGGTGAAAATCTGAAAGCCTTTCTGCTAAAATCTGGAACACGACAAGGATGCCCACTCTCACCACTTTATTCAAGATAGTATTGGAAGTCCTAGCAACAGCAATCAGACAAGGAAAAGAAACAAAAGGTGTCCAAATTGGAAGGGAAGAGGTAAAATTATCATTATATGCAGTTAACATGATACTACATATAGAAAACCCGAAAGACTCCACACAAAAACTACTAGAACTGATAAACGAATTCACCTTGGTAGCAGGATACAAGAATAACATACAGAAATATGTAGCATTTCTTTACACTAACAATGAAATATCAGAAAAGTAAAAACAATAAAAATCCCTTTCAAAATTGCATCAAAAAATACTTAGGAACAAACCTAACCAAGGGGGTAAAAGGCTTGTACACTATGGAGAACTATAAAACATTGATAAAGAAAATTGAAGCTGATTTAAAGAAATGAAAAGATACCCCATGCTCCTTGACTGGAAGAATTAATATTGTTAAAATGGCCACACTTCCCAAAGAAATCTAGAGATTTAATGCAATACCTATCAAAATACCCATGACATTTTTCACAGAATTAGAACAAATAATCCCAAAATTTATATGGAACAACAAAAGACCCAGAATTGCCAAAGCAATCCTGAGGTAAAAGGACAAAACAGGAGGCGTAACCCTCCCAGACTTCAGATAATACTACAGTAATCAAAACAGTGTGATATCAGCACAAAAGCAGACACCTGGATCAAGGGAACAGAATAGGGAGCCCAGAAATACATCCACACACCTAGGGTCAATTAATCTTTGACAAAGGAGGCAAGAATATACAATGGAGAAAAAAACAGTCTCTTCAGCAAGTCGTGTTAGGAAAGTTGGACAGCCACATGTAAATGAATGAGGTTAGAACATTCCCTCACACCATACACCAAAATAAACTCAAAATGGCTTAAAGATTTAAACAAGACATGACACCATAAAACTCCTAGAAGAGAACATAGGCAAAATGTTCTCTGATATAAATCATACCAATGTTTACTTAGGTCAGTCTCCCAAGGCAATAGAAATAAAAACAGAAATAAACAAATGGGACCTAATCAAACTTATAAGCTTTTGGCACAGAAAAGAAAACCATAAACAAAATGAAAAGACGACCTATGGACTGGTAGAAAATATTTGCAAATGATGCAACAGACAAGGCCTTAATTTCCAAAATATACAAACAGCGCATACAACTAATAACAACAACAGAAAAACAAACAACCCACTCAAAAAATTGCCAGAAGTGCTAAATAGACATTCCTCCAAAGAAGACATACAGATGGCCAACAGGCACATGAAAAGATCCTCAACATCACTAATTATTAGAGAAATGTAAATATAAGATACAATGAGGTATCACCTCACACCAGTCAGAATGGCCATTGTTAAAAAGTCTACAAAGGGAGTGGACTGGGTCTTTCTCACTGGTGTGCAGCCTCAATCAGGTGCCACCATGGATAGAAATTTCTCCCAGTCAAAGCCAAACCCCTGAGTCTGACACCAGATGGTGGAGTAGAAGGACTTGAGCTCACCTCCTCGCACATAATCATAACTAAATGCTGAACAACCATCGATAAAAAAGATTGGAACCTACCAAAAAAGATATTCTAAACCCAAAGACAAAGAAGAAGCCACAGTGAGAAGGTAGGAGGGGCACATTCGTGATAAAATCAAATGCTAGAGTAGCCAGGTGGGTGACCCACAAACTGGAAAGTAATCATATCACAAAGGTTCTCCCACAGGAGTGAGAGTTCTGAGCCCCACATCAGGCTCCCCAGCCTGGGTGTCTGGCATCGAGAGGAGGAGCCCCCAGAGCTATGTCTTTGAAGGCCAGTGGGGCTTGAATGCAGGAGCTCCACAAGACTGGGGAAAACAGAGGTTCCACTCTTGGAAAGTGTTTAGCAATACAATCTTACCTCAGGAAACAAGAAATATCTCAAACAAACAACATAACCTTACACCTAAAACAACTAGAGTAAGAAAACAACCTTATACCTAAAACAACTAGAGTAAGAAAAACAAGCAAAACCCAAACGTTGTAGAAGGAAAGAATTTATAAAGATCGGAGCAGAAATAAGTGAAATAGAGATGAAGAAGACAATAGAAAAGATCAATGAAACTAAAAGGTGGTTCTTTGAAAAGATAAACAAAATTGATAAAGCTTTAGCCAGACTCATCAGGAAAAAAAAAGGGAGAGGGCTCAAATCAATAAAATTACAAATTACAACTGACACCACAGAAATACAAAGGATCATGAGAGACTACTGTAAGCAACTATATGCCACTAAAATGGAAAACCTAGAAGAAATGGACAAATTGTTAGAAAAGTACAATCTCCCAAGACTGAACCGGGAAGAAACAGAAGATATGAACAGACCAGTCACAGTAATGAAATTGAAACTGTGATTTAAGAACTTTCAACAAACAAAAGCCCAGGACCAGATGGCTTCATAGGTGAATTATATCAAACATTTAAAGAAGAGTTAACCCCTATCCTTCTGAAACTCATCCAAAAAATTGCACAGGAAGCAATGCTCCCAAACTCACTCTATGATGCCACCATCAAACTCATTCTTTGAGGCCACCATCACCCTGATACCAAAACCAGAAAAAGATACCACAAAAAGAGAAAACTACAGGCCACTATCATTGATGAATATAGATGCAAAAATCCTCAACAAAATACTAGCAAACTTAATCCAGGAACACATTAAAAGGATCATACACCATGATCAAGTGGGATTTATCCCAGGAATGCAAGGATTCTTCAGTATCCACAAATCAATCAGTGTGATACACCATATTAACAAATTGAAGAATAAAAACAATACAATCATCTCAATAGATGCAGAAAAAGCTTTTGAAAAAATTCAACACTGATTTATGATTTAAAAAAAGAACTCTCCAGAAAATGGGCATAGAGGGAAACTTCCTCAACATAATAAAGGCCATGTATGACAAACCCACAGCTAGCATCATTCTCAATGGTAAAAAGCTGAAAGCATTTCCTTTAAAATCAGGAGCAAGACAAGGATGTCCACTCTTTCTACTTTTATTCAATATAGTTTTGGAAGTCCTAGCCATGGCTATCAAAGAAGAAAAAGAAATAAAAGGAATACAAATTGGGAAAAAAGAAGTAAAACTATCACTGTTTGCAGATGACATGATACCATACATAGAAAATCCTAAAGACACTACCAGAAAACTACTAGAGCTCATCCATGAATTTCGTAAAGTTGCAGGATACAAAATTAATACACAGAAATCTCGTGCATTCAATGAAAGATCAGAAAGAGAAATTAAGGAAGCAATTCCATTTACCATTGTATCAACAACAATAAAATACCTAGGAATAAACCTACCTGAGGAGGCAGAAGACCTGTACTCTGAAAACTACAAGATGCTGATCAAAGAAATTGAAGATGACACAGATGGACAGATACACCATGTTCTTGAATTGAAAGAATCAATATTGTCAAAATGACTATACTACCCAAGACAATCTACAGATTCAATGCAATCCCTATCAAATAACCAATAGCATTTTTCACAGAACTAGAACAAAAAACCTTAAAATTTGTATGGCTACACAAAAGACCCAAATAGCCAATGCAATCTTGAGAAAGAGAAACAGAGCTGGAGGAAACAGGCTCTCTGACATCAGCCTATACTACAAAGCTACAGTAATCAAAACAGTTTGGTCCTGGCACAAAAACAAAAATATAGATCAATGGAACAGGATAGGAAGCCCAGAAATAAACCCATGCACCTATGGCCAATTAATCTACAACAAAGGAGGCAAGGTTCTAGAATGGAGAAAAGACAGTCTCTTCAATAAGTGGTGCTGGGAAAACTGGACAGCTACATGTAAAAGAATGAAATTAGAACATTCTTTAACACCATACACAAAAATAAACTCAAAATGGACTAAAGACCTAAATTTAAGAACAGACACTGTAAAACTCTTAGAGGAAAACATAGGCAGAACACTCTCTGACATAAATTGCAGCAATATCTTTTTCAGTACACTTCCCAGAGTAATGAAAATAAAAACAAAAATAAACAAATGGGACCTAATTAATCTTAAAAGCTTTTGCATAGCAAAGGGAACCATAAACAAAACAAAAAGACAACCCAAAGAATGGGAGAAAGTATTTGCAAATGAAGCGACCAACACAGGATTAGTCTCCAAAATATACAAACAGCTCATGTAGCTCAATATCAAAAAAGCAAACAACTCAATCATAAAATGAGCAGAAGATCTAAATAGACATTTCTCCAAAGAAGACATACAGATGGCCTTTAAAAAGCACATGAAAAGATGCTCAACATGCTAATTATTAGAGAAATGCAATTCAAAACTACAATGAGGTGTCACCTCACACCAATCAGAATGGCCATCATCAAAAAGTCTATAAACAGGTAATGCTGGAGAGGATGCGAAAAAAAGGGATCCCTCCTACACTGTTGATGGGAATGTAAATTGGTACAACCAGGATGGAGAACAGTATGGAGGTTCCTTAAAAAACTAAATATAGAACTACCATATGATACAGCAATTCCACTCCTGGGCATATATCAAGAGAAAACCATAATTTGAAAAGATACATGAACTCCAATGTTCACTGCAGCACTATTTACAATAGCCAAGAGACATGGAAGGAACCCAAATGTCCATCAAAAGAGGAATGGATAAAGAAGATGTGGTACATATACACAATGGAATATTACTCAGCCATAAAGAAGAATGAAATGCCATTTGCAGCAACATGGATGGACCTAGAGATTATCATACTAAGTAAGGAAAGTCAGACAGAGAAAGACAAATATCATATGATATCACTTACATGTGGAATCTTAAAAAAATGATACAAATGAACTTATTTACTAAACAGAAACAGACTCACAGACTTAGTAAATAAACTTATGGCTACCAAAGGTAAAATGGGGGGGGGGATAAAACAGGAGTTTGGGATTAATGTATATACACTGCTAAATATAAAACAGATAATCAACAAGGACCTACTGGACAGCACAGAGAATTCTACTCAATATTCTGTAATAACCTATATTGGAAAAGAATCTGAAAAAGAATGGATATATGTATACGTATAACTGAATCATTTTGCTGTACACCTGAAAGTAACACGACATGGTAAATCAACTATACTCCAATATGACATAAAAATTAAATTTAAAAAGTCTACAAATAATAAATGCCAGGGGCTTCTCTGGTGGCGCAGTGGTTGAGAGTCCGCCTGCCGATGCAGGGGACACGGGTTCGTGCCCCGGTCCGGGAAGATCCCACATGCCACGGAGCAGCTGGGCCCGTGAGCCATGGCCGCTGAGCCTGCGCGTCCGGAGCCTGTGCTCCGCAACGGGAGAGGCCACAGCAGTGAGAGGCCCGCATACCGCAAAAAAAAAAAAGAAAAAGAAAAAATAAAATAAATGCCAGACAGGGTGTGAATGGGAAACCCTCCTACACTGTTGGTGGAAATGTAAATTGGTGCAGCCACTATGGAGAACAGTGTGGAGGTTCCTCAAAAAAACTAAAATAGAGCTACCAGATGATCCTCTAATCCCACTCCTGGGCAAATACCCAGACAAAACTTTAATTCAAAAAGCTACATACACCCCGATGTTCACAGTGGCACTTTTTATAATAGCTAAGAAATGGAAGCAAACTAAATGTCCATCGACAGATGAATGGATAAAGAAGATGTGGTACATATATACAGTGGAATATTACTCAACCATAAGAAAGAATGAAATAATGCCATTTGCAGCAACATGGATGAACCTAGGGATTATCATACTAAGTGAAGCAGACAGGAAAAGAAAAATATCATATGATATCATTTATATGTAGAATCTAAAATATGATTCAAATGAACTTGTTTACACAACAGAAACAGACTCACAGACGTAGAAAACAAACTTATGGTTATCAAAGGGGAAAGGGGGTGGGGGAGGTGTAAATTAGGACTTTGGGATTAGCAGATACAAACTACTATATATAAAGTAGATAAACAGCAAGGTCCTATTGTATAGCACAGGGAATTATATTCAATATATTGTAATGAACTATAATGGAAAAGAATATGAAAAAGTGTATACACACACACATATGTATATATATATAAAACTGAATCACTTTGCTGTACACCAGAAACTAATACAACATTGTAAATCAACTTATACGTCAATTAAAAAAAAATAACAATACCAGAGTCACTCGGTTAAAGTTGTAGGCTCTCCCAGATCACACTGAGAAAACAGACTAGATCCCAGCCATTATTTTCCAAAAGGCCCAAACTGGGGAGTTTATGGGGTAAAGAATTTCCTCCCCGTAACACTGTGTACTTCACTTTTGCACATGCTCCTTCTCTAACAGCTGTAGCTGAGCCAGCCCGTCATCAGTTTCTGGTAGGTGTGGGTTTAAGGCTTACACTGTGAGTAGATGAGTGTGCTACTCTGCATCTCCTCTGGGGGTCTAAGCCTCTTTTTCTGCAGAGCATAGTATAAAGTATTTTGAAGAGGAGGGGCTGTAGTGGAATAGGTAAAGCTCTGCCTGCCTGCTCCATTTGGGCTCTGAATTGGATTCTTGCTTTTTGGATTTACGTAAGGCTTTGGAAGTCTCCTGGCAATTCACAGGCATTTCTGAGGCACAATAAGGCAAGTTATAAGCTTCTATCATACTCTTTTTACCTACAAAAACTCAAATGGTCATTTTGTATACTTCAGACCTTTCCTTCCTCCTCTGCTTTCTAGCCCAAAATTTGGTTACACAATAAAATACTGTTTTGAAACAGTGAAAAATGATAAATATCTTTATCTATTTAGTTAAAGAGATGTTGGAACAGTGTTAAATATAGCCCAAAAGTTGGTTATACAATAAAATACTGTTCTGAAACAATGAAAAATGCTAAATATCTTTATCTACTTAATTTAAAGAGATGTTGGAACAGTGTTAAATATTTAACACTTTCCTGTCCTTCCCATTTCTTATCTTAAATATAATCTCCTCTCCCAACCAATGTTATGAAATTATGGGATAAGTTAATATGCGGCAATAAATGTGCTTCAGAAATTAATAAGAAGGGGGCTTCACTGGTGGCGCAGTGGTTGAGAGTCCGCCTGCCGATGCAGGGGACACGGGTTCGTGCCCTGTTCTGGGAAGATCCCACATGCCGCGGAGCGGCTAGGCCCGTGAGCCATGGCCGCTGAGCCTGTGCGTCCAGAGCCTGTGCTCCGCAATGGGAGAGGCCACAACAGTGAGAGGTCTGCATACCGCAAAAAAAAAAAAAAAAAAAAAAAGAAATTAATAAGGGACTTCTCTGGTGGTCCAGTAGTAAAGAATCCACCTTCCAATGCAGGGGATGCGGGTTCGATCCCTGGTCAGGGAAACTAAGATCCCACATGCTGCAGGGCAACTAAGCCCATGCGCCACAACTATTGAGCTCATGCGCCTCAAAGAGAGAGCCCGCGTGCTGCAAACTACAGAGCCCACGCGCTCTGGAGCCCGCGTGCCACAACTAGAGAGAAGCCCGAGTACTGCAATGAAGAGACTGCACGCCGCGAGGAAAGATCCTGCATGCCTCAACAAAGATCCCACATGCCGCAACTAAGACCCAACGCAGCAAAAAAATAAAGCAAGAAGAAATTAATAAGAAGCCATTTTCAATGTTTAGTGCTGATACCTTTTAAGAATACGATAACCTGAGAGTAGACAGCATACAAACTAAGCAGATGTTTAACTTATCATGAGATGAATAAATTTAGGGATCATATAAAGTTATACTCGAAAATACAGCAACTAAAAGCTTGAACACCATTCAGTGTTCTGACTTAATGTGAGTTACTAGCAAGGAGGAGAGGAGCACGGAAGCAGTGTCTCCTACAGCAGAAAGCACATGATGTCTGCTATGTCCTGAATGCCTGTGTCCCCTGCAAACTTCTATGTTGAAAACCTAATTATGGTATCAGGACCATTAGGCGGGCCCTTTGGATGGTGATTAGGTCATGAGAGCAGAGTCCTCATGAATGGAATTAATGCCCTAATAAAAGAGGCCTAAGAGAGATCCTCCACCTCTTCCACCATGTGAGGACACAGTGGGAAGGTGCTGGCTATGAACCAGGAAGAGGGCCCTCACGAGAACATGACCATTCTAGTGCCTCGATCTTGAACTTCTAGAACTACGAGAAATTTCTGTTATTTATAAGCCACCCAGTCTGTGGTATTTTGTTACAGAAGCCTAAATGGACTAAGACAATCTGTGTGCCAGACCCTTTTACTTACCTCTAATAAGACCAGGGACACACATACAGGGATGACATTCTCCAGCTTGAGGGCACTAGCTCTGTACCTTGGAAGCCTGTGTTCATTTCTTACAAATAAGGTGAATCTGACGTGAATTTACTGACTCCTGCTATGTCCTAGTTGGTATATAATGATAGTTATACTAATGAAAAACTGCACGAGCTCTTTTTAATAAAAATTTGCAGAATACTTTTTAAAAATCATGGTTGTTTTTGCATTCATTTACTATTTCAGTCCTGCTCCTATTTTCCATGGTTTTGAAAATTAGCAATCACAATTTTTATTTGTAGAATACCTTACAGATATAAAAGTGTTTTCTAATAATTGCTTTATTGGATACTATACTCCCAAGAGACAGGAGAAGCAGGTGATTTGATTTTCCATTTTACAGATAAAGAACTGGTCACCTATTAACTCTTTGACAGAACTGGGATGACTCCAATCCTCTTTCAACTCCACCAATTAGATGCTTAGATACATTTCACAGGAAGTCAAACTCTTCTCTATTTTGCAGGTTACAATGCATTTTAAAAATCCCCCAATCTTCTATATGGTCTAAGTCAGCCTTCACTTTCCATTAGTCCTGGAGACACTTTCTGGCCCCTGAGAAAAGCCCTTCTTCCTAGGGTGTACTTAGTTTTGATATATTTCATCTTTCTCCTTGGAGCCATTATATACCTTACTTATTCTCTCTCTTCATTCTTCCTATTATCTCTATCTGAATCTCTTCCTTACTGCCCCTATTTTCTCTATATACTGTCTCCCTCCCTCCCATTTTCTCTCCTCTCTCCCTCCCCTCCATTTTTTCTCCTCTCTCCCTCTATGTTCATATCTCAATACTATCACCCCAATGTTTGGATCTTAGCATAATCCAACCACATCATTCTGGAACATATATCTGCATTTAAGCATCCAAAATGTCATCAAATGGGGTTTTTTTTGAATTTTAATTTTTTTTAATACAGCAGGTTCTTATTAGTTATCTATTTTATACATATTGGTGCATATATGTCAATCCAAATCTCCCAGTTCAACCCACCAACACCCCCCCCACCCCCACTTTCCCCCCTTGGTGTCCATACGTTTGTTCTCTACATCTGTGTCTATTTCTGCCTTGTAAAACAGTTCTTCTGTACCATTTATCTAGATTCCACATATATGCGTTAATATATGATATTTGTTTTTCTCTTTCTGAATTACTTCACTCTGTATGACAGTCTCTAGCTCTATCCACATCTCTACAAATGACCCAATTTCGTTCCTTTTTATGGCTGAGTAATATTCCATTGTATATACGTACCACATCTTCTTTATCCATTCATCTGTCGATGGGCATTTAGGTTGCTTCGATGACCTGGTGATTGTAAATAGTGCAGCAATGACCATTGGGGTGCATGTGTCTTTTGAATTATGGTTTTCTCAGGGTATATACCCAGTAGTGGGATTGCTAAGTCATACGGTAATTCTATTTTTAGTTTTTTAAGGAACTTCCATAATGTTTTCCATAGTGGCTATATCAATTAACATTCCCACCAACAGTGCAAGAGGGTTCCCTTTTCTCCACACCCTCTCCAGGTTTGTTGTCTGTAGATTTTCTGATGATGCCCATTCTAACCAGTGTGAGGTGATACCACACTGTAGTTTTGATTTGCATTTCTCTAATAATTAGTGATGCTGAGCAGCTTTGCATGTGCCTCTTGGCCATCCGTATCTCTTCTTTGGAGAAATGTCTGTTTAGGTCTTCAGCCCACTTTTTTTTTTTTTTTTTTTTTTTTTTTTCCCGGTACGCGGGCCTCTCACTGTTGTGGCCTCTCCCGTTGCGGAGCACAGGCTCCAGACGTGCAGGCTCAGCGGCCATGGCTCACGGGCCTAGCTGCTCTGTGGCATGTGGGATCTTCCCGGACCGGGGCACGAACCCGTGTCCCCTGCATCGGCAGGCAGACTCTCAACCACTGCGCCACCAGGGAAGCCCTTCAGCCTATTTTTTAATTGTGTTGTTTGCTTTTTAATATTGAGCTACATGAGCTGCTTATATCTTTTCGAAATTAAACCTTTCTCTGTTGATTCATTTGCAAATATTGTCGCCCATTCTGAGGGTTGTCTTTCTGTCTTATTTACAGTTTCCTTTTCTGTGCAAAAGCCTTTAAGTTTCATTAGGTCCCATTTGTTTATTTTTGTTTTTATTTCCATTAATCTAGGAGGTGGGTCAAAAAAGATCTTGCTGTGATTTATGTTAAAACGTGTCCTTCCATGGGGGCTCCCCTGGTGGTGCAGTGGTTGAGAGTCCGCCTGCCGATGCAGGGGACAAGGGTTCGTGCCCCAGTCCGGGAAGATCCCACATGCCGCAGAGCGGCTGGGCCCGTGAGCCATGGCCACTGAGCCTGCGTGTCCGGAGCCTGTGCTCCGCAATGGGAGAGGCCACAACAGTGAGAGGCCCGCGTACAGCAAAAAAAAAAAAAAAAAAAAAAGTGTCCTTCCTATGTTTTCCTCTAAGAGTTTTATAGTGTCCAGTCTTACATTTACATCTTTAATCCATTTTGAGTTTATTTCTGCGTATGGTGTTAGGGAGTGCTCTAATTTCATTCTTTTACATGTAGCTGTCCAGTTTTCCCAGCACCGCTTATTGAAGAGACTGTCTTTTCTCCACTGAATATCCTTTCCTCCTTTATCATAGATTAGTTGACCATAGGTGCGTGGGTTCATCTCTGGGTGTTCTATCCTATTCCATTGATCTATATTTCTGTTTTTGTGCCAGTACCATAGTGTCTTGATTACTATAGCTTTGTAGTATAGTCTGAAGTCAGGGAGTCTGATTCCTCCAGCTCCGTATTTTTCCCTCAAGATTGCTATGGCTCTTCAGGGTCTTTTGTGTCTCCATACAAATCTTAAGACTTCTTTGTTCTAGTTCTGTAAAAAATGCTGTTGGTAATTTAATAGTGATTGCAATGAATCTGTAGATTGCTTTGGACAGTATAGTCATTTTCATAATGTTGATTCTTCCAATCCAAAAACATGGTATATCTCTCCATCTGTTTGTGTCATCTTTGATTTGTTTCATCAGTGTTTTATAGTTTTCTAAGTACAGGTCTTTTACCTCCTTAGGTAGGTTTATTCCTACGTGTTTTATTCTTTTTGTTGCAATGGTGAATGGGATTGTTTCCTTAATTTCTCTTTCTGACCTTTTGTTGTTAGTGTATAGGAATGCAAGAGATTTCTGTGCATTAATTTTGTATCCTACAGCATTATCAAATTCATTGATTAGCTCTAGTAGTTTTCTGGTGGCATCTTTAGGATTATCTAGGTACAGTATCATTTCATCTGCAAACAGTGACAGTTTTACTTCTTCTTTTCCATTCTGTATTCCTTTTATTTCTTTTCTTCTGTGACTGCCATGGCTAGGACTTCCAAAACTATGTTGAATAATAGTGGTGAGAGCAGACATCCTCGTCTTGCTCTAGATCTTAGAGGAAATGCTTTCAGTTTTTCACCGTTAAGAATGATGTTGGCTGTGGGGTTGTTGTATATGGCCTTTTTTATGTTGAAGTAGGTTCCCTCTATGCTCACTTTCTGGAGAATTTTTGTCATAAATGGGTGTTGAATTTTGTCAAAAGCTTTTTCTGCATGTATTGAGATGATCATATGGTATTTATTCTTTGGTTTGTTAACATGATGTACCATATTGATTGATTTGCATATATTGAAGAAGCCTTGCATCCCTGGGATAAATCCCACTTGATCATGGTGTATGATCCTTTTAATGTGCTGTTGGATTCTGTTTGCTAGTATTTTGTTGAGGATTTTTACATCTATATTCATCAGTGATATTGGTCTGTAATTTTCTTTTTTTGGAGTTTCTTTGTCTGGTTTTTGTATCAGGGTGATGGTGGCCTAACAGAAGGAGTTTTGGAGTGTTCCTTCCTCTGCAATTTTTTGGAAGAGTTTGAGAAGGATGAGTGTTAGCTCTTCTCTAAATGTTTGATAGAATTCACCTGTGAAGCCATCTGGTCCTGGATTTTGTTTTGTTGGAAGATTTTTAATCGCAGTTTTAATTTCATTACTTGCGACTCGTCTGTTCATATTTTCTATTTCTTCCTGGTTCAGTCTTGGAAGGTTATGCCTTTCTATGAATTTGTCCTTTCATTCTAGGTTGTCCGTATTATTACCAGAGTTGCTGTAGTAGTCTCTTATGATCCTTTGTATTTCTGCGCTGTCTACTGTAACTTCTCCTTTTTCATTTCAAATTTTTTTTTTTTTTGAAGTATGCGGGCCTCTCACTGTAGTGGCCTCTCCCGTTGCAGAGCACAGGCTCCGGACGTGCAGGCTCAGCAGCCATGGCTCACGGGCCCAGCCGCTCCGCAGCACGTGGGATCTTCCCGGACTGGGGCATGAACCCGTGTCCCCTGCATCGGCAGGTGGACTCTCAACCACTGTGCCGCCAGGGAAGCCCTCATTTCTAATTTTATGGATTTGAGTCTTCTCTGTCTTTTTCTTGATGAGTCTGGCTAAAGGTTTGTCAGTTTTGTTTATCTTCTCAAAGAACCAGCTTTTAGTTTTATTGATCTTTGCTACTGTGTTCTTTGTTTCTATTTCATTTATTTCTGCTCTGATCTTTATGATTTCTTTCCTTCTGCTAAATTTCAGTTTTGTTTGTTCTTCTTTCTCTAGTTCCTTTAGGTGTAAGGTTAGATTGTTTATTTGAGATTTTTCTTGTTTCTTGAGTTAGGATTGTATTGCTATAAACTTCCCTCTTAGAACTGCTTTTGATGCATCCCATAGGTTTTGGATCATCATGTTTTCTTTGTCATTGTCTCTAGGTATTTTTTGATTTCTTCTTTGATTTCTTCAGTGATCTCTTGGTTATTTAGTAATGTATTGTTTAGCCTCCATGTGTTTGTGTTTTTTATGTTTTTTTCCCTGTAATTTATTTCTAATCTCATAGCATTGTGGTCAAAAAGATGCTTGACATGACTTCAATTTTCTTAAATTTACTGAGGCTTGATTTGTGACCCAAGATGTGATCTATCCTGGAGAATGTTCTGGGTGCACTTGAGAAGAAAGTGTAATCTGCTGTTTTTGGATGGAATGTCCTATAAGTATCAATGAAATCTATCTGGTCTATTATGTCACTTACAGCTTGTGTTTCCTTAGTAATTTTCTGATTGGATGATTTGTCCATTGGTGTAAGTGAGGTGTTAAAAGTCCCCCACTATTATTGTGTTACTCTCAATTTTCTCTTTTATAGCTGTTAGCATATGCTCTTGTGTTGGATGCATATATATTTGTAATTGTTATATCTTCTTCTTGGATTGATCCCTTGATCATTATGTAATGTCCTTCCTTGTCCCTTGTAACATTATTTTAAAGTCTATTTTGTCTGATATGAGCATTGCTACTCCGGCTTTCTTTCAATTTCTATTTGCATGGAATATCTTTTTCCATCCCCTCACTTTCAATCTGTATGTGTCCCTAGGTCTGAAGTGGGTCTCTTGTAGACAGCATATATATGGGTCTTGTTTTGTATCCATTCAGTGAGCCTGTGTCTTTTGGTTGGAGCATTTAATCCATTCATGTTTAAGATAATTATTGAAATGTATGTTCCTATTACCATTTTCTTAAGTGTTTTGGGTTTGTTTTTGTAGGTCCTTTTCTTCTCTTGTGTTTCCCACTTAGAGAAGTTCCTTTAGCATTTGTTGTAGAGCTGGTTTGATGGTGCTGAATTCTCTTAGCTTTTGCTTGTCTGTAAAGCTGTTGATTTCTCTGTCGAATCTGAAAGAGATCCTTGCCGGGTAGAGTAATCTTGGTTGTAGGTTCTTCCCTTTCATCACTTTAAATATATCATGCCACTCCCTTCTGGTTTGTAGAGTTTCTGCTGAGAAATCAGATGTTAACCTTATGGGGATTCCTTTGTATGTTATTTGTTGTTTTTCCTTTGTTGCTTTTATTAATTTTTCTTTGTCTTTAATTTTTGTCAATTTGATTACTGTATGTCTCAGCATGTTTCTCCTTGGGTTTTTACTGCCTGGGACTCTCTGCGCTTCCTGAACTTGGGTGGCTATTTCCTTTCCCATGATAGGGAAGCTTTCGACTATAATCTCTTCAAATATTTTCTCGGGTCTTTTCTCTCTCTTCTCCTTCTGGGACCCCTATAATGCGAAGTGTTCGTGAGTTTAATGCTGTCCCAGAAGTCTCTTAGGCTGTCTTCATTTAGTTTCATTCGTTTTTCTTTATTCTGTTCTGCAGCAGTGAATTCCACCTTATTGTTTTCCAGGTCACTTATCTGTTCTTTTGCCTCAGTTATTCTGCTATTGATTCCTTCTAGTGTATTTTTTATTTCAGTTATTGCTTCTTCATCTCTGTTTGTCTGTTCTTTAATTCTTCTAGGTGTTTGTTCTTTAATTCTTCTAGGTTTTTGTTAACATTTCTTGCATCTTCTAGATCTTTGCCTCCATTCTTTTTCTGAGGTCCTGGATCATCTTCAGTATCATTATTCTGAGTTCTTTTTCTGGAAGGTTGCCTATCTCCACTTCATTTAGTTGGTTTTCTGGGGTTTTATCTTGTTCCTTCATCTGATATAGCCCTCTGCCTTTTCATTTTGTCTTTCTTTCTGGGAATGTGGTTTTCATTCCACAGGCTGCAAGGATTGTAGTTCTTCTTGCTTCTGTTGTCTGCTCTCTGGTGGATGAGGTTATCTATAAGAGGCTTATGCAAGTTTCCTGATGTGAGGGACTGGTGGTGTGTAGAGCTGGGTGTTGCTCTAGTGGGCAGAGGTCAGTAAAACTTTAATCCGCTTGTCTGCTGATGGGTGGGGCTGAGTCCCCCACTCCTGTTTGATGTCTGGCCTGCAGTGACCCAGCACTGGAGGCTACAGGCTCTTTGGTGGGGCTAATGGCGGACTCCAGGGGGCCTCATGCCAAGGAGTACTTCCCAGAACTTCTGCTGCCAGTGTCCTTGTCCCCGCAGTGAGCCACAGCCACCCCCTACCTCTTCAGAAGACCCTCCAACACTAGCGGGTAGGTCTGGTTCAGTCTCCTATGGGGTCACTGCCCCTTGCCCCTGGGTCCTGATGTGCATACTACTTTGTGTGTACCCTCCAAGAGTGGAGTCTCTGTTTCCCCCAATCCTGTCGAAGTCCTGCAATCAAACCCCGCTAGCCTTCAAAGTCTGATTCTCTGGGAATTCCTCCTCCCGTTGCCGGACCCCCAGGTTGGGAACCCTGACGTGGGGCTCAGAACCCTCACTCCAGTGGGTGGACTCCTGTGGTATAACTGTTCTCCAGTTTGTGAGTCACCCACCCATCATCAGTTGTGGGATTTGATTTTATTGTGATTGCGCCCCTCCTACCATCTCATTGTGGCTTCTACTTTGTCTTTGGATGTGGGTTATCTATTTTGGTGAGTTACAGTGTCTTCCTGTCAATGATTGCTCAGAAGTTAGTTGTGATTCCAGTGCTCTCGCAAGAGGGAGTGAGCGCACATCCTTCTACTCCACCATCTTGAACCAATCTCCCATGAAATGGTCTTGCACTATTTCTCTGATGCTTACAGAATATAAACTTTCATTCCCAAAGCATATCTATAAACTTATGAAAAGTATATTTTCAAACAATCTAATTAGAAAATAGACAAAGGACATCAACAGATATTTCACCAGAGGATATATAGATGGGAAATAAACATATGAAAAAATCCTCAACATCATTAGCCATCAGGAAAATACAAATAAAAACCACAATGAAACATCATTACACATATAAAATAAAAAATTTTGACAATGTTGGCAAGGGTGATGAGAAACTGGATTTTTTTTTTTTTTTTTTTTGCGATACTCTCACCGTCATGGCCTCTCCCGCTGCAGAGCACAGGCTCCGGATGCACAGGCTCAGCGGCCATGGCCCATGGGCCCAGCCGCTCCGCAGCATGTGGGATCTTCCCGGACCAGGGCACAAACCCGTGTCCCCTGCATCGGTAGGTGGACTCTCAACCACTATGCCACCAGGGAAGCCCGAAACTGGATTTTTGACACATTTCTAGTAGGAATGCAAAATGACGTAGCCACTCTAAGAACAGTATGGGGCTTCCCTGGTGGCGCAGTTGTTGGGGGTCCGCCTGCCGGTGTGGGGGGTATGGGTTTGAGCCCTGGTCTGGGAGGATCCAGCGTACTGTGGGGCAACTGGGCCTGTGCGTCACAGCTGCTCAGCCTGTGCTCTGGAGCCCATGAGCTGCGGCTGCTGGGCCCGTGTGCCGTGACTGCTGAGGCCCGCACGCCTGGAGTCCATGCTCCACAGCGGGAGAGGCCACCGCGGTGGGGGGCCTGTGCACCTCGGCGAGGAGTGGCCCCCTCTCATGGCAGCTGGAGGGGGCCTGCGTGCAGCAACAAAAAACTCAACACAGCCAGAAATGAATGAATAAAATAAATAATTTAAAAAAATAAAAAATAGGAACAGTATGGCAGCTTCCTATAGAAGTAAACACACAGAACCTAGCATATGACTTAGCAAGCACTCCTAGGCATTTATCACAAAGAAGTGAAAATTCACATCTACACAAAAACTGTATATGAATGTTCATAGAAGCTTTATTTGTAATAGCCCCAACTTGAAATAACCAAAATGCCCCTGATAGGTAAATTCCATGATTTTAAAATTGTACCTTACAGAATAACATTTCTTAGGAGAGTCAGATTGGTAGCTTTATATAGATCTGTTAAAAAGTAGTATCTATTTAAACATTTCCAAAAAAAATTTTCCCCAAATAATGCAAAACAAACCGAACTTCAGCTTTTCATTAGACTAAAGGCCAAATAATACAAGTCTGTGTCTTAGTGACTGGTTGTTGAAGAAATTTAAGCACTTGATATCATATGGTTAGATGACATTAGTGAACATTTTTCTATCCAACAAAAGCCAATCAAGGACAGTAATTTTACTCCCTTGCCTAAACCCTTATTGATGTTTTAAATTTTCTAAATTCTTTCCATATTTTCAACATGAAAACTTCTTAAATTCCATAATACCTACTGCCAAACATACAGATTTAGGATATCTTTTATTCTTTTAATTATGAACTTAATACACAAATATCTTCTCCTTTTCAAAACTCAAGCAATGCAGATAAAGCAGAATCACCCCAGAACCCCCTCAGAATCACCTCAAAGTCCCAAGCCAAGGTATAAGCAGAGGTAAACACTTTTATTATTATGGATTATGTCTTTTCATACCTTTTAGTGTTCCTGTCTATACATATTAAATCTCAAAATAAATGGTTTAAAAACACAGTTTTTATAGGGGTTTCCCTTAGACATCTATATCCAGTTAGTAACCTCCAATGTTTTTTCCTCTCAAGGAAACCTTTATGTTTTACTAACATCTTACTATTTAGCTGCTTCTCAACTGTCTGCATTTATCTCTGTATACAGACACAGTGAAGCATTCTCAGCAAAGTGCTTCAGGCTGAAAACAGATGTTAATTAAAAATGCTGATAACAACCCATGGCACCTGTTGTTTCGCACATCTTTTGCTCAAGCCCAAGTCTGCCAAATCCCATTCTTTATTTTTGTAATTCTCTTCAGCCTTTCTTCCATTCCAGCTGTAGGTCTTTCACTGTAGTGATCATTTAAACTTAACAGGAAAGCCATGTTTTACTCAGCCAACCTATCAGGATGACTACACACACAGCTCAGAGAACCCACTGTCACAGCTTGGATTAAGAATGAACTACATTCTAATGATAAATGTCAATTGTATAGATGTGATATTAACAATTTTAACTCTGGGAACAGGAACTTGGTAAATCAATTAAAAGTATGTCCCTCTTCCTTGCAGATCTCAGGAGAGTGCTTTCATGGTAGGACAAGACGGAAGAAAGGAAGGGGATATATGTAGCACTGAGAAAGACCAGATCAGAATTCACAGTGACCTTAATTACATGTAGTCAGAAAAGTTTAAAATTCTTAAGTAACTACAGGCAAGTCACTGAAAAAGAAATGAACTATATTAAAGTGATAAGATGGGGAAGGAGAATATGTCAGATTTACATAGTGGCTCATATAAAGTAATAAGACTAAAAAATATAATACATGGCTAAAATAGCTAAGTGAGATAATACATGTATAAACTGGAGTATCCTGAAACTGATCATGACCATTGACCCTAAATTATACTAAGCATGGGATTACAGCCTCAGCAGACACAACGTGAGAGAGCTTTGAGCTCTATTCTGCACTCCTAGCATAGTGGATGGCACAAAGTAAATAAACATTTGTTGACTGAATGAAAAGTTTTTTCAAAAACTAAAGAAATATTTGGAGCAGATTCTGCCTACATTGTTCTTAAAGGTGAAAGATGAATGTGCTCCCCTAACACTGGAACAAGAAAAGGATGTCCAGTCTAACCACTCTTTTTCAACAAAGTGCCAGAAGTTCTAGCTAGCACAATAAGAGAAGAAATGGAAATGAAAGGAAATTTGCAAAAAAGCTCCTAAAATCAGTAATTGAATTCATCAAGGACACAGGATCAATTAGTATACAAATATCAATTGTATTTCTAGACGATAACAATGAACATGTAGACACTGAAATTAAAAATTCAATACCATTTACAATTAGTCAAAAAAGATACTTAGACATAAATCTAAGGAAAACTTGTATGGGATTTGTATGCTGAAAACTATAAAATGCTGGTGAAAAAATCAAATATCTAAATAAATGGAGAGACATACCATGTATGGATTGGAAATTCAATACAGTAAGGGTGTCAATTATGCCCAAGTTGACATAAACAAGTTGAGCACAATTCTTATCAAAATCAAAGCAAGATATCTTTTAGATTTAGACAAGATCTTTCTAAAATTTATATGGAAAGATAAAGGAATGAGAATAGCAGAAAAAAAAATGAGAAGACTCAGTCTACCTGATTTCAAGACTCATATAGCTGCAGTAATCGAACTGTGTGGTATTGACAAAAGGACTGATACAAAGATCAATGGAGTAAAATAGAGAAACCAGATATAAACCCACATGAATATGCCCAAGTGACTTTTGACAAAGGTACAAAAGCAATGCAGTGGAGGAAGGATAACCTTTTCAACAAATGGTGCAGGAACAACTGGATATCAGAGGAAAAAAAGAACCTAAACCCAAATCTCTCACTTATGCAAAAATTTATTCAAAATGGATTATGGTCTTATGAATGTAAAATAAACTATAAAATTTTTAAAAGAAAAATATAAGAGAAAGTCTTTGGTATATAAAGCCAGTCAAAGACTTAGACTTGACACCTAAAGCAGAATTAATAAAAGGAAAATTGAGCTACTGGATGTCATCACAATCATTTTCCCTCTGCCAAACACCCTGTTAAGAGGATAGAGGGCTTCCCTGGTGGTGCACTGGTTGAGAGTCCGCTTGCGGAGGCAGGGGACACGGGTTCGTGCCCCGGTCTGGGAAGATCCCACATGCCGTGGAGCGGCTGGGCCCGTGAGCCATGGCCGCTGAGCCTGCGCATCCGGAGCCTGTGCTCCGCAATGCGAGAGGCCACAGCAGTGAGAGGCCTGCGTACCGCTAAAAAAAAAAAAAAAAAAGAGGATAGAAAGACAAGTTACAGATGAAGAAAATATTTGCAAACTACCTATCTGACAAAGGCTAAGTATTAAAATACAGAACTCTCAAAACTTAACAATGAAAAAAAAAAAGGTTAGAAAATGGTGAAAGGTATTAAGAGACATTTTATCAGAGGATCTGCTAATGTCAAATAATTGTATGAAAAATATTTTCATAATCCATTAGGGTAATGGAAATTAAAGCCACAATGAGATATCACTACACATCTCTCAGAATGGCTAAAATACAAAACAGTGGCAACACCAAATGCTGACAGGAGTGTGGAGAAAGTGAATCATTCATTTAGTGCATGTTGAAACATAAAATATAGCCACTCTGAAAAACAGTTTGGCTTGTCTAAAAAAACTAAACCTATAACTACCATGTAACCCAGCAACTGCACTCCTGGGCATTTATCTCAGAGAAATGAAGACACGTTCAAATAAAAACCTGTACATGAATGTTTATAGCAGTATTATTCATAATAGCCCAAAACTAGACACAACACAGATCTCCTTCAATCTTCAAAGGATGAATGGTAAAACAAACTGTGGTAGAACCATACCATGGAATACTATGCAGTAATAAAAAGAAATGGATACATGCAAGAATCTGGCTATTACATAACAAGATTATAATTATGAATATTAAATATGTCAGGTAAACATTGTTGTAAATGTTATTTGAATCTACACTGAACTATTTATGTGTGCCACTATTCAGGACTTACACTGATATACCATAACTGTTCACTTAGAAGTTGGAAAACTGAAAACCTTAACTAGGAAAAGGTTACCTTAGGAACAGAGATTTTATTTTTCTACTCAAAGGAGCCTGAGAAACATAGGATCATAAAATCTCAGGGTTGAAAAGAACCTTAAAAGTATGAGGAAATCAGGTTAGGATCAAGATGGCAGAATAGGGGGCCTCCCTGGTGGCGCAGTGGTTGAGAGTCCGCCTGCCGATGCAGGGGATACGGGTTCGTGCCCCTGTCTGGGAGGATCCCATATGCCGCGGAGCGGCTGGGCCCGTGAGCCATGGCCGCTGAGCCTGTGCATCCGGAGCCTGTGCTCCGCAACGGGAGAGGCCACGGCAGTGAGAGGCCCGCGTACCGCAAAAAAAAAAAAAAAAAAGGCAGAATAGGAGGATGTGGAACCCACCTACCCCGCTGAATGCATCAAAAATACATCCACATGCGGAACAACTTTCATTGAAAACTAACTAAAAACTGGCAAAGAGTCTCCTCTACAACGAAATCTGTAAAAAAGATACACATGGAATTGGGTAAGAAGGGAAAAGAAGCAATCAGGTTGGGACCTGACCCTCACAGGGAACTCAAAGGAAAAGAGAGATTACACAGGTGGACACATAGCCCAGGGAGTGAGCAGTTTGAGCCACATATTGGGCATCCCAGCCCTGATGTCCAACACAGGGAAGAAAGCCCCCTTGGCTGGTTGGAGTGCCAGTGGTACTAATAAGGAGGGCTGCGGCAAGCCTGGACTCCACTTGTGAAGAGCATGTGTGTTGTCTGTATCCTGAAGCAGGACAGAGAGGGCAGACTAAAAAGTGCTCAAGTCACTGCCCAGTTTTACACAACCATCCTAGTGCACACCCTAGCCTGAGCCAAGTGAATGCTCTAGCCCTGCTAACTTCACATCACAGCTCTACACTGAAGTGAGGCTGCCAGGACTAAGGAGAGAGCATGACTGTGAGATGCAGAGGCAACTCAGACCCTAAGCAGCATCTGAGTAGGGCAGGGCAGCAATCACTGGCCCTTACAGAGGCAGCACATCAGTAGTAGTAGTACCCATCTCTTACTGAGGACTGACTACCACAGCCTGCGCACCAACACACAACACCAACACACACCAAGTACCTCCAGGTATTACAGAAAAACCCAAACAAACTTTTTGGCCAACACAATAATAAAGTGGCAATAAATACATACCTATCAATAATTACTTTAAATGTCAATGGACTAAATGCTCCAATCAAAAGACAAGGGCGACTGATCGGATTTAAAAAAACCCCAAGACCCATCTATATGCTGCTTACAAGAGACTCACGTTAGAGCTAATGACACACATAGACAAAGTGAGAGGATGGGAAAAGATATTTCATGCACATGAAAAAAAGAAGAAAGAGGTGTAGAAATACTTATATCAGACAAAATAGACTTTAAAACAAAGTCTGTAACAAAAGACAAAATAGGGCATTATATAATGATAAAGGGATCAATATAAGAACAGTATATGGTACTCAACATATATGCACCCAATACAGGAGCACATAGATATATACAGCAAATATTAGTACACATAAAGGGAGAAATTGACAATAATACAATAATAGTAGGGGATTTTACCACCCCACCTACATCAAAGGACAGATCACCCAGAGAGATAATTAATAAGGCAAAAGTGGTCTTAAATGACATTTTAGACCAGTTGAACTTAATAGATATTTACAAGACATTCCATCCAAAATCAGCGGAGTACACATTCTTTTCAAGTGCACATGGAACGTTCTCCACAATAGATCACATGCTAGGCCAAAAAATAAGTCTCAATAAATTTAAGACAGAAATTTTATCATGTATTTTTTCTGACAACAAAGGTATTAAACTAGAACTCAGTTACAGAAAGAAAAATGGGAAAAGCACAAACACATGGAGACTAAACATCATGCTACTAAAAAGCCAATAGGTCAATGAAGAAATGAAACAGGAAATCAGAAAATACAAGACAAATGAAAATGGAAATACAACTTTCCAAAATCTATGGGGTGCAGCAAAGGAGTTCTAAGACGCAAGTTTATAGTGATACCGGCCCACCTCAAGAAACAAGAAAAATCTCAAACCAACAACCTAACCTACTATCTAAAAGAATTAGAAAAAGAAGAACAAATGAAGCCAAAAGTCAGCAGAAGGAAGGAAATAATAAAGATCAGAGAGGAAATAAATAAAATGGAGGGGAAAAAAAAACAATGGAAAAGATCAATGAAACGAAGAGGTGTTTTTTTGAAAAGATAAACAAAATTGATAAACCATTAGCCAGGCTCATCAAGAAGAAAAGAGATAAAACCCAAATAAACAAAATAAGAAATCAAGGAGGAGAAATAATAACCAACACAACAGAGATACAAAAAAAACATAAGAGAATATAATGAACAGCTACATGCCAACAAACTGGACAACTTAGAAAAAATGGACAAATTTCTGGAAACATACAACCTGCCAAGCCTGAATCAGGAAGAAACAAACAATCTGAAAGAAACAAAACGATAACTAGTAGAGAAAGTGAATTTGTAATTAAAATTAAAACTTCCATCAAACAAAAATCCAAGACAAGGCAACTTCACAGGGGAATTCTACTGAACATGTAAAGAAGAGGTAATACCTATCCTTCTCAAACTATTCCAAAAAACTGAAGAGGAGCAAACAGTCCCAAATCCATTCTACAAGGCCAGCATTACCCTGATCCCTAAACCAGACAAAGACACAGCAAAAAAAGAAAATTACAGGCCAATATCGCTGATGAAGATAGATGCAAAAATTCTCAACAAAATATCAACAAACTGAATCCAACAATATATAAAAAGGATCACACACCATGATCAAGTAGGATTTATTCCAGATATGCAAGGATGGTTCAATATTCAGAAATCAATGTGATTGATACTACATTAACAAAAGGAAGAATAAAAATCAAATGATTATCTCAATAGATGATGTGGAAAAAGCATTTGATAAAATTCAACATTCATATATGATAAAAACTCTTATCAACACTGAGGGAACAAATCTCAACAAAGGCAGTATATGATATACCCACAGCTAACATCATACTCTGTGATGAAAAGGTGAGAGCCTTTCCTCTAACATCAGGACAGGGGATGCCCGCTCTCACCACTTCTATTTAACATAGGATTGGAAGTCCTAGCCACAGCAATCAGAGAAGAAAAAAGAAAAAGAAAAGGCATTCAGATTTGGAAGGGAAGAAGTAAAACTCACTATTTGCAGTTGACATGAAACTATATATAGAAAACCCTAAAGTCTCCACCTGACAACTAGTAGAGCCAAACAATGAATTTGGTAAAGTTGTTGGATACAAAATTAATATAGAGAAATGTGTTGCATTCCTGTACACTAACAGTGAACTATCAGAAAGAAAAATTAAGAAAACAATCCTATTTACCATTGCATGAAAAAGAATAAAATATCTAGGAATAAATCTACTTAAGGAGGTAAAAGACCTGTACTTTTACTGTAAGACATTGATGAAAGAAACTGAACTGAATACATACAGATGGCTAACAAGCACATGAAAAGATGCTCAATGTCACTAATCATTAGAGAAATGAAAATCAAAACCACAATGATATATAACCTCACACCTGTCAGAATGGCTATCATCGAAAGTAACAAGTTGGCAAGGATGTGGAGGAAAGGTAACCCTAGTATACTTTTGGTGGGAATGTAAATTGTTGCTGCCACTATGGAAAACAGTATGGAGGTTCCTCAAAAAACTAAAAAGAGAACTACCATATGATCCAGTGATTCCACTCCCCGGTATATATCTGGAAAACAACCCCAAATACTAATTTGAAGAGATACATGTACCCCAATGTTCAAAGCGGCATTATTTACAATAGCCAAGATATGGAAGCAACCCAACTGTCTGTCAACAGATGAGTGGATAAAGATGTGATACACACACACATACACACACACACACACACACACACACACAATGGAATATTACTCAGCCATAAAAAAGAATGAAATTCTGTAATTTGCAACAATGTGATGGACCTAGAGAGTGTATGCTTAGTGAAAGAAGTCAGACAGAGAAAGGCAAATACTGTATGTTATCACTTATATATAGAATCTAAAAAATAAAAGAAATGAATATATATAACAAAACAGAAACAGACTCACAGATCTAGAAAATAAACTAATAGTTACCAGTGGGGAAAGGGAAGGTGGGAGGGGCAAAATAGGTGCATGGGATTAAGAGATACAAACTGCTATATACAAAATAGATAAGCAAAAGAATATATTATACAGCATGGGGAAATATAGCCATTATTTTGTAATATCTTTAAAATGGAGTATAACCTATAAAAATGTTGAATCATAACACTGTACACATGAAATTAACATAAACTGCAAATCAACTATACAGCAATAAAAGAAATTAATTTTAAACAAGTACAAAAAAATAAAACTACAAGGAAACCTCATTTAGTCTCATTTCCTCCCTCAAACCTAGGATAACTCTCCTATGAGTTGGACAATTTTGAATTTTGTTTGATTTTAAATGGAGGCATTTCCTTCTAAAACATGCGTTCTCAATGAGACCAATATCACCTTCGAGGGCAAAAATGTATTTCTTAGGGATTAAAAAATCTTAGGTATTACAACAGTTTGTGGGCCTCCAAAGTTTAACTCTACCTAAGAAATCTTATTACTTAGACTTTAACTTATCTTTTTAGGAAGAAATTAAATTTATTTAGTTAAAATGTATTTTTTCTCCTTGAGGTGGCAGTAATGAGGAAAGGTTGGGAAATACTGTTGTAAAAGTTCATTTAGGCCACCTTCATCTTATTAAACCTCTACAACACCATAATCAATAATAGCATTTATGGTTCCTTATTATGTGCCAGAATGTACCACATGCTCCTTTTATAGGGATTATTATATTAACTCTAATAACATCCCAGTGTGGCAGGTACCATGGTCATCCTTATTTATTGATACAAATCACGAAACTGAAGCTAAGGAATAGTAAGTGCCCATATTCAAAATTCTCAGTTGCTTTCCTCTATACTGCACTGTCTCTCCATACCAGTACACATCTCCTCTTTTATCAAATACCTCTAGAAAAGGAACTCCTTACCTCTTGAGGTGATTCAGTTTCTAGTATAATGGTGAAGGGCATGGACTTTGAGGTCAGATGGACTCAAGTTAGGATTCTGGTCTGCCATATATCATATATAATTGTTATACAAATTACTTAATCACTGTGAATATCCTCAGCTATAAAATAAGAATAATATATGCTTACATACTATGATGTGAGGATTAAATGTGACATTTATAAAGCCCCTAGCTTTAACCGTCACACATTAAATAGTAACCTTTCACAAAATACAAATAGTCTATGTGTGTGCGCGCGTGTGTGTGTGTATAGGAGAATGTATGCAATAACCATTAGTAAAAAAAGATATTAATATTAAAGCAGGTTGGAGAGAGAGGGTATATGAGAAATCTCTACACTTTCCTCTCGATTGTTCCATGAACTTAATTGCTCTAAACAATAAAGTTTATTATTTAAAAATTATAAATAAGAAGAAAGAATTTACTACAACAAAAATTAAAGCAGCAAGGTGCCAAATTTCACCTATTTAATTTTCAATGCTTTAAGATATTGATTATTTCAACTGTGGATATGATGACTAATTTGACAAAATGGTGACAGGAACATTTGACAAAAATATATCAAGAATCTTATAAATGTGAATAACTCTGACTTGGAAATTTCACTTATAGGAATTCATTCTCAGGAAATAATCAGATAAACGCACAAAAGTGTGTGTATATGTGTGTGTGAGAATATATGTGACTATGACAGCTATTACAGCATTGCTTATAGTAGCAAAAATTTGGAAATAGTCCATGTCCATAGATAGGAGGATGGCTGAATAAATTATAGTGGTACATCTCTATAATGCATGATGTGGATCTATGTTTACTGACATGAAAAGAAGGCAATGATATTATATTGTGAAAGAAAATCATGTATTACTTACACAATCAGAAAGTTTATTTTGGAAAAAATGTAGCTTACTGTTCTAAACTATAATGACAATGTACAGTCCTGTGGATAAGGAAGAGTTGAATTCATGGGGGGCTTTAGGTTTAAACAACATTTATTTATAAAACCTATGAACTAAAAGACAAATACGTATCCTCTCAGAGCAACAACTACATGTGATCAGTCTGTTCACCAAACATTTCACCAAAGTAATGTCTTTTTTCCAGCCATTTCAACACTGCTGAGGCCCACATGCTAGCTTTCTAAGGAAAGCTAGTATTTGTTACCTCCCTAAAATTTAGATAGATGCTCCTTAGTTCTCCAGGTACTGACAAAACCCAAGCACCTCTTTCTATAAAATGTTATGAGACAGTTAATAAGAATCAGAATCTACAGCAAGCTGAATATTTTATTATTTGAACATGGTTATCAGTGGGGAAGGAAAGGGAAGTGGGGGGACTTAAAAAAGTAGGAAGTGAATGGTACTTATCCTGTCTACTCTAGAAGATGACAGATGGGGGCGAATACTTACTATAATTAGAAATAAGGTTATAACATCTGTTCATAGTTTTTTGAGTTAAGTTTAAATATACAATAAAAGAGAAAAGAATTATTAACATTATGTTTACACTTTATCAAACACAAAGGAAACATTTCACATAAAAGTAGACATATTCTGAAACTTATTTATTGAGGTTTTTTTTTTTTTTTTCCTTTTTTGTGGTACGCGGGCCTCTCACTGTTGTGGCCTCTCCCGTTGCGGAGCACAGGCTCCGGACACGCAGTCTCAGCGACCATGGCTCACGGGCCCAGCCGCTCCACGGCACGTGGGATCCTCCCGGACCGGGGCACGAACCCGTGTCCCCTGCATCGGCAGGCGGACTCTCAACCACTGCGCCACCAGGGAAGCCCTGAGGTTCATTTTTTATACTCTATCATGGTCTTTCCTTGAGCTGTGAGATCTGCAGATGTAAACAATCTGCCTAATAAATTGTTGACTGTATCTTCTCTGCATGTCTCTTTTCAGACCTCAACAGGTTAGAATCTCTAACAAAGCCGAATTTCTCCTAGACTTAAGTCTTCATGAGTGTCAACAGCCAAGAATCATCATCACTCTCTTAATAACCACAAGTTGCATACCATGTATGTCCTTCACTATCTGAGAAGACATCTTTGATTTTTGCCACGTTGGTAAAAGCTGTCCTCACGCCACAGCTTTTTTAAAAGTAGCTGTAACTTTGTTACATGGTCCATGTTACATGTCCATATTCGTCTCTAGTACATACCAATTGCAGCTAGGTGCCATTTATTTAATACAGTGAATGTGAATAAATCCTAGTGTCTTTTAATCCCTTTCATCTGCCAAACTAAAGAGAGTAAGACTTCCTGACGAGAAGCATGAGGAGGCCATCATTTGGGGCCAGTCTGGGGTTTGAGGTCAACAACTGTCTTTATCAGAAGTGTCAGGCCTGCAGACACAGTTCACTCACTTATAAATGTGGCCTTTTACCCCGGCCCAGTAAATTACTCATTGAATAAGAGTAACAGAGAAGACAGTGGGAAGTTACATCCAAGAGAAAATGAGAATGACAAGCAGTTCTGAATAGACAACTCAACTAGAATTTAGGCAGAAAACAAATTTTGTACATCACAAATGAAAACAGTAATGACTAGAGTGAAAAAAGTCTTAAGATTCATCCATTCAATATGATGCCTAATAAGCAGACTATCCCTATTCTTAACTCCACCTCTATTAACGAATCTAGTCTATTTCTCTCACACTGGACAAAAGAGAGTTCTTAAGGCCATTACAGTAATTCCAATGGAACAGAATGGTTATTATGGTGGCTTTTCAAATAATCATGATTTTCCTTTTAACAATGCAGTTTTTACCCATTTTGATTTTTAGACATAAAAATCTGAGAGAGAATGTGAGCAATATAAGTAAAATCTAAGGACTTATTTCACTGGTGTAGTCATATATAGGGAAGTGATGCTGAAATGGAAAGCCATACTGCCAAATGCAACACAGTTTGGATGCTCAGGGCCACATCCCTGGCTCATACCCCTGATTAACTACAAAAGGGGAACCTTGAGGAAGAAGAGCCAAGTGTGTCAAATTTGTTCATGAAACACCCTTCAAGTTATTTGCACCTATCCTCAGCAAATTTTGTTTGGTTTACCAATTTACTGATTAGTATCACAACTTTTTAAAAAATCATCATTATGGTAGAAGGCCCCTCACCCCCTGGTGGGAATCTCAACTGCCCCTATACCCAACCAGCCCTAACTGGGCCCACATGAAAACAAGCTCCTTCGTCTATAAAAGCACATTTATCTAGTTGCTTTCAGTTAAAGGCCTTAAGGTTTTGTCCTCATTCCCTTCTGCTTATTTTCCTTTTTTGATCTTTGATCCTTTTCCTAAACAAAGGTCTGTTCATATATGTGTGAGTCACTTTCTAGAGTTAAACAATCTTTAAATCTAAGTACCATATCAAAGAAAGTAAAAGTCTCTTAAAAGGCCATCATAGTGAATCAACTCTTAGGATTTTTTTCTTTAAAATTCCATGTACTCAATGATTACAACTATGTAAATAAATATGCATTTGAAAAGAAATGAAAAACAATGAAGAAAAAGTTGTGTGAGTATAGTAATGGATCCTCATTTGTTAAAAACATCTTGGGACTGTGGCTTACTTTGTGGGAAAAATGTTAATTACTAATTTAATTTCATTAATGGTTACAGAGCTATTCAGATCTTCTATTTCTTTTTCACTCAGTTTCGGTTATTTTTATTTTTCTAAGAAATTCTCCATTTCACCTAATTTTTCAAGTTTGTTGTAATTAAGTTGTTCATAGTGTTCCCTTTATTTTAATTTTTTAAAATCTCTGACATGTCTATCATTAGGTCCCTTTTAGTATATCCCTAATATTGTTCATTATTTTCTATTTTACCAATCTTGTCAAAGAACAAATGTTTAGCTTTATTAATCCTCTTTTATAATTTTTTGTTACATTAATTTCTGAGCATATATTATTTCCTTCCTTCTACTTTCTTTAGGTTTATTTTGCTAATATTTTTTGAATTTCTTAAATTGTATGGTGCTTTTAAAAAAATTGAAGTATAATTGCTATCATGATTTGATATCTCTATACATTACAAAATGATCACTGCAATAAGTTTAGTTACAATCTGTCACCATATAAAGTTATTATAATATTATTGACTATATTCCTCATGCTGTATATTTCATCCCTGTGACTCATTTATTTTGTAAGTGGAAGTCTGTACCTCTTACTCTCCCTCACCTATTTTACTCATCCCCCCAACTCATCTCCCCTAGCCACCATGTTTGTTCTCTGAATCGATGAGTCTGTTTCTGTTTTGTTATTTGTTCATTTGTTTTGTTTTTATATTCCACATATAAGTGAAATCATATTTGTCTTTTTCTGTCTGACTTATTTCACTTACCATAATACCCTCTAGGTCCATCCATGTTGTTTCAAATGGCAAGATTTCATTTGTTTTTATGACTGAGTAATAGTCCATTGTATTAATATAGACCACATCTTTTTTACCCATTCATCTGTCAGTGGACACTTAGTTTGCTTCCATATCTTGGCTATTATAAATAATGTTTTAAATCACATGGTTCTTTAATTTTGAACCTTTCTTCTTTTCCAATACAAACATTTAAAGCTACATATTTCCCTTATAACTCTGCCTCAGAACTTACCTCTGAATTTCTCATTCAAACTCAACATGTTCAAAACCAATCTCTTGACCTTTTCCCACTACCTATTCTTTCTGCAGTCTTACCGGTCTTGTCAATGGCAACTCCATTTTTCCAGTTGCTGAGATCCAAACACTTAAAGTCATCCTTACCTTCTCTTTCTGTCATATGCTTCATCCAGTCTGTGAGCAAATGCTATTAGCCAAACCTTCAATATGTCCAAAATCCAAGTACTCTATCCTCATCCCTCTTGCTACCAATCTGCTCTAAATGGTCACCATTTCTCACTCAATTATTGCAATAGCCTCCCAAATGGTCTCCTTGCTCTTGGCCTTCAAAGGTCTATTCTCAACATAGCATCTGAGTGATTCATTCACTAGTTGGTCCAAATCATCTACTGACTTGCCCTATTATTCAAGAGAAAAATCCCAGTTCCTTACAACAGCCAACAAAAGTCCTATATTACCGAGCCACCTGCTAGACCTCTGACCCAAGCTCTTATTATTCTGCCTCTCATTCACTGTTCCAGCCAAAGTGCTGGGATTTAACTCATGTTTCACCTTCTTAGGGAGGCCTCACCTGTCCCTGCTTTGTTCTTCTTCATGGTATGTATCATTACTTAACATTCTATATATTTTACCTACTTATTCACATAATGTTTCCTTCACTAACTGTAAACTTTATGATGCCATGGATTTTTGTGTGTGTGTCTGTTTTGTTCATTGCTATATTCTAGCTCTAACAATAGTGCCTGTTCATATTCTCTATTTCCTTAATTATACTTTGTTCACTTAATCTATCAAGGGAATTAAAATTTCTAACTATGAAAGTGGATTTGTCAATTTTTATTTTATGTGTACTCAAGCTATATTATACACATTTAGAATTGTTATATCTTACTGGTAAATTACTGGTAAATTGATTTTTCTCTTGATATTGATCTCTAGTAATCTGTACTACTGATTTTGCTTTAAAGACTATTTATATAACATTATTAGGTCTCTTTTGGTATTGACTTAGTATAATTTTTTCCCATTCTCTAGCTTTTAAACTTTCTATGTGTTAGGTGTCTCTTGTAAAAACGTAGAAAAAACTGTTTCAACAATCTCTGCGGGGCCTCCCTGGTGGCGCAGTGGTTGAGAGTCCGCCTGCCGATGCAGGGGATACGGGTTCGTGCCCCGGTCTGGGAGGATCCCATATGCCGCGGAGCGGCTGGGCCCGTGAGCCATGGCCGCTGGGCCTGCGCATCCGGAGCCTGTGCTCCGCAACGGGAGAGGCCACAACAGTGAGAGGCCCGCATACCGCAAAAAGAAAAAAAAAAAAAAAAAAAAAAAAAAACAATCTCTGCGAATGAAAATTTTAACCACTTAAATTGACAATGATTATTGATTTTTAAAATTCATTTCTACTACCTCATTGTGTTTTCTGTTTTTCATCTTTTTTTCTGTTTCTTCCCCCTGTATGCTGCTCCCTCCCCCAATTCTTGCCTTCTTTGGGGTTGAATTTTTTTTTCCTTATCCAACATTTTCACTCTATTTGTTTGACAAGTATACACTCTATTTCTATTCTTTCAGTGATTACCCTAGAAATTCTACCATGTATCTTTAACTGAATAAAATCTGGTATTAATAAGTATCTCTACCTTCCTCTTGAAAAGTCAAGGACCTTAGAATGCTTTAACTTCTTCACTTCTCTTCTGATTTATATGTTATCACTGTCCAGGATTTTATCTTAATTTAACCACCTGAATTAGACATTAGTGGTTATGTTTTACATGATCCATTTTTGTTTAAGTTCCCAAAAGTTTAACATTATTTTTGTCCACCATTCCTTCTTGCATCTCATACCTTCCTTCCTTTTAGTTCTCTCAAGGAAGATCTTGCCCTTCAAGGGTCCTAGATTGATGTGGGGATCTCTGATCCAGTCTCCCACTCTGCTTGAGCCCTAGGCTTTGTCTCCAACTCTCTGAGTACGCAGCCTTTATAAATCAAGCACCTCACTGCCAGGTGCCAGCAGATGCCCTCAAGGCAAACTTTGACTTTGCTTATTCTTGTGGAATCAAGCATCCTTGTCATTTCAACCCGAGTGTTTCCCTTAGTTTCCTGCCAGCTCTACCATGCTTTAAACAAATATTTTAAATATATTATCCATTAAATAGATGATCTGACCAGGAAGTTTTTCTCTGTAGATCATTCTGTCTTATTCTCTAAATATTCGTAGATAGGGGCTTCCCTGGTGGCGCAGTGGTTGAGAGTCCGCCTGCCGATGCAGGGGACATGGGTTCGTGCCCTGGTCCGGGAAAATCCCACATGCCGCGGAGCGGCTGGGCTCGTGAGCCATGGCTGATGGGCCTGCGGGTCCGACCACAAAAAAAAAAAAAAAAAATTCGTAGATAGCAGTCTTAGTATTTTTGTTTTTTGAATTGGTTTCATATAATTGTTTTATTTACTGTGCATGCTCCATTAGTAAAAAGTAATATTTAAAAACCCATTTAAAAGCCAAAGTGGTTCACAATTTCTTTTTGCCTAACATATATATTTTTCATAAGCCAAGAGCCATTTCTAAAAGACTACCTATTTTTTCTGAATTCTAAGTGTAAATATTGACTTCAACATAATGCATATTATCCTCCAACATATTATACAAATTTTCAAACATCCAGGAAAGTTAAAATAATATATATATTTTTACCACCTAGATTCTATCATCATTTTACAACATTGTTTTATCACATATCTATTCATGTCCCTTTCTATCCATCAGTTCATCTTACTTTTTTGTTGCAGTGCCAAGGAAAATGCAGACATCAGTACATTTCCCCACAAATATTTTATAAACATGATATTTTTATTTCTAGGCAATAAAGCTCCCTGTCCCAAGATTTTGCTTACTATTTTATAAGCATTTTAAAAATATGACTCTCTGTGCCATAATCACATAATACCATTTGAGTCAGAAGACAACAGTCTTATAGTTAAGAGGGGAAATAAACAAGTAAAATTAACTATTAATCCTTTATAACATATTTCCATGTTAGTAAAATAAGCTTCGTATGTGGCATATTCACTGAAATGTTTGCCCTTTTATTTCATCAATATTTAGGAGTTCCTCTTATAGTTTCTATTTATTTATAATGAAAAGCTCTTACTTGTTAATACTTCCCTATTTTTTTAACATCTTTATTGGAGTATAATTGCTTTACAATGGTGTGTTAGTTTCTGCTGTATAACAAAGTGAATCAGCTATACGTATACATATATCCCCATATCCCCTCCCTCTTGCGTCTCCCTCCCACCCTCCCTAACCCACCCCTCTAGGTGGACACAAAGCACCGAGCTGATCTCTCTGTGCTATGCGGCTGCTTCCCACTAGCTGTCTATTTTACATTTGGTAGTGTATATACGTCAATGCCACTCTCTCACTTTGTCCCAGCTTACCCTTCCCCCTCCCTGTGTCCTCAAGTCCATTCTCTACGTCTGCATCTTTATTCCTGTCCTGCCCCTAGGTTCTTCAGAACCATTTTTTTTTAGATTCCATATATATGTGTTAGCATACGGTATTTGTTTTTCTTTTTCTGACTTACTTCACTCTGTATGACACACTCTAGATCCATCCACCTCTCTACAAATAACTCCATTTCTTTTTATGGCTGAGTAATATTCCATTAATACTTCCCTATTCAGTAGTTCTGGAGGACTATTCAATTTTATGGAGGCAGAGAGGTGAACAATCACCTTCTGAACTTAGTTTAGGCAAACCTGCATCTTCCTTCTATGATATTGTGATTTACAATAAGAAATATATATATTAGATCTTTGTACTGTTTGTGACAAAGGAGATCCCTGGAACTTCCTAAGTGATAAGGAGCCAAAAAGGTGAAAGGAAAGTCTCTTGTAATTCATAACAATCCCATTTCAACCATACCTAAGTTTAGGTTAATGAGGTGACTTTCTGAAAGCCTCTACAGATGGGGGCTGGTTGTCAGGGAAACCAACCACATGATTAGAGGGTTAGAACTTCAGTCTCACTCCTGGCCTTCTGCGGAGGAGGGAGGAAAGGAGAGCCGGAGGTTGAATTAATCACCAATGGCCAGTAATTTAATCAATCATGCCTATGTAATGGAGCCTCCATAAATACTCAAAAGGAGGAGATTCAGAGAGCTTCTGGATTGTATATGGAGGTGCTGGGAAGGTGGTGCACTTGGAGATGGCACAGAGGCTTCAAGTCCTTTCCCACATAACTTGCCCTATGCATCTCTTCATCTGGCTGTTTATTTGTATCCTTTAAAATATCAGCAATAGGGGCTTCCCTGGTGGCACAGTGGTTAAGAATCCACCTGCCAATGCACGGGACAGGGGTTCGAGCCCTGGTCTGGCAAGATCCCACATGCCGCAGAGCAACGAAGCCAGTGTGCCACAACTACTGAGCCCGTGTGCCACAACTACTGAGCCTGCGTTCTAGAGCCCGCAAGCCACGACTACGAGCCCACATGCCACAACCACTGAGCCTGTGCTCTAGAGCCCGTGAGCCACAACTACTGAAGCCCGTGAGCCACAACTACTGAAGCCCGTGCGCCTAGAGCCCCTGCTCCACAACAAGATACCACAATGAGAAGCCCATGCACCACAATGAAGAGTAGCCCCACCAGGGAAGCCCCACCATATACTTTTTGATATTAAAATCAATATAATATTTTATTCTTTTTCTAATCTGGACTCAAGCAATCTGAGTCCTCAGCTTAACCAGTGGGTGATCTTAGGTATATCCCTACTCTGCATGGTGCTTCTTTTTTTTTTTTTTTTTTTTTTTTTTTCTGCGGTACGCGGGCCTCTCACTGCTGTGGCCTTTCCCGTTGCGGAGCACAGGCTCCGGACGCGCAGGCTCAGCGGCCATGGCTCACGGGCCCAGCTGCTCCGCGGCATGTGGGATCCCCCCAGACCGGGGCACGAACCCGCGTCCCCTGCATCGGCAGGCGGACTCCCAACCACTGCGCCACCAGGGAAGCCCTGCATGGTGCTTCTTTCCTTCATCTTTAATTTAAAATTCTTTATGATGATCTTTACTGTTTAGGAATTATTCCATCTAATAACTTTTTTTAGAGTATTAAAATACTGGCTAGCCAAGTACAGAGGGTAATGCAATTCTAGCACTTCACAAATACAAAAAAGTATTTGCCCTTTTTCTCTTCCCTTAAGCAGAACTTCTTGGCAGCAGATTAAACAAAAGGATGGTTCCAACTTAAGCTATCTCATTCAATTTCTTCTACACTTAACGTTCCTTTTTTCATAATGTCGTGTATAGCCTACTATCAAAAGAACTACTAAACATTCATTATAATTGAAATAGTAGAAAGCATGCAAAAAAGGAAATATGAAAAACCTAGTATACCCTAAGAGAAAACATTCAATTCCAGATGTAACCACACAGAAAAGTTAGAGTCTGTGTGGTTACATCAGTACTACATCAGTCCCAGTATTTTTGTCATGTCTATGTATATGATTATACATAGAACACTGCCTCATTTAGGGTGAAGAATCTCTTAGAATATACTAAAATCATTCAGATAAAAAGGCAATATTCAATTATAGGTCATAACTCATGCTATATATTAACACCTCTCAGCTTCTATAAAGACTGTTTTCCAAAGGTTTCACTGTTGGGTAGAGATCAAAGTGCCACTTTATAAATAGTTTACTCATGTGTCAATTGATAATACCTCCTTAGCAGGGTTGTTCTGAGAAAAAAAGGGAGACTATACATGAAATTGTTTGAGTTAAAAAGAACTACAACAGCTAGGTTTTACTGTAAGTAAAATTAAAACTCTAAATTCAACTCAATGTAATTTATGGTACATGAAACTGAAAATTCTGTTACTTTCTATTATAAAATATATATAAAATTACACAAAATGTATACTTTCAGCTAAAAGAATAATAATTTTTATTGGACCCTGATATATACCCCACTTAGCTTAAGAAATGGAACATTACTAATACCTTGGTGGCTCCATGGGCTTGTTCCTCTCATATTTCTCTTAACCCACTCCACAATACCCTAAATTTTGTTATACTCACTTCTTTGCTTTTACTTCTAGCATTGACATATTCAGATGTATCCCTAAAGAAACTAACTAGCTAGTTATCTATCTATCCATCCATCCATCCATCTCTATCCATCCATTCATCTTCCATCCATTTTTTGAACTTTATATAGAGAGAAATGCTCTATGTACTTGTCCTTCAACTTCTGCAGTATCTGTCTCAGAGTAATTTCTTAACATTATCTAATTTTTCATATAATCCATATATTAAAAGAATTAAAGGAAATTAAAGCAGAGAAAATGAGGCACAGTGAAGCTAGCAACTTGTCACCTTGTATAGGAAGACAATGAGCAAATCTCTCTACAGTAATTCTGAAAGTAAAGCAGACCCGTGACTGTCTTAGAACTTTATAGCACATTCATTTTAGCTGCAATTAAAATAAACATTTCTCTATTGTTAAGAGTACAATTAATATTTTTAAATTCACTTTACATAGCTGGTATTTTTTGCTTTCGTATTAAAGGGGCAATTATATTAAAGTGTAGTAATGATGTAAAAGCCCTCAACAATATTCCAATATAGTCCTTAATAGGAAAACAAGAACGAATTAAATAAAGAATATCAAGAGCCAATTTGTTTTTCTCTTAGGGACAGACTATTAGAAAAGAGATAGCCATATTATGGAATATTCTAATTAAAGAAGATGGCTCCTTGAATAGGTAATTAGTCTGACACTAATTAATCCAAAGATATCATTCACCTGAGTAAGTGGTGGAAGAATCTCCTTGCATATTTGCTGATTTGGTCTCTGTATTCCAATATAGTTGTATCCAGGAGTGGTCTTGTTGGAGCATAGAAGGTTCCAAGGCTTGCCTCAAGCTGTGCTGTGGAATTCAAACATAGCAGCACTAAAACAAGTGAAACTCCTTCAATTACAACAGAATACTCATGTTTGCAGTCAGTCAGGTTTTGCAAACTTGGATGAAATGTGAGCTTGTTGCAGGAAAGATGAAATTAAAATATGACAGCTGATACAAAAACAAACCTGTGTATAAACTTTCACTTGAAGCAAAGCTGACAATGACTCTGAGCAACAAAAAGCTGTCAAAACTGAAGAAATCCATAATGAATCAACCTCTCACCACAAATGGGTAATTAAAACAGTGACTCATCAGAGTAACACAGTTTGAACTAGTATTTCCAGTAAAATCAACTCACAGTGTGCTCAACATTTACTCTCTTTAGCTGAAAGGAACAAACTAGCCTTTCTGCATTAGGCATTGAAATCAGTATAAGAAATGTTTAAAAAAATAATACAAATAAAAATATCCTGATTGGAGTAATAATATCTCTCTATTACAACTTTAGAGAAAGACTGAAATTCCCTATACCTTCCTTAAATCCTGTCCTAAACAACAAGATTGTTGGTTTTGTCCAAGTGTGAAAGTTAACACCCCTGGGAGGTATGTTAATCTGCTTTGGTCAACTGACACCCTCCTAGGAAGGAAGGATTGGAGAGCAGGTTTTGATAAGCCAAAGGGCTAGTGACTGGGAGAAAAAAGCACATTTTGCCTAATTTACACTTTTACCAAGACAAGCCAATGAGGTTGCGTTTCCTCCAAGAAATACCTGGAAAATATATAATTACCATAATGGTGAGAGTTGTATGAGAATACAGTTCACAGTAAGACTCCACTGATTTTTATGCTACTAGCACTAGGTTGAATGAACAATTCCTTATTTAGCAAAACTCTTTAGTTTTAAGCATATTTGGGTTTGAAAGTATTGCATACCTCATCAGAGTAATTGCTATGGACTTGGCTAAGCTGTTATTTCTTTTTTTAATCTCAAATCTAGACAGTAAAGTAAGATGAACTTTAGTGGTATTTTCTTTCAAAGCAGCAGTCAATTTAGATTAAAATTGAATACAGCAATGCCATTGTGAAAGCAAGCCAGATTCTCTTGCCATTGCTTGTTTTCTTGACAGCATGTTCCGTACATCTGAAATGTTTGAGCCTACATGGAATACTCGTAGCTCCCAGCACAGTTATAGATTCATTAGATAGCCCAGCTTGATGTTTAAGGCAGAAATGAAGATCTCAAAGACAACCACAGCACAGCTACAAATAAAAGAGCTCACTGGGTTCCACTAATAAGAGGAAAACAAATTACCATGTCAAATTTGTTAGATTCAGATAGAATAAATCTCAGTAGAGAAGAACTGTAGATGTTTTAGAAATGTGTTTTGCAGTTACTTGGGGGAAAATGCATATACCTACTTAAAATGTACATATTCTGATAACCCAGCATCATGCAAGCATTTTATTTTAATAGCCTAGTATATCATACAAGCTTTTTATTTCCCTATCCACCCAATATGGTTCCTTGATAATATCCTTTATTAAGGCGGGAATCTGATAATACCCATTTGTGAATTCCCTAATAATCTTTCTTACTACACAGGGATCTTACAACACAAATTCACTAAGGTGCTAGCAATTTCTCAGTCTCCTAAGAGTCAATATTTTATTTTCTTCATATTTCTTCAACTTTAAATTTAGAGTATTTTGCATGGATTATGTGTACCATAACAGGCTTTCTTTAGGGACCCTGCTACTTTTTTTTTCCTCTGCTATCTACCCAACCTGAAGAGTGTACCAATACTAATAAATAATTACTTGAGATAACTCTGCAGGTAGAAATATTACAGTAATCCTAGAACCCTAAAATTTTTAAGTTATAATCTTTTTATTTTTAACTAATATTTATTGAGTACCTACTGTGGGCCAAGCACTGTGTTATGCATTTTCTCATTGCAGAAGTACTGGAATCTCCATAGGTGTGTTGGACTACTTCCAAAAAGCACATTCAATTAACATTAAATAAATATTTATTGTGGGCCTCCTGTGAGTTGGGGCCAAGTCTCATGATGCAGACTTCTTGAAAGAACATGTTCTTGCTGATTATTCTTCTCTAAAATTAGTAAAATGAAGGTTATGTACAGAATACTATCTAAACAATTTGTTTACTTTGGAAACGTAATAAAATGGAATAAGAAAATCTATAAACATGGAAAGAAAATAGTGGGAAAGAAAAGCTCTCCAGTAAAGGCCTTTTGACGTATTTCCTGTTTTCCTTACCTTGTAAATCACATACAGAAAGGTTCTCATTGGCCATTATTTCCCACTGTTAATATCAATGCTTATTACAAACATTTGAAATAAAGATATGAATGCAAGAATGTTTAGATGCATTTTACATTAAGTAAATTAATTACTCATAATAAAAATAACATACACTGGATAACTGGCAAATACAAAAATTGATTTCATTATTGTATGTGGCACATATATTTTTTTCTTTTTTCTTTTTTTTTTTTTTGGTTAACAGTGCCTTGTCTCTCTTTGACAATAAACATCTGAGATCCTATGGGCAAAATAACTTATTAGGAGAAGGTTGGGAAATCCAAGCACTCAGAAGGGAGAGGGGTATCAGAACTCTAAGTTAGAATGAAAACAAGAAGGAACAGCCTGGGCTGCATACTGTCTGGACGAATAACTTGGGATGTGAAAGAAAAATACTGATGTCTAAAGTAAAGGAGAAATAAGGACTTTGTTTAGGGCCCTTTGTCTTCCAAACCCTACAGAGCACATGAAATTTCTCATCAAAGTTTGAAATCTGAGCATATTCTACACATGAACTTAGTCTGAAATATACAGTGACTGCATTGTGAGTTCCAACATAGGTATATACAGAAAAGTTATTACGTTGACCAGTACTATACAGTAAGTACCGTATGGAAGTAATTATTTGATATCTCATTTTGTCAGTTTAATAGGGCATTAACATTTTTGTCTTCTAATCTTCAGTAACATGACTTCAAAATATCCTCAAAAAATAACTGACAATAAAATGTACTTCATGTATATACAAAACCCATTTATGAAATATATTTTAAGTCTGACCTTCTCTCTCTGGAGTGAGCTTTTGTCTAAGAAGATGGTTTACGATGGCAGTCATGCTGATAAAGCACTCGTAGCCCAGAGTGTCCCAGTTCATACTACTCAGGATGTTTATTGCCTCACAGATCTCATCACAGTGAATGTACTGGAAGATGATGTCTACCAGGCCCAGCTGTCCTTGTGTGAAGATACCTGTCACAGAAAAATATAAAATCAAGTGAATCTTTTAAAAATAAGAAATAGGACTTCCCTGGTGGTCCAGTGGCTATGACTCCATGCTCCCAATGCAGGGGGGCCAGGTTCAATCCCTGGTCAGGGAACTAGATCCCATATGCCGCAACTAAAGATCCCGCATGCCACAACTAGGGACCCCGTGTGCCACAACTAAAGACCCCACATGCCGCAACTAAAGATCCCAGATGCCACAACTAAAGATCCTGCATGCCGCAATGAAGATCCCACAAGCGGCAGCTAAGACCCAGTGCAGCCAAATAGATAAATAAATAAATAAATAAAAATAAAAAGTAGAATAACAAAAACAGATTTAACTTTTCTACAAAGGAAAAAAACAGTGATCATTTCTTGCCTAAAGTGCTAGAAATGTGGGATTTGGGGGGGCCAAGAGTAATATGGCACTGTGGTTAAATCTTTAAATACCACCTACCAACTCCATCTAGCTTATGCTTACCATTCAGCACATATTAACTAATTTATAATCAAACTGTTCAGACTAAAAATGAAAAAACCTGAGAACTTTTAGGTAAATCACAATAGCTAATTTAATTTTTCCCATCTGTCATTTAGGCCTCTGTTGTATATATTTAGAGATAATTTTGATGTAACACAATTCTTATTGACCAACTTAATTAGTTCTAAGTTGCATCTGGTCTTCAGCCCCATGTACTTGGGGGTCAAAAAGTACAAATATCCATGACAAATATAATGTGACTATATAAACATTTTTAATACTGTTTTTATTAATGGGTGCTCTAAATTGATAGCTTCTTCACAGATACCACATACCA